>NC_133236.1:5794664-6394664 GCF_040436345.1 Pagrus major
CTGTCATATTCCTGAACTCATCATCAGCACTCCATTTTCTAAAATTGATGTAGCACAAAGGACTGAAACATAGTTTTATTTTTATGAAACTCTTTTGTTTTTAAAAAAATGACAATAAATGTAGGTTCTACCTTGTAATGTTGTAATAATCCTCTGTGTGTTGTTCACTGCACCTGTGTGTCAGCCTCTAAGGCTTTAGATAGTCATGATGAACTACAATCTGTGACAGAAGGTTCCCTCCCCAGGTACGTCCTTGTACACTTTGTCCTGTTTTGTTGTCTTGCAGTTGGGTACAGATTGTGTGTTTGGCTCTCTGTGTTTTTGGCACTTCTTACCTGCACTGTGCTGTCTCTCTGCCATAGGTTCACTCACGGGCTCAGCCCGCTAATCACAGCCTCCACGTCTCTCACTCCCACACCAACAGAAACAGATGACCTGGAGAACATAGGATGACAGCACACTTTCAGCTGAGACATGCCTTGTCACACAAAAAGTCACAGTCGGGCATGCAGGCTCTAACAAGCACCCTGCAGAAACACATAAGGGAACATGCCAGTGTTTTCACATGGTGGAGCTCATTTATTTTGTATTAATTTACAAAACTGTTGACCATTTTTTAAAAGTACGAGTATAGTTCGTGATTTTAAAGGAAAAGTTCATAACTACCTCCTGACTACACCCACACCTACCAACATTAGTCATAAGACAAACCCCACAGATTAATGGAGTAAATACACTCATGTGAAAGTGAAATTACTTTCTCTTAGTCTTAAAGGCTTAGGCAAAAATACATTTTAAAAACCAAAATGTACAAAAAAGCAATCCAAAGTCAACATCACAATAAACAGGATTCAAATTTCCCTCCTCTGGCTGGATAATGAAGTTATTCTAATCAAATCTAAATGTCAATAGCGAGGAAGGTCTCGTAGTGACTGAAGTTTGTAAATGTATTTCTTCTTCTTGGGTTGGGTTGTCAGGTACCATGCGATGTATCCCACTCAGAAACTGAGAAACACCCATTTTATTCTTAGCACTATAAAATCGTGAGATGAACAGGAGAAATTACCAATCCGGAGCACAGCAGGAGAAAAGTTAAAAATATGGTGTGTTGGCAGGTATACTCCAGCTGCAAATGTAACTCAAAGACATGAGATATAATCTTCTCCTCTAACTTTTGCAGAAAAAGAAGATAAACATGCTTTCATCTCAACACACATTGTGTGTCAAGAAAGCTGATAAGTTTATTCAACTTCTGTCAGGAGGTGGGTTCAAAGTAAACAAGAAAAACACAGATGAATATCAAATCAAAGTCTGTACATTTATAAAAGAAACAGCGAGGCCAGCCAGGGCCTCAAATGACCCATGCACAAATGTACCGAGTTTTAGCACTGATTAAAAAAATGGGGAATATGAGTACATATCCATACACATGTTGGGATGGCATCTCACTCAGGAAACTAATCACAGACTATTCGCAGATTTGCCAGCTGGACCCCTATCTCTACCACATGCTGAAGTGTCCTTCAACAACACAATGGACTGTGAGAGGCAAATTGTTGTAATGATTTCCTCACCAGCTGCTAAGGAACTTGTCCTATCACCTGTTCTCACTGCCAGAGCGTTAAATACAGCTGTAATTATGACTTCAGCATCACTTCTTACCCTCTAGTGCAGTGGTATAAAGAATGAGAAAGGTCTTTGTTGGGGTGGTGGTGGTTGGACGCTTCAGAGACCTGGGTTTGTTTCCTGTTTGTGTAGAAGACTCAACAGTGACATTAAAGTGAGTTGATAGTCTGAACTTAGTTATTTTAACCAAAAGTACGATGTCTTCCAAAATCTCATGAAGTAGTTTTGTTGCCTAAACTTAACCAACTTAACCATCCAATAGCAGTCAGTCATAATATGTCATAAGATGTGAAATACTTCTCAGCAAGCTTTATTTTGAAAGTCCAACTGTACGTTTTATTGTTAACTAGACCGCAGAGCCCCTCACGTCTTAAACTGACACTAGAGGGGTAGGTAGAACATCATAGTTTGAAGCTTAAGGCTACCGACCAAGCTGCTGCATTATGTACTTTAAGGACCACATTCAATGCTAACTTTTAACAGTACAAAGTCAAGAGTGTCATTTGGAAGAACACTTAAACAAGTATAGATAACTGCTGCATGGAATGTCTCGTAAGTTTTGTGAAATTGTTGGCAAGAAAACACACTGCACCAGGTTTAATGATTGAGTCCATATTTCCATAGTTACAAGAGCTAAATATGGAAGTACTGCTACTTGCAGAGCTGCCAGTGACAGAAACTGCTTTGTATGGCTTATTCATAGCTATTGCATATAAAACTTGCGTAGTGTGTTGTGTAGGTTTGCTTTCAACAGTGGGCTTGCAATGACATCATAGTTGTTATAGGTTCTATAGGTTTATATATGTATATACACACAAAGTCAGACACACACAGAAAGTTCCACATACATCACTCTGCTCCACCACCAACAGCACACTAGAAGAAATAACGTGAAAGAAGAATTAGATGTTCAGCTAAAATAGCTTCCTGTCCAGCTATGATTAATAGAGTAACGGCCGGCTCGAGTCCAGGAAAACCCTCCTGAGATCAGTTCCTGTAACACCAGTGTCACTGTAACTAGTCTCTGTGGAAGCTCTGCTGGGACGGAGATGAATGGTAATGACTTCTGGTTGGTACTGTGCTGACATTTGCTGCTAATTTACACATTTCACGTTTGAGCTATTCAGA
This sequence comes from Pagrus major, assembly GCF_040436345.1. Lineage (NCBI taxonomy): Eukaryota > Metazoa > Chordata > Actinopteri > Spariformes > Sparidae > Pagrus > Pagrus major. Next base: position 5,797,419 of record NC_133236.1, read on the forward strand.
ACGTGTTCCTATTTGGAGTGAATTACGAGGCTAGATTTAGCTTAATTTCCTTTCCTAGTGCTGTTAGCTGAGATGTCTGATCTGTTTCCAACCCTACCCTTGTACCCTCTGAGTTCAAGGAATGTGAATTTGACCGATGGATGCACTTGGAAGGGATTTGATTGTTAACATTTTTCCTCTGGCAACTCTCTGACTTGGGAAACAGAAGAGAGCGGTGTGTGGGGTGGGCTGTTTTTTTTTCCTTTAACAGCTTTAAGTCTTTGGTGAGAACAGAACAGAACCACAGGCAGACCTCGTGTCAATATCTGCAAATCCTGTCTGGGAGAATGAGCAGATGAGATGCACTGACACGGCAGCCTGATCCCACAATCATTTACAGAATGTAAATAGGATGCGAGCATCCAGTCAACCTGTCAAACACCAGCCTCATGAAACCTGCATCTGCATATTCATCCGAATTGCAACAGCTGAGCGATCACACCTCCTTATTTCTTATTCTGTGTAGTATTAGCTTCTGTCAGTTCCAAAATAGAAAGATCAGAATGTGAATGTGTCATGCGTGGCCTTGGTTGTAACAGCAAAGTGTGGGAAACAGTGAGTATTTTTATAATTTTGGAATAGTGGTGCTGAGAAAAGGAACTCAGATAAATCTTTAACTCAGTAAAAAAACAAGATCAGACCACAATGAGTGGAGTCACTTGAAACAGTGTGTAGAGGCCTGCTGTTATCCAACCACACCTGTGTTAAACATGCACAAGAGCAACTGAGCACAAAATGAGATCAGTTCCTGTGTGGGAGCTGATCTGAGCTCAGTGAAGCATGTTCATCCCACAGTTCAAGCTTCAGTATATGAACACCTCACAGCCTTAAGATTGGTGATTCTCATATTTTATGTATGAACAAAAAAAGGTATATGGATGCTTCTATTCAAGTGCACTTTTTGGATTGGGTCTATACTTCCGGACTTGCTCTTTAGTTCCAATGAACATAGGTCTTAATCGTGTATTATAGAATGGTATTTCAGACTAGGGGTAGGGGAAGTACTCATATCCTTTACGTGAGCAAAAGTATCAATACAACAATGTAAAAATTCAAGTAAAAGTCCTGCATTTAAAATTCTTTAAAGTATTAGCAATAAAATATACTAGTATCAAAGTAAATGTACTTGTAAGGCTGAAAAAATGGCCAATACATTGTTATATATGACACTATTAGATTATTAGTACTGTTGATATATTGTTGAAATAACTGCAAACTGTGTACAAGACAGAGTCATGCTGCCAATATCATGAAGTCATAGCAGACTCTGCTCAGTGCAGAAGGTTCAGGAGAATAGCAGAGAAGAGGTGAGGGACTGTGAAGCGATCCAGTCTCTCACAGTGTGTACCCAGTTTAATTTAATATAAACTTGAACAATGAAATGTGTGGATAGTCATAACACATTAAGTGTAGATCACATTAAAAACTTTCATCCATCACTGTGTCGAACAGCATTCTGCTCATTTTATTATATAACATCTATTTAAAACATTTGAGCCTTTGTTGGTTTTTTACTTGGCTTTTTGTAGGTTTTACCAGTGCAGTGACTGTGGATTAAGTCTAGCAGCTGATATATCCTAACCTGACGTGCCAGATGGTTTGTTACACAGATACCGTCTGGAAACTGTTTGGAAAAGGGCAGGTACTTTCAAAAAAGTACTTGCCAGGTGATTGGATGAACCGTCTCTCCATCATCGTCATCAAGGGCCAATTTCCATCATCAGATCAACAGTAGGAAAACGCTACCACCAGTGGAGCCAGTTAGTAAATCAAGCTCTTACCCAAGTCAGTGGGGAGAAAAAGCATGTTTTCCATTGAGAAAATCTTTCTGTATAACTGATGAAAGTGGTGCTGTAGCATATAAACTAACCTCTTATGAATATCACTGTTGTTACCAAATGAACAGTCGTTTCTCCAGCTGGTCATCACACCAAAACTACGCTTCTAGTTTCAATGCCAATGTGTTTGGCCACAAGCACATAGTTTGAATCCTGGTAAGATGGAAGTGTGCAATTGCATTATCACGAGGTCTTGCAAATCCAGCTGCTTCACAAGTTGAGTTATCCATTCTCCATTCAACATCTGTTGGGGCCCTAAATCTATGGATAAATGTGAAAATAGAGAGTTCCTGATTGTAGGAAATACTAAATGATACTAATTAAACTGAATCCTTGACAAATCTGTCTGAGGAGGCTTCAAAAAAAAAGAAAAGAAAGAAAACTGACTACATTTGAGGAACGACTTCAATTTCAAGTCCAACAATCACTTAAATATAGTGTTAGTAGTAGTGTAAATATAAATTCGGCCCAATCCCAAAACACCCGTTGCACCTACCACTTAGCCCCACCCCTCTGTTTTTTGCACGTTTATGTCTAGGGGTAGGGAGTCCTGATTCTTGTTGGGATAAAGGCGTAGAGTAAAGTGTTGGGGCTACATGGTCCGCCAAACAGATTTATCAGAGGCACACTTCAAACTTATGAGAACAATCTGCTGTTTTAATGAATTATGGCCCTTTTCTTTATAACAAACACAAAACAATCGGGGCCAGTTTAAGACGCCATATTGGAAAAGCCCAGGTGCTTCTGTTAACCTAAACAACATCGACATGTATGAGGGTCTTGAAGGGTTGTCCCATTTCATAGGGTGCGATTTCAACCACTACCCCTTGTAACACTGCTCTGAGGGGCAAGGAGGCACTCAAAAAAGGGCAGGGGTAAAAATTGGAAAAGGGATTGAGCCTTGATTGGTGATTGGTGATGGTGATTGACCCTGGAATGCCTGGCACTAGAAATATACCCTGTACCATAAAACACTGGTTTTCCAGTTTTTAGAATCAGTTTTCATTTTTATTTTTTCATTGTTAGCCACACTGTACTGTACCACACACTGTCCAGCTGTCACTTGGAGTACTGAAAGTTTAAAGGGTCCATTTCAGAGTGTCAGAGGCCAGTGACCATCATGGCACAGAGGCAGAGCTCTATATCCTGCAGTAATGAAGTTTGATCAGACAGAGCAGGCAGCACTTAATGTATGTATGCACATGTGTGCGTGTGTGTGTGTGTGTGTTAATGCATTCGGTGCTGTGGGAGGCCTTTGTGTGAGCAGATCTCTCCCGGAGATGAAGTTAATCCATTCTGACAGAAAATCACTGCTGCACCAAAATGTTTAATAACCTACTTTCCATGATTACACCATGGTACACCTGCAAAGCTCATTAGCTTTAGGTTATCGAGATGAAAGACTCCAAGGCTTTTTATAAGTCAATTAGAAGAGATGAAAGATAATGAGTTTGATGGAAAGCCTTAATAGATTTTCTTGTTGTTGAATAGGGGAACACATTTTCAAAGAGCTCAGCTCCCAGTAATATTTTTTTTCAATTAGGGCTTACAGCAAATGTTTTTTTTTTTGTTTTTTTTTTTTGTTTTCTGTTTGTTATTGATTTTCACAGATAAAGACTTGTTTTTTTTGTTCTTTTTAGATTTAACCTGATAATGACCCAGATTGGAAATTCCCAGAAGTTGTATGGTACTAAAAATTCTGGTGCATTTCAACCTGGTGCATTTCCCATATATGAGGCCACTGTGGATCTGTATGGATTGTAATACATTTGCACTCGCCACCTATGCTGTAGAGAGAAAAGACGACTCATGCAACAGACAACCCAGTCTCACATGAAAATGTGTTATAGCTACGTTGGTCCACAGGGCAAAATGTAGTAGTTTCACAATATCACCTCTTAAATTGTGAGATGTCTACAATTTTTTGGCCTATTCTTTTCTATTGCTTTTCTTTTCTAGTTCATGTTACGTGGCCGTCAGCTTTTTGGCTGCGAAAACAAAAAACATGGCTGCCATTCCTTTTCTTTCCAGCGAAAAATGCATTTTTTTAAGAGCGGGTTAAAATGTGTTTTGATTACATTTTTATCGAGAAATATGAAGATTAATGCAGCTTTAGCCAGAAGATTGTGGGGCTGTTAAGTATGATATTTTTGCTATGGTGGTTGCTATAGACACTGCTATGTCAGAAACCACGGATTGCACCTTGTTTGTATCATTTTTTGCTTTGTGTAGTTATCTGGGCTGTTATATTATTTGCGTTCTTTTATGTAGCTGTTTGATGGTGCTCTTTCAATAAAAAACACCAATTTTACAGCGCCCCACAGATGACGTATTGATTCTTCTTCTGTGGATTTCTGACGGCTAGTGTAACCCGGACATCAATCGCCATTGTTTCGCCAACTTTAAATTTATACATTTCGAACCTACCACTATGTGAGAGAGAAATGGGCACTTGGTCTTTCTGGTGAAAGCTGCAATAATCTTTGTAAAAACTAACAAACTAAAGACCGCATACATTCACTGAGCGAGGATTATGAAAATAAAGTGCATATTTCTTGATAAAAATGTCATCAAAACACATTTTAAAATATTGAATTTTTCACTGGAAATAAAAGGAATGGCAGCCATGTTTTTTGTTCTCGCAGCCAGAAAGTTGATGGTCATGTGATGTGGACGCAGACAATAGAAAAGAATATGACAAAAAAAAATTGTAGACATCTCATAATTTAAGAGGTTGTGAAACTATTACATTTTGCCCCGTGGACCAACGTAGCTATTCCACATGAAGGCTGGTTGACCAGCGACCCACAAGGGGCCCTAACGACTCTGAAACTCAGAGCTCACACGTGTCCTTAACAACTCTGTAAGGACACTCCCACACAGAGTTTAAAAGCCTGCAACTTCTCTCCAGTTAGTTAGAACTGAAGAAGCTTCTTGGAGGAGAGGGGAAACGTATTAAAGAAACTGAAACAAGTCCAGTTGCTTACGATACAGCACCTAGATTTACCATGACCTGGATGACTGAGAACTTTCATCAACATAGAGAAACATAGTTGGAATTTAAATGTGGTTTTGCAGGAAGGCACTTTGCCAATATTTATTCTTGTGATTGGGTGGCTTCCAGCTCATTTAATTGATTTATTTGATCTGTGATGAGTAATTAAGAGATGCTAAAAACACAAAAACACAATGTTGGGTGTAGTTCCTCTTTAACATTCAGAATGAATACCCTGATTATATTCTCTGACTTATTTTTTTAGGGGCACAACAACAATCACCCTCTTTATTGTTTCACCTCACACCCATCCCACAGGAAGATAAAGCATGTTCTTCTCCTTCTAAAAAAAAACTTCCTCTGTATCTCATTTTCTCTCCCAACATTTGGTCCTTGAATGCACCACATAACGATGAAAAATTAATCAGTAGGTAAGAGCTTCTTGTTTTTCTCCACACTTGAATTATTGCCTGCTCTAATACACATTACACACTCACGCCTCACATTTGTACTCTGTCTGAATATACGCTCATTTATTCTGCATAATATTTCAACTAATGGTAAACTAATGGAGGCATTCCTCTTGAAGCCACCTCTTAGAGCAAGACATGCTTCCTATTAAATGGCCAGAGGCTGTTACGTCCTGCCCAGTAGTCTGTCTGCAGGGCCCAGAGGAAATACAGGTTGTTGGTCCTGAGTATGTTTTTACTGCAGACTGAAATGTGTCCATAGCACAGAATATCAGAAACTGTTGTACAAAGACTGCTGATGAATAGTTAGATTAGATTGTTACACTTGTTCACATTATTTGATCAGACACTGAGTGAAGGCTTTTTGAGTTTAACAGCTTTGTTCTTTATTTAGGCTGTTTATGTTTAGACAATGTTTAATATTTAAGGGGGTTTCTTTTGTTAAAGGAACAATATTTTGGAAAACAAACTAGTGCTGCAACTATCGATGATTTTTATTAACAGTTACTGTATCAGATATTTTTCTGGTGATTGATTGTCAAATTAAAACAGGAAAATGCCAATCACAACTTCTGAAAACGCAATGTGTCGACTTCGGTGTTGGGCTAACGCTACAAAAGTCAAATGTTACATGAACATGTTTCTTTAAACTTACAACTGACAATTTCTTCACGTCTACTTCTCATTCTGAAGTAAATACTGGTGTCACAGTGTAATGGCTGTAAAGAAATGACACCATACAGTGTATAGATTCCTTTAAGCTCCCTTTAAGTCTCACTTTCACTACACTATTCAGTCTGCCACCAGCTGGATTCTTCCTGGAAAAATGAAGGTTTCATTATGACACAAAGGAAGCACATCTGCCATTGGGCAGCCATCCCTGTGTCCAAGGTGATTGGTTTATTTAAAAAGATTGAACCAAAAAATTGTTCTATATCATCTTTACACTACTGTAATATAAGTGAGCAATTTTAATACATAGTGATAACCACTGCATTAATACATGAATGGACCAGATCTGCACTCTACACACAGCAGTGAAGTGGAGCTTTGTGCTTACATTAGCCAATATGAAACATTACCGTCTCCCATTTCATGATTCCTAAATGTACTTTTGCACTTATTCTGGTAAAAGTAACAAAAAGGGAGTGTAATCTGCCACACATTACTCTAGATATCAGACAGCAATATTGTACAGTAACTTATTACTTTCAAATAAAAATAATTAGTAATATGTAAGTAATATGCCTGAAACTGTTCAACTTCAAATGCCTCAGTTTGTCTGATTAAACAAACCAAGTTTAAATTTATATTCATATAATGTGAAAAGTATCTCAGTAAGACGTGAACATTTATATTGTAATAATGTGTAAAGTTAACATGAAGCTTTTAGCCTTCTTACAATATGTTAACACATTTTAATGTGAAAACTATAACATTTTCCTGTGATAGTGATTTTTTTCTTGTGCGGCAGCAATAAGCTACTATTAATCATTGATTATTCATTAAGGTTTGAGGACCTTTGTTGCAGGGCAGCATTCTGTTGTAACCTCGTCACCATAACAACATGGACAGATTGCGATGCGCATTCAGTGTCAGATACAAGTTGAAACCTGAAAAGAAATTGTTTCTTTGAGTTTGCTACTGTCCCTGGGATGTCATCTTAATGAAACAGCTCTGTGCTTGAAAGTATGATATTTTTAACAGGATGTTGCATACATTACAGCAAATATCTGACTCCATACAGTTATAACTTCCAGTGTGGCTGCCAAATTTCAATTTCCTCATTTCTGAGAACAAATGCAATAAAAACAACCTAGACACTCGAAAAATGTGTGTGATTTCATATAATAAGATAAGGGGCCCTATTTAAATGGTCTATGGCACCTGGTCTGAAGCGTATGGCACAAATGTGTTAGGGGTTTAACCAAATCCATTTTGGGAGTTAAACAGCAGATAATCCGGGCGCAAAGTGAGGTGCATGGCGCAAAGAGGTGGTGTTTAGACTCTGAATTAGTCATGGGTGTGTTTTGGTTGTAACATGAATCAAACCAATCAGAGTGTCGTCTACAATTCCCTTTAAGAGCTAGGTGAGCCAAGACCTGGAGTATTGCTATATAACAGTGGCAATCATCTTCAGTGAGGGACAGGGATGTGAACCTCAGCTACTGGACCCTCTGACCCGCCATTTGACAATCATCTGTCCCATCTACAACTTTGACGTTTGACTGCATATGAAAAAATAAACTGATATTAAACTGAGGAGGAGTGTCCCTGTGTGTGCACGATTCTCAGTCCGTGAATCAGGCAGGATGGGTCATAAAAAGTATCATCCTGATCAATAACAGTGGGATGAGAGGAAGAAATACGTCCTTAAGTAGGAAAATATTAATGACCTATCACCTGCAGCGATACTCCAACAGCAGAAACCATATGTGTATCTCTACATTAACATGCATATTTGCACCGAGGAACAGCTGATAAACTTTGATTATTTAAAACTCCTGACTCGCCGACAGGATCAGTTAGTATTTCATGCTAATTAATGTTCTGTGTTCTTCTACACACAGAAACCTTTCTGTGTGTAGAAGAACACAGAACATTACACACACAGTCCAGATTCATACAGTAAAACAGTTTGGAGTGAAGCAGCTGTCCTGATAAATCCTGAGATCCTGGTTAAAAATATTTTTTTTCAGAAGTTTCAGTTTCCTCTGGAGAGTTTCCTCTCCAGCATTTTAGTTTTGTTGATTAAATGTGCCATGATATTTTTTACAGTGACTGCGTTCATGGAAACGTTTAAAATAACTGAAAGCAGCCTCTCAAATCATAAAATCAGAGTGTACGCATGGTGCGAACCCACCTGTGTAGGCTCATTTTACTGTCTGAAAAATGCGCTCTTTAAATAGCAGGAAACAGACTGCACCTTTGACTTTAGACCAGCTTTTTGTTGGTCTATGGCGCTGTCGCTTTCTCAAAGTTTTGTTTTTTTTCTCAATGTGCCTGACCACACCACCATTTTAAGACCAACACACCCAGGGGCACACAGGTGTGCGCAGTTACATTAGCTATTTGCACACCGTGGGCGCTGTGACAACTGTGTCAGTCTGAAACTAGCAATGAAACACTTTGCGCCAGGCATAAGATAGAGCGCAGCGTGATTCTGATGCACTACCATGCATCTCTCGCAATGATGTCAAAGACTGTGCTTTTTATTCTGCAGACACTGTCATTGTAAGGGGACATTCCTGTTTGCCTGTCCCCAACATGTCAGCCCTAGCAGTCAATTCAGAGCTGACATTTTGGGGTCAGTGAGCGAATTTCCTGAGAAAAGAGCCCTCAAAAGTCGATTTTCAAGGAACAAAGTGTTCTTTGCTATGGTGTGCCCACAGCTGAAATATTAACCTTAGATAAAAGCCAATCCCTTATGATCTGCTCCAAAGAAGCCACCTTACACACACTACTCCTGAAAAGCAGGCAGAAATAACAGAAATAAAAGTAAAAACATTACTGTTTGTGTCTTCATTGGTTGCAGATCTAATTTATACGAGCCCTCTGCTCTGTCATGTCCGAAACAACCTCACTGATGAGCTGGGTGCTTCATTTTAATAACACTGCCAACTATTCTCAGTCATGTGGCTTCAATACAGTGTAATTTCACTTAAAATGGTAGAATCTTGTGTATGTGTTGAAAGCAGACACCTGAGAGAGATAATTTGAGATTCAGGGTTGGAAGTTCCAGACCACCTGTGAGTGTCTGCAAATAGATGAGGAATATTTGTCAAAAGAGTATTCTGACCTTGTGGTCTGTATTTGTTAGGTGTTGTGCTGAATTAACAACTAATTGATGAGTCACTTGACAGAAATTAAAGTTTACACAGGGCCTGTGTCCATATAGCGTTTTTTTGTTTTTTTTAGAGCGGCAGCGTCTTTTTTCAATTGTTCCCAATGAGGAGCGAGCATCTGCGGCAGCAGGCAGCCGCCCAGAGAAAATGTGCCGCGCCCAGAAAATGAAAATGATATGTCATTATGTGAATACCTTGTTGAAAAAAAGGGAAGATAACCATTTCTGTAGTGCCAGTGATCAGCATCAAGGCAGGAAGTAATGTGCACTTTACCAAGGTGTGGAGGTCAGGGTGGTGGATGTGTGTGTAGTGAGTGTAATTCTTCTAGGTAACAAATGAAAAATTGACTGGCACTGATCATAATCCAGTTTTGCAGAATAGCCCAGTATCGGTGTGTCTGCACAGACATAGTGACACCTGAGAGTTCTTTAAAGACACTTGTTAAAATGAGACATTTCAATGACACAACCTTTTAGTTCCAGAAGCTTAATCCATATCTGCCTACCCTTGTTTGAGTCTGCCCTTTCTTCATCTTCAGCCCTGACATTTTGTGAGTTCCTCTATGACTTTATGGAGTCTTTACAGTCACATAGACATCTCTGTGGCAAAAGCGTCAGTGACTGGATGAAGTACTCACAGTGAATACGGTGAGGATTATGAGGTGGAAGAACCACCTGAGGTCAGCACTCCATCTTCACACCTCTGCAGTGCCTGGAGCTCCGAACACATCCTCACCGTCACAACCTCCTGTGGGCAAACAAACAGAAGACTTTCAATCAATCACTGTCTACACACTTGTCTGGCAGACTCCAAATGATACTAGAGCTGCGGTTGTATCGGTTTTCAGGGCATTCCACAAACTTCTGGCTTCACACAATGAGGTTAAAGAGTAATCACATTGTACATCGCTCTCAGAGCAGATCTCCTGTGTGTGTGCGGTCTGTGAAACCTATGATTACTAACCTGCCTTGATCAGAGATTAGCTGTGCCCACATTGTCTAAACTGTATTGTAGTAGTTTGGAACTTTTCATACAGAAGCTAGTGAAGTCATGCATGTGGTTAGGTTCTGATTGCCTCCTATTTTTGATCTGGTTCCCAACTGGCAAAATATAAACATCAGTACTGATGAAACCCTTATCAAACCTTTAATCCCTCGTCTGTCTGATATCAGTTAATCAGTAAACATTTTTTAGCCGGCACTACTTTAGTCTCATATTAGTTTCAGCTGAGCTTGGAACTCTGCTCATAATGGATCTTGTATTTTCTCCCCCATTTCTTCTATTGGAGGTGCACTAAGATATGAATGCATGGCCAGGCGAGGAGGATTGATTTGAGGAGATATCATTTTAGCAATCCATAACTCTTTAAAGCGCACAAGGCATGTAAGCATGGAAATCCAAACCAACTCTTTCACATGATCTCTACTCAGGGTGTGTCGACTTCCATTGTAAATTGTAAATCGATCAAAATAGGCTATCAATTTCAATCATCGAAATCAAAAGCAGGAACTGCGATCCTCCCAGTAGTTTTTAGTCTGTCCTTCCCTGATGAAGACCCTTCATCCAAACATCACCTCCAAATACATTTATGCTAGGCAAGAGTAGTGCCGTGAACATAAATCTAGAATAAATCTCCAGATCAACAAGGTGCCAGCTGTTACTCACACAGGTGGAGGTAAACAGTGTGGAAACAATGCTGAGAGCTTGTTCCACACGTTGTGGAAGGTTGTTCAGCTCAAGGGCAGTTCTTTCCATCTAAATGAATTATACTTGGCAGATTCTCACACTCTTTTTCAAGTAGATGCTTTTCTTTCCTGTTTGTTCCATATTTCATAATAAATTATGTTTGCAGGCGAATCTTCACTGTACCTCTGCTGCACTAGTGTGGCCTATGTAATTTGCTGTAATACTATGGGAGCAGCATCCCTTCGTCTATATCATTCTACCACTGATTTTTTCAACAGCTTCGACTCTCATCGAGCATCTGGGTCTCATCACATCTGATTTATTTTATTCCTACACTTTGAGTCATTTGAGTCTCAGGTCAATGAAGAAAATCATGTCAAGTGCGATATCACATTTGTAATGAATCTTTTGGTTAAAGTGCGCCTAGCATTAGTCTTAACTGATATCTTCGAATCATTGTTCCTGAGTGAACTGTCTTTCCTTGACAAAACAATTTTTCAAAATTGGTTTATTACAACTTGGCTTTTATTTTTCTAGTGCTGGCCATTGTTTCTATCTGTTATGACAATGTGCTTGACTTAAAAGTACATCCAACACAGCAAGAAATACAAGCAGTCACGATCACGACAATCACAAACTACCAAACTGTTTGGCCAGGTTATCTTCCACTTTATCTGGAGTTTAAACAAACTGTCAGTCTATACATTGTGTTTGATGTTTTGGGAAGTAATTTTGTGAATCAACTTAATTTTCTACATCTAATGGCTCATGTTTCCATCATCCATCCATGACTGCTTATCCCGTGCAGGGTTGCTGGGGGCTGGAGCCGATCATTGAGCGAGTGGCAGGGTGCACCCTGGACAGGTACCCATTTAATCACAGAGTCCAACTGGACATTAATTAAGCAATGCCATCATGTTTAAAGATCTCAGCACTTGCTGTGGTGAGTGTCATGTCATCAGAACTGAACTGAGTCTGAAAGTAAAACCCAAAGTTGTAATAAACTGTAGGAGATAAAACAGTCTCACACCATGATCCATTTATCAGCTGTTGTGAAACATTTGCTCGGGTGGCTGGGCGCCGCTGAACAGGGTTAAAAAAGTTCAGAATGCTGACAGAATATTACTTTGGAGACTTCATAAGGCAATAAATATTCCATTGCTTTTATGTTTTTATCCTAACCCTATTTCAAACTAGCAAACTAAACCATGTTTCTAGGGAGTACCAGGGATGGTTGTCGTGTAGTTAGTTTGGAGGCCCTGTGCCAACAGCCCTTTAAAGTAGTGAAAAATAGTGCATTTGAATACTGACAATTCTTTGTACTAAACCATAGCTTCCGTGCAAAGTGGCATGAGATGCCTTGCCATCATATACAGAGTGTAGAGCTCACTGAGGCACTGTGATTCGTGATATTGTACTCTATAAATAAAAATGGCTTGAAAATTGACTTAACTTCCAACAAAGTCTCAAAACACTTCCAGCTCTGACTTGAGTGAAGGCACAAACTGTACAAATAGGTGATATACTTTCATGAGGCATGCTGGCTGTGCTAGACTCATTCTGGCTCTGGTAGTGGACAGAGGGTCTTGGCAGCAGGCAGTGCTATCCATCAGAGGACGAGGCATTCTGTGATACAAATTGTCCACATACAACAGCTCCATCAGCTGCACCAAACTCTCACAGGGTTCTCAGCAGGAGAGAAACAGCAAGAATTCCTCTTATTATTCTTTCACCAACCAGGAAGCCATCAGTCACAAAGTGAGCGCTGCTCATTAGGTCCCACAAGCTACTTAGTTCTTGCTAGTTAAATGTCCACTGCAGCCTTTGTAGCCTCAATATGGATTATGATTTCTGATCACATTATTCTCTCTGTTCCAGAGAAGGGTCAACTCTCTAATTACTGTTCAGAGCACAGAGGCCATGTTCATCCTTAGCACACATTCAAACTGACTCATACAATTAATCGGTTCAAGACATTTAGTCTGCTTTCATTTCAAAACTACTTAAAGCTGACAATCAGAATTAAATCTTTGGTGCAGAGCAGTTAAACTGACTGTAGCAGCTGCCTCTATCATGGGGCTGCAGGAACACTCATGAGTCTCTACTCTAGTTTTCTGTCTCCACATAACTTTCTCACTCTGTCGCTCACAGCTTTTGTTGCCTCACATTTTACTCCCAGTTGCTTTCTCTCCATATTAATATTATATTTCCTTCATTGTGTTTTCCTTTTTCCTGCTCCACCCATCCAACCATGCACACAAAGACACATATATCTGAATCCAACCCTACCCCCCACAAGATTGTTAATGTAAGACCATTCTTCAAAACTCTAGATTATGCTCAATGAAATATTTTTTTCATTCAATGTCTCTCTACATTATTTGCACTTGGCACTATGATATGGCTAAGGTTAGGAAAAGATGGTGTTTTAGCAAATGAGCTGAGGTCAGAGTTGTAATTTGTGAAAAAAAAGAAAGGAAGAAAGAAAGAAAGAAAGAAAGAAAAAGGCCAGAATTCAAACACAGGGGGCAGCATATCAACAGAGTGACCAGAGTGCTCTCTGCTTGGCTGCTAAGTGGCCCTTGAGTTTGCCTGGACCAAAACCTCGGACTACAACTTGAGAATGAACGCAGCTGGACACTGAACTGGGACTGAACACAGCCAGTCTGAAGACAGGGGATACAGTACAGAGGTGATTTACAGCGGCTCTGACCAGGACTCTGAGTCCGGGGTCAAGAGGACATGACAGGCAGGGACAGGAGAGGCATGAAACAGCACAGAGAGAGTCATATATCAACAGGCTGCAGAGCCAGAATATTATCACATTTTACTCTGCGACTTGAGGATTATTTTTGGACCAAACCAGAAGTGATTGTTGAAAGACAAACCAAGACTGTTCTGGTGAGTTTGATTTAGTGTAACGATGAGTCAACAATGCAGTTGAGCTTGTCTTGACAGTGTTTTGTTGTTTTTCTCTCTTTGGAAAGGAAAATATAGATTGTTTCCTTCCTTGACATTTTCTGAGTTTATTTTGTGCATTTATTAAGCTACACTGATCACCCATAACATTGTGACCCCCTGCCTTATATTGTGAAGGTTCCCCTTCGGTCAACACCCTGGGCCCTTTATTGTGTTCCTCGAGCTGTTCCTGAGCAGTGTTTGTGGTGTGTCAGGGCACATTGTCCTGCTGGGGGGCCACTGCCATCGAGTAGTGTTGTTGTGATGAGGGGGTGTACTTGGTCCACAACAGTGTTTGGATGGGTGGTGCGTGTCAAGTGGCATTCACATGAATGCCAGCACCCAAGGTTTCCCAGCAATAACATCGCATTGTGATGAGATGATCAATGTTATTCACATCACCTGTCAGTGGTTTTAATGTTGTGGCTGATTGGTGTATAAGCTAAGAGAGCTTGTGAAATGTGTTGACTCTGCCAGCTGAAACTACAGGGGCTCTCAGACTGTCACATCCTGAGGCACAAAGTGGTATTAGGAAACAGGACGGGGCGGGGCACTCTGTTGATATGTAAGTTACAATTCTAGCCATATCTTACAAATTGCCCCTTTAAGCTTAAGTTAAGAGGAAGGTTTTAGAGGAGTTAGAGTTACTTGAGCGATGGACTCTGTCATGGTCCTGTCAATTTTCGTTTCATTGTATGTTTGTTTGTGTGTTTTCTAGGTTTTATGGTGTATCTTGCCCCTTTTTTCCCAGTGTTCTGTTTTCCCTCCTGTTTTCTTCACCAGCCCTCCACATCTGTCGTATATCAGATTACTTAGCCCAGCCCTGTTACCTGAGTTCTTTCCCTTTCTGCTTTTTCTTCACACCTGCAATTCATCTCCCTCATTAGCCTTTCACTCTCAGTTTTTTCTAGCTTTTTCCAGCCTATCAGCCCCTTCCCTGCTTCTGGTGTTTTTCCATTAATTTCTCTCACCAGTGTTTCTCCAGCTCACTCCACCTGCACCTCCAGTTCTGCCCTCACGTGTCATGTTTTGATTTTCATTTCCTCCTGTTGTCCGTGTTTCCTGCCTTTGATTGTCTGCCCCATCCCTAATTTGTTCACCTGCATCTAATTATGCCTACCTCCCTTGCGTATACAGTCTATGTGCTCCCTGCTCTCTTTGTCAGTTCATCTGTCTCCCCACATCAGTCCTGTGTCTTTCGTCGGTTCCCTGTCTTCTCCTCATGTTTGACCTGTGTTTGCTGCCTGTGTCCTTGTGATGTCCTGGTTTGTTCTGTACCTGTATTGCTTTTGTTCTTGGAATTCTGGAGTTTTGGTATCTGCTTTTGTTTCTTCTATTTTTGGAATTTATGGATTTGGACTTTGGCTTTATTTACCTTAAGCTTTCATGGTATTCAGTTACTTGTCTGACTGTGTGTTTGGGTCCCCTCTGTTAAACCGTGACAGACTCACCACATGCCTACCCTCCACCTTGACCTATACACCCATACTTCCCACCTTGTGTCATAAAGGGCACTGTATTTTTGCACTAGATTTAGAGGTGCTCAGTCATCCATATAACTGTAATCTGTTGGGATATTAAACCTACTGTATCAGTTCAGTGGATTCCAGAAAACAGTCTCTCTACAAATAGTCACAATTACAGTGATGAAGAATTCCAGAGCACGACCAGGTTCATAATCAAAATGACGTGGCCATCCTGTGAGACACCCCAGGAAAGAGCTAGCAGCTGCTCTGTGAATACATCACCTGTGTACCTCACTTAACTCCTGTAAAGTGCCAGCTTTACTCCTGTCATGTTATCTGTCCTTCACACCAATAGTAATGATCTCCATGAGGCATTCTGGGTCCAGTGATATTAGAAGAAACATGTTATATCCAAGGCTGCTGCAAATCCTCAAACAAAGGCTAAGAAGGGACCGGTGTTAAAAGAACAAGCTGAACAAAAACATAAACATCATCTTGTTGTGTTGTATCTCACCCAGTCATTAAATGATTAAATGATGATGTCACTGTTTCCAGCAAGCACAGTTTGAAAATAAAGCCACAAGCAGCATTGAACAGACTGTACAAATAACTTCATTGTTACTTCCTGTCTCCACTAGAGAACCCCCTAATTATATGTTATGTTCGAGTTTTAGTGTATCAAGTGTAGATCACACCATGGAAACTTCATGTAAATTAAATGACGATTGTAACACAAAGCATACTTCCTGTTTCCAGTGTAAACATAGAAATTCACTGGTTGGTGATCTGGCCTTAATTAACTGGTTTGACTGACTATATGCAAGACGTTGTGTAATTATAAAATATGACCATGAAATTGAATTGGTCATCAATAAATTCATTCAAATCACTCCTACTGTGACATTTGGTTTGTTTTCATGTTCCAAACTACTGTTATACTAAATTTCTGTTACTAAACAATCGTCCCAGTATATTCACACAGTTAATTTTCTCTGTTAACATGTTTTCAGTGGGAAACTAGGGGAAGGGATTATCACAGACAGCAGCATCCGCACAAAGTTTCACTATTCTACTTACCACCAGTGAATCATTCTCCATGTTTTGATCAAAAAGTTCTTAATCACACTGTCCTCAAATGCCCCCTCTATCTGGTTTTGCACAAACACTTGTGATCCAAATATGACACAGGTCCTCCTAGAACATCGAGCTAAAAGGACCCTGTGTGACAGCAAACAATACGGCAGGACCTTATGTAATGCTCTGCTGTGTTAAATGACTAAACTTGCTGGCACAGGCACTTTTGTACAAACAGTACAGCACAATAAAAATATCTTGGTTCCATGAATAACTGCCTGCTTTGCTTTTACAGTTATTTCTTTATTAAAACACGCCATTTCACCTCCAGCTTTTTCCCTCCATGACCCAGTTGAGAGCTGCAGTGAGGCAGCCGGTCTCAGCTGGCTGCTTCCAGCTGACTGTGCACTAACACCCAGCCAACTATATTGGTAACAGTTACCACTTTAAAATAGGAAGGCACCCAGCGGTGAGGTGTGATGTACTCTGTAATTACATGCAAACACTGACTAATCTTGAGACAGAATGATTGGGCTGCTGCTGCTGCTGCTGCCAAAGTCTGAATTCAAATATCTGCTACACTGAGGTGCAGAGCAAGCAGAAAGCATCTTTATGAAAAAAAAAAACGCTTTTCTTATTATACACCAGCTAGGATTTGGATGTTGTTGTTGATGACAGCAGTCACTTGCTGACATGCATCATATCAAGTAGTTCAGGACGAAGATTTGCAGTAGCAATGCTGAGGTCAGGGTGGTGGATGGGTGTGTAGCCTGAATCCCTTTCGTGCAGGAAAACAGAGTTTGGGTCCCATCACAGACCTGCAATCAACATTTGCTTTTTTACTAACCACAACCATAGTATTTCCCTGACCATAACCATTTTCATACAGTAGAAAGGCTATGAAGTATTTTAATTTTGTCATTAGATGAAAAAAGGAACAAAAGTATGGTAGTACTGAACAAGCACAGGACAGGTCAACGGTGAGTATGCAAGTAGTTAGAGTTACAAGTAATGTCATCATTTTAACCTGAACCATGATGTTTTACTTAACCTAACCAAGAAGTTTGGTTGCCTAAACTTAACCAAACTGTGACCAAATGATTAATGTTCAGTGGGAACACTGATATATGTCATTTAAGAAATCTATAGCAATCAACTATTCAGTTGTTTAGGTATAAGGACCTGTTGGATTAGTCTGGTCCAATTTACACTCTGCTTAACCCATCACCACATGAACATTATTAGACACTGTCAGTAACCACAGCGGGTGTGAGAAAATCCTGCTGAGTGTGAATATAAATAAGGCTGCTGGTCCACATAATATACCTGGCCATGTACTAAAATCATGCTGATGAGCTAGCTGATGTTCTTACTGACATTTTAACATCTCACTCTCACAGGAGATGATGACTGCCTCAAGACAGCCATCATTGTCCCTGTACCAAAAAAGTCTGCTGTGTCAAGTCTTAATGACTACCACCCTGTGGCTCTCACCACCATCCTGATGAAGTGCTTTGAGAAACTGGTTCTCCAGCACATTAAAGATAACATCCCTGGCAGCCTGGACCCTCGCCAGTATGCTTTCAGAACCAACAGACCCACAGAGGATGCCCTATCTACTGCCCTCCAGTCAGTCTTCACACAGCTTTCCGTTAGTTGACTTCAGCTCAGCATTTAACACAATCTCACCCATGAAGCTGATTGGAAAACTCAACAATCTGTGCTTGAGTACAACAATCTGCAACTGGATATTGGACTTCCTCACAAGCAGACCCCAAAGAGTTCTGATTGGCAGTCACACCTCCTCTACGTTAGTGCTCAACACTGTAGCCCCCCGGGGCTGTGTGCTCAGCCCCCTCCTGTTCACATTATACACCCATGACTACACTCCCAGACATCTGGAGAACTTTATTGTGAAGTATGAGGACGACACCACCATCATCATCGGCCACATTATAAACAACGATGAGAGTTCATATCAGGAGGAAATCAACAATCTTACAGAGTGGTGCACAGAGAACAATCTACTGCTCAATGTCAGCAAAACCAAGGAACTGATTTTTGGTTTTTAGAAAGAAGGAGGCAAAGACACACAACTCTGTCTACATCAGTGGAGCTGTGGTGGAGCAGGTGAACAGTTATAGGTTCCTTTGAATTACCATCACTGAGAACCCATCTTGGTTAAAAAAGCACAGGGAAGGATTTGGTCAACTTTTACAGAGGAGCAATAGAAATCATCCTGACTGGAAACATCACAAACTGCAATGGTTCATCACGGCCCAGGTCAGGAAGGCTCTACAGAGGGTGATTAAAACCACCAGAACATCACTGGTACCATCTACAGAGCATCAGTGACATCAGTGAAGTGAGATGTCTGCACAGAGCCCAAAGATACTAAAAGACAACACCCACCCAGCCACAGTCTGTTCACCCTGCTGCCATCTGACAACAGATACAGAGAGGCTTCATTCCTCAGACTGTGAGACTCCTGAACTCCTTAACTTCAACGTGTGTAAAATTTTCACACCGGAAAAAGGGTGAAAATTAGCATGTCCACCAAGGTGTTGTGTTTCCTTCACAGCTGATCATAACTGGAGCCAATAAACACCACAACATTCTCGATCTGTTGCACTCAAAGTCGTCAAAGTTAAAGTCAGTAAAAGTTGATGGACAGTGTTAAAAGATGTTGAACTTTTAATCTGAGGATAAAAAACAGATTGTCATCACCATCTTGTTGCTACTGTTTACATTCACACTGACACACAATTATTAAAGACACGACAATATTATTTCCTGGGTGCATACGTTGTTTATGAGTAGAAATAACTGTATACATTGCTCTATTTTCATCCTATTCTACCATATTCTTAATTGAATCAACTGTCTATGTTCTGTGCTTCTGTGTGGTATGAAATGGACTACACACTTTCATGTTGTACAAGGACAAATAAATTACCTTGATCCTTCACAGAGTCCACTTTGTGAACACAGTTTACTCTATTAGCATTTGACCTTCTCTCTGAGGAGGTGGTTCATTAGCAGTGCAGCTCGCTAATTAAATCAATCGAGCCATATTCATAAACAATCCAGTGAATGAAATCAACGGTTTACAACTGCAGTCGCACAGAACACTATCTGGGATCCTGGCCTCCAATAATAAACTCCAGGCTATTTTTGGACTGAAAGAAAACAAGATATGGCGTGACGCTTTTGCATGCAGACAAAAAAAAAATCGTATCAGCTGACATTAATTAGCTGACAACATCCGCTCATTAATTTGTTTGAAGCTTGTACTCCTCTAAAAACAACACAGCAACTTTGATGTAATTCAAGGCCGCTGTGGGAAACAGCATAAGTGAAGGAATGTTTTGATTGAACTTTGGAAAAAAAATAGTTAACATGGGAGAATTTGATGCCAATGATAAAGAATATGTTGGCTGGCTGTGTGATATTAGTGCTGGTAGACGGCTCTGACACCCCAATGAAAAAAACTCCCACGGGTGTTCCTCTCAGGCCTCGTATCGATCTCCATCAGCCGCAGGGGCCCAGCCTCCGCTAGGCAGTGTCAGCCACTCGGCTAATTGGGAGAAAAACACATGGGCGAAGAGGCACAGACCTCATTGTGTCTTTGATCCATAAAACATGATGAGTTCAATTCCCATCTCTCCTTTCATTAACTTAATCAACATGCCAGGAAATGAATAAAACATTCAGAAAGAAAATGCAAAGTGAAAACAACAACAGGAAATGACTTCCTGTAGTACATGTGCATGCACATGCTGGTTGGGGAGAAAGCTCCTTGACATTCAAAGGACCTTTTTTTCTCTTCGTTCCACAGAGACACACGCTGTCACGGCAGCCTGAAGGTCTGAGCTCAGGGCCTCTAACTGGAAGGTAGACAGTGTGTATGTGTGAGAACAGTGAATGAGTGACGCTCTCAGTCCATCATCCAACAACCATCAACACCTCCAATAGTGCATTTAAGCTCCAGCTGCTCCAGGGAGGCTGCGTTCAGACTGGGCAGATGTCACTGTGTCAGTCAGCAGCCAGAAGCACAGTGCAGCAGGCATGCATGGTCGCAAGTCATCAGTACAGAGATAAACCCTTTAACAGTTTTTCTCACATAAATTTGTTTAAAAACCAATCAATATGAATCAATTGATCATCATAGGGTTAGGGTTAGGGTTCGAAGGGGCTGTTTCTACCCCGTTACACTGTGACAAGGTCACCTGAGCTGATCGCGGCCATTCTAGACAATACACATGTTACCATTGGCTGCACCACAGGACGTTCCAGCAAGTGTCCCAGAAGCATCTGTCCGTCTATTTTGACAGAGGCTGATCGCAGCTGTGTCAATCTCCACAGAGCAGGTCGAGCCGACAAGAATCAGACTCTATTGATACAATGTACAGCAACAGCCTATTCCCTGTGATTATAAAAGCTAGTAGAATGACAACTGCTACATTGATTGACAACATATTCACAAATAAAATTGACTAGTTTAGTACGTATAGTACGTGGGCTACTCATTAATGACACAAGTGACTATCATTCAGATTTTTGCAATTTTTCAAAATGTTATTAAAAAAAGGTGAAAATAGGTGGAATACTAATCTGATATGACACAGACCAAAAGCCATCAATGCCGTTGAGGCGGACTTAAGGAAATAAAACTGAAACAACAACCTATGTTGATGATAAACCTACAAAAGCCTGTGAGGCCTTTTTGGTAACATTAACTGTGTGATCTGAAAAAAAAACTGTTCATTAAGAAAACACACAAGGAAGCACAAATATGAGGATTATCAAGGGGATAGAAAACGCAAGTAAGAAGAAAAATGTTTTATGTGAGACATTTTTAAAACAGAAACTAAAAGAAGCAGAAAACAACAAAGGGTACTGGTAAAGCAGAAAAGCCAAATTATTATGTAAAACATAACAATATAATTATAAATAAAGCAAAAGATTCAAACAATTAAAGATTTTCTTTTTGTAGATGTTGGATATACTTTAGCAAATGAAATTGTTGAACTGAGAGAAAAGTGCTATTACCCCTAAATTCCACCAGATCCGCGCTCAATCCGTCTTCGACCCTTCCGTAGCAGAAATGCAAGGTTTCTATTTCTGCCCGATGCTGGAGCATGGTGCGTCAATTCAGTCGAATTCAGCACAGAGCAGACAGGAAGTCACCACCAAAAACATAACATCCAGTTAATTTCCACTATAAAACACTCCAGCATGTTCTCAAAAAAAAATCTCCCAAAAGAGACCAATCCAACACTTCTTCTAATCCTTCAGTTGGGAACACTAACCTTTTGTCTATTTGTTGTTGTGTTTATAACACACACGTATAACTGCGGTCGCGCATGAATCTGTAATTATCGCGGGAACTCCTCAGTCTCACAACTCCAGCGGTCTGGCAGTGCTTCTCCGTGCTGCACTCAAAACGCAGCTGGTGGGGGTTGACGAATGATGGAGCACGGAGCAAACCCGTAGCGGAGCCGTTCTGCAAAGTACATGCAACCAGTGGAATTCCCGGGTTAGTGTTACCATTAGTGGTAAGATTACTAAAAGCTGTAATAATAGTAGTAGTAGTTATACATTTAGTTGTAGAAGTAATAAAAGTAGTAGTTGCAGTAGTTGAAGTATTATGATAGTAATGGTATTTAAGACAACAGTAAAGGTATTTGTTTGCACCACTAGCAGTAATCATGTAGTACTTTAGCAGAAGATCTGCATCGTAGTAGATTCAATGGTTATAATACCAGTAAGAAGAGGTGAAATAGTAGTAGTTGCAACACTAGTAGTAGCAGGAGAACTACAGATAGGAATATTAATAGTTGTAATAGTGGTAGCAGTAATGCCAAGTAACATTAATAGTGAATGGCAATAAAACAATCAGTATTGTTTTCTTGAAATCAGTAGTTAAAGTAGATGTAGTAGAGGGCTACTGGAAGTATTTGTAGCAGTAGTAACACTATCAGTAATAAAATGAGTGCCTAGTACTACTGTAGGGTGTAGAAGTAGCATTGGTATGGGTATATGGTAAAAAAGCACTTGTGGCAGTACTGCACATGTACTTATTGTAATGTTAGCGGTACAAGTAGAGGTGGTACTATTTGTAATGTATTAGTAGTGGCAGCAGTAATAGTATGGTAGTATTATAGTATTAGCTTTAGTATAGAAGAATCATTTCTTGTAGGCCTATAGTCATAGTAGCAGCAGAAATAATTGTTTAAGTACAGTAGTAGCAGTAGTAGAAATAGCAGTATATTTGTAGTGGTAGTAGCAGTAGTAGTAGTACTAGCAGTAGCAGTAGTAGCAGCAGTAGTAGTAGTAGTATTAGTAGTAGTAGTAGCATTAGTAGTAGTAGTAGTAGTGTTAGTAGTAGCAGCAGTAGCAGCAGTAGCAGTAGTAGTAATAGTAGTAGTAGTGGTAGCAGTAGTAGCAGTAGTAGTAGTATAGCAGCAGTAGTAGTAGTAGTAGTATTAGTAGTAGTAGTAGTAGTAGCAGTAGTATTAGTAGTAGTATAGCAGTAGTAGTAGTAGTAGCATTAGTAGTAGCAATAGTGGTAGTAGTAGTAGCAGTAGTAGTAGCAGTAGTAGTAGTAATAGTAGTAGTATAGCAGAAGTAGCAGTAGTAGTAGTAGTAGTAGTAGCAGTAGTAGTAGTAGCAGTAGTAGTAGTACTAGTAGTAGTAGTAGCAGTAGTAGTAGTAGTAGCAGTAGTAATAGTAGTAGCAGTAGTAGCAGTAGTAGTAGTAGTAGCAGTAGTAGTAGTAGTAGCAGTAGTAATAGTAGTAGCAGTAGTAGCAGTAGTAGTAGTTGTAGTAGTAGTAGTAGTAGTAGCAGTAGTAGTTGTTTTAGCAGTAGTAAAGTGGGAGTAACTGCAGTGGGTCTAGTAGTAGAGTAGGCTATTGTTGTAGCAGTAGAATGAAAAGGTTAGCAGCCATGTGTCCCGCAGACAGTGTGCTCAGATATTTTCAGCTGATATCCCAGATTAGTTTCCCTCTCTGCTTAAGTGGGTTTATAAATGACATCAGATCCTCTAGTGTTGGATTGAAAACACAAAAGCACACTTAGAAGCAACGGCTCCTGGTGAGTAATCTTAAACCAGTAGGGGGAAGTGTGGCTCCTGAGTCAGGGGGCTTAACTTTTACACAAGCCCTTAAGGCACAGAGTAAGTCCTTAAGCCCACACTGCTGTATCATGTCAGCATGTACAGACTGCTGTGTTTGACTTCGATCTCTATTGTCCTTCACTGGTAAATATTGTCTGCACCAATGTCACCAAATGTCTACATAAAGTTATCAGTGTGATCAAAGGTCTCTCTATGGGCTATCTCATTACTCACTGCACACACTACTTATTACACTATTCCCCTGTGTACACATCCTAGTTTCTAATATTTATTCATACAAAAACATGGCTGCAAAGCAGGCTGAGAGACCACAAGACTTAGAAGAAAAGTTATTTTTAGAAAATTCACAGGGTCTGTTTCTATTCCAATTCACACATGTAGAGCAACAAAGCTGATTTGTTGGAATGGCTGTCATTTCCCCAGATAAAACTGGAAAACATTCTAAGTCATCCTGCTCTAAATACCAGTGGAGTGGAAAGACACATGCAGCTGAAGCTGGCAGTGTGTGCTTGCTTCATGAGCAACAAGATTAACAGGATACCAGATCCTGAATATTCTGTGTTTCCTCTGACACAGAGCTGGAAATATGTCAGCCTCAGTGTGCGACATAGGGGCTTAAACCCAAACTCGTCCAATTAAAAGACCCTCTTTCTACTCTGCTGTGCCTCCTTGTGCTCCAGCTGACTTTCAACAACGTTAGAAGGAAGCTGTTCATGTCTGTATCCTCCTGCATGAACAAACAGCAAGATGACAGGTTAAAAAGATAGAAAACAAAACAGAGACGTGGGCACGCTCTGCTGCATGCAAAGCAGCTTATGGGGTCTGTGGACAGATTGAGAATGTTTTATAAATGAATGAAAGACATGCAATGAGACCATGTTCCAGTGATAAAGAGACACTTTAATCCTCAAACAAATATGTTTATTCCACAAAGAGGAGTAAAAGAGAGGTGCTTGGAGATCATGAACATTTTAACTGCCACTCTTTACAGCAATGCGCTGTATCAATAGGCAGCCATCTGGACACCTCAACTTGTGGGTCCTCTGGTTCTCACTAAACCACAAACATCTACAATCTATTGAAGATTATACATGCCAGAAAAATAAAAATAAATAGATGTGAAGGCAAGACTGCAAAATTACTCATTGTCACTTCAGAGATAAAGAGAAGTTAAAATTTTGACTCAAAATGATTATAAATAAATAATAAATAAGATACTGATTGAAAATTAAGAGATAAAAATAGTCTCAGCTTCTGGGAAATCATGATGGAAATGATTCATTAATTTTTAAACCTTTACTAACCATGCAATTAATCATGAAAATAATTGACATATTATATGAACAAATTCATGATTAACTCAGTCAAATGATGAAAAAAACAAACAAACAATACCATGATCTTAGCATGATGTGGCTATCATTAAGGACAGCAGCACTGCAACTGTGGCAGGCTGGAGTGACCAGAACAGAGAAGAGCAGAGGAAACAGAGGATCAGATTTTGATTGCCTTTATTTTTCTCCAAACCACTGAAAATATAATTCTGACTTTACATTTTTGACTTTATAAAGTCCTAATTAGGATCATATCATTTTGAAATAAATACCTTTTTTAAGCTGAATTATTGAGAGTGTTACATTTTGGATTCACTATCCTATTATAGTTTTGAACTCAGTTGACTTGCTATCTTCTAAAAGTTTGACTGGAAGTTTCTATGAGCGATTTTATTTTATCACCATTGCTAACGTTCATCCTTTCCTGTCATTATTGGGCTTCCATAGGAGATACTCACAGGTGTGGATGCTTGAGTGCGAATGAACTGCTAATAACCTACTAATCTGTTACATAAGCTCCTCCATTACAAAGCTATACTATCACTCAGCACCAATGCTTTTCCTTTGCCACTACAGCATTACACCTTGTTTCTCTTGAGTTGGAGGAAATACTCTTACTCTGTCGAGTGGGAATGAAGATAAAGCTGTAATTTATTCCAGCAATACTTTGACAACTGCAGCACTCACAACCTTCTTAGAACAAAAGGCATGTCAAGTCAAAATTATTTATGAAGTAGTTTTAACAAAACAAATCCATCACAAGAGCCTTTACAGAAATGGCTGACATGACAGGAGACAAACAAACAAATCACAGCATGCAAAGCTAAAATCCTTTTGCATCCTCACCATGTGTCAGCTTGCACAGCAATGTGTGTCCGAGGCAACTCCCACTCCCCCTCGAGGAACAATTAAGACTTTTCTGCTGTGAAATGTGTCACAGAGCAGGTGGGGCACTTCAGCACTTCACTTAATGTGTTAATTTAATACACCAAACTAGAAAAAGTAGTTATTTATTTATGTATATTCTTGCCTCAGGAATCACAAACCCTGAACTGGTTCCTGAACTGTCAGTCATACAGACTTCCAATATATATATATTTTTAACTATGGTTAAGTTACAGTGATGGTGAGGCAACTAAAATACTTGGTTAAGGTTAGGGAGAGGTTATGGTTACAGTTAATAAAAAGGCACACATTTATTGAAGATTTAGGATGGGACTGAATGAAAGTGTGCAACCTCCACAGTCTTAACTTTTGCAGGGCACACTGCTTCCTGCATTGGCACTGGAAGTAACTTATGAGGCACAGAATCATCCAATGTTAATATAATCCCAAAGAGTATAGTAACATCAGAAGTGGTATCAACATCAGCAGCATGTACAGACAACACGCAGTAGTAAGAGTCTAACAGAGTTGGAATCCTGAGCTTTACGGCTTGCCGTCCAGGCTTTGGACTGGCTCCATATGCGGCACCAGATGGTTGCACTCTTTCAGTAGCAGACTGATATCCACACCTAGGCTCTCTACAGGCCAGCTGACTCCAGCCATGCTGTTAGTGGGCGGGTGATAGTCCATTGGCACACCAATGGCAGAGTGAATCAGCTTGGTCTTCTCTGGATCAGATCAACAACCAGAGCCTTTGCTGGGTTTGATTCACAGGGCTCAACTGAATCTCTGCTGGGACCAAATTAATAAAACTGTGGCTAAATAATGTTAGCCAGCATTTTTTCAGCAGCAGACAACTAATGCCACCATGACAGAGAACTGAGAGAATCCATCACAATAAGTCATTTTGTTTTTCTGGATTTTCGATGAGCTCCAAATTCTTGTCAAAACAAGGAAAAGCAACTGTAACTTGGATCTGCTGTACGCAATGCCCGTGGTGTGATGTGCTACTCTTGGCACAAATGAATTATTTAGAAGAGGTCAGACATCTGCTCACAATAATACTGGTTTCTTGACAAAAGGCATGAAAAAGTAAGAACACAGTTACTGGTGAATAACAGTGACTTCTCTCTGGGACCATACAGTCTTAAATTGAGAAGTGTTCCACAAACGGTGCACTGTCACTTCAGCAGCTAACTACCTTCAAAAAAGTATATCAAAAAACGAGGTGTGGAGAAACAACTAACAACCTACTGAAAACCAAATTAGGCTATAATTAAAGCATTCATTTATTATTTAAAACTGTTAATATAGTGCATAAATGACAGTTACACTTTCTTTAGTCTCGTATAGCCAGACCATAGCAGTGTGTGAGCACTGCAGAAAGGTCTGGCTGCACCAGTTATTATTCTGGTATCGGGGGACAAAAATGTTCAAGCTTGTTTGTATTTCTTTAAACCGATCAGTGTCATCTTGGGCGGGGCAAAACCCAGGATGCAGCCAGGGCGACCCTACATAACAGCTTCAGGGTGAATTTATGTTGCACGTGTGGGGGCGAGCCCAGGCATACATATATATATATATACACATCTATATATACATCTATATATATATATATATGTATATACATATATATATATATATATATACATACATATATATATGTATATATATATATATATATATATATATATATATATATATATACATATACATATATATATATATATATATATATATATATATATATATATATATATATATATATATATATATATATGTATACACATATATATACATATATATAGAGGAAACGCTGATTACTACCAATATACTATACTGCATTATTGAAACTGAAATCCAAATCATGATCATTTTAATATCAAACTCAACCTGAACCCAACCCACTTCTGACAGAATGATGGAGGTGATATATGCCATTTTGGGAGTCACTGGCATTTGACTTATTCAGTTGTTTAGGTATAAAGATGTGTTGGACAGAATGGGGTCATCTGTGTAGATTTATATCATATCACATTATACACTGTCATATTGCACACTCTGACCTCCCATTGTGTGCTGCTGAGGTACTTTGCATTACAAACAGACAAAAATGGAAGGCAATGATTTAAACAGTGATATAGTTCTTTGATGAAGCATGCACAAATAATCAGCAGGTCTTAATTTCCCCAGGCACTAACGTCCCATCTGTAATTCACCCCAGTGTGGACCATTCTTTTCATTTTCCAAATAAGATGGATGAGAAGATGGAGGTGAGGTTAAAGGCAGATTAGAGGTGAAGCCACAGACAGATGATTGAAGGAGAGCTCTAGAACAGAGGAGTGGATATCTCTGCTTTGTAAACAGCCCCACCTCTCCATCTCTGGGAGGCCGAGCACAGCCATAAAACAGCTGTGGTGGGTACAGGAACTAACACACCCCAGCTCTGTCTGACTAACACATTAGCCAGCACCACCACACACAGAGACAGGTGGCATCTGCAATCCTACAATTGTTATTTATTGCAACAGCAAGCATAACAGCAGCAGCATCCTATGTTACAGAATAAATCTACATATCTGTGGAGATGGCAGATTTAACCACAGGGACTCATCAACCTTGGTAAAGGAATAAAGCACAGATAGAGACACAAAGTAAGCTGGTGAATGGCTGGCCGCACCCATTCAGGATTTTGGACACGTCCACCTGGGTAGAAAGCAATCACAGACTCTGTCCAATGATTAAAACAAAGATGAGACTATGTCTTTGCCCGACCCCATCCACTCTCTGCTCCTGCTAATGGGATTGTCTGAGCCTAAGGCCAGGTGAGGAGCTGTAATGAGTGACAGTGCTGCAGGGGAAATATTTGGGCAGCACTGCACACCTTGATCCTCACACCTCTGACGGAGCTATGCACACGCCTCCCAGCTTTCACTTGATCCTGAGCTGTCAGGCTTCTCTGAGGGATCGTCACGCAAGATCAAATTTTTGACAAGTTGAACAAGAAACTGTGGCCCGATGGTAGCTCTGTTTTTGCTTTAATCATGAGAAGACTTTTCAGCCGGGATACGGCAAGTTTTACTCAAGAAGTTAATGTCTTCCCAGATCACAGCAGTATAAAGGAGTCAGACATGGCAAGAAAGATGAGCAGCAGGATAATCAGAGTTAAATCGAAGAGAAAGTTAAGGTAAATGGTACATTTATTAACCAAACTCCTTGAAACATTCATCACAGACTGAGGCAGTTGAGGACTGCCAATAGGGGACGATAGGGTGCTGCCCTCCTTGAGCCACAAAAAAAAAGAAAATAATTAATTCATTAATTTTATCATAATCATATTTTCTTTTGTAATTTATCAAACTATAATAATTTTCAAGACAGTGTGTCCCATTTGTGAATACCTGAGTCAAATTAGTCTAAGCAGCAAGCCATGTACGTTCCTTTAGGGCAGTTTTTAAACAGGGTGAAATCCTGACCGCTCTGATAGACTTCCTAGGCCTTACCCTAATGTGTTTTTATCACACACAAACTGGTGGCGTTCACATGAAAGAATGAATGAATGAAAATCTAAATGGAAAAAAAACAGTTAAATTAAGTTAAATTAAGCAGAAAAAATAAGCAGAATAAAATGAAAAGCATGTTACAAAGTTTATTCCATTAGCATTGACATGCCCAGAAAGGACTAGGAAGAAGTATATACTTATTTAATCCACAATCTCAGTAATTAATCTTTATCAATTACACGCTCCTAGAATGGTGTTTTTCTTCCAAGTTTTTTGATTTCTTACGCTCCATTAGCTCTTACTATGATAACAAATGGACGCTACAAAGAAGATGTTTTGTATTTTATTGCTGAGGTTGTTTCAACAACACGTTGACAGCTGTTTCCACTAAAATATTACTTTACAGTTGAGTGTTCCCAATAATTCTAACACCACAGTCAAGTCAACATAGCTAATGTTACCACAACTCAGAGGAGCGAATCAATCATGTAATTAAAAGAAAAACCGTTCAGTCGGACTGATGTCTTTTATCTATTGTCTGATGTTTGTGGATTGATATTACTGCTGCATTAATGTGTATGTAATTTTACTGCTGTGGGTGTTTAAGGTTGACCCCTTCATATACTGTTTAGTATGATCTAATTGGCTAGTTTAATATACAGCAATGCATCATATTCTTTAAGATTGTGAAAGACGTGTCTGTAAAACGCTAATAAAAGCCTCACAACCCCAACGAAATGACTCATTTTACTGTCAGAATTTGAGCATTTCAGTCCAATTAAATTTGGAGAGTCTAGAATTACATTTTATCCTCATTCAAGTTAGCTGGGCGCTAAAGATTCTGTGGGAAACACTGTATACACTGCTCTTTATTTTGCTTCAATAAGTAGTTGCTCCATTATTTTGCTCCAATAAGTAGTTGTCTTTACATCCAAAGGTGTCTCATCTGCCAACCTAACCACCATGGGGTCAAGAGCTTTCAGCTGATCTGCCCCCAGCCTTTGGAACTCTCTCCCACCAGACATTCGCACTTCTGACACTGTCTCCACCTTTAAATCCCGCCTGAAAACACACTTATTCTGAATGGCTTACTCTGTATCAGACTAATCATACAATCACACCCTTGCCTATTCTCTATTATTTATTTATATGTAATCCCATCTTCATATTTATTTATTTATTTATCTTTCATAATTGCACTAAAATGTTTCCTGATTTTCTTTTTTTGATGTACTGTTGTTGCTATGTGTGGTGTCCTTGAGTGCTTTGAAAGGCGCCTTTAAATAAAATGCATTATTATTATTATTATTATTATTATTATTATTATTATTATTATTATTATTATTATCATCGTCTATTCCTGCAAGTTCCTTGGATTAGAGATGCATACTGTGATGACCTATGGTGTCATCTCCATCTCCATCTAATCTTGCTTGCAGGAAGCTGAATCACAAGCCCTTTTCACAAAGCGATTCCACAATAACACCGCAACGAAGGCTCGCCTTTACACCACCTTTGTTTGTTTGTTGTTTCCCTCTGGTTTCTATCTGTAAATCTAAACATGTATCCACTGACTGTTTATAATCATATGGATGAAGGTTACAAAGTTATGCTTTGCTCTAAATTACATTACATAATCACCATCAGTAAACAGCAGACCCTATCTGGCTCTCTCACTCCTGGAGAGGGAGGCTGTTTTCTGGGGGAAAGTTCACTGAAGTCTCGGTCGGGAGGGCTGACAGTCGCGATGATTTTTCAAATTTTGTGATTTTTTTCAATATAAGTTGCCAGAGACAGTAACTACAACAGCACAACAGTAGAAGGAGATACATAATCATTGTCAGTCAACAGCAGGAGCTGCCTGGCTCTCTCTGCTGGGGACAGACACTGTTTTTCGGGCAGAAATATGACGAAGAGTCGCTTGGACAGACATGATGACAGACACTTTTCCACATATAAATTCTGCATTTTTTTCCACATATAAGTTGCTTAAAACACAACCTGCTACAACATTACTGTTATTTGATCCTTTAACGTTGCTTTGTGGGTTGAAGTGTGGGACATTTCTTTTTTATTTGATGAGTGAAGGATCTGTTAAGTTGTCAGACTGTGAACACCATCAGAATGTCACACTCCTGTCCCACGCTGATGGCTTACCCTTATACACAGACGTCGTCTCTCCTTTGTTACAGCTCTGTAAGTACCTGCACTGGCGGATCAGTGGCAAAAGGAAACTGTCCCCCATTCACCTCTGTAACTTTCACACAAAACGGCGCAGCAGTCATGACAAATGGAGGTCCCGGGACAGTGTTATATCCTGGACGAGTATCAATAGTGGAGGTATTGACTGCTCAAGAAAAGAGACCTTTTATTATCTCTCATCTAGTATGATCCCATTTGTCTGATCTGGTCTTGTTAAATGTGTTCTGGATGCTGTTTGATGATGTAACACTGAGTCATTGTACTGCTAGAATTGTATACAAGCATACATACTCATCATGTTAAATGTTTGAATTACTCTTCATTTCCAGTCACTTCAACTTTTTAAACTTTTGATCCTTGAAAAAAACAAAACCTCCCATCATTCCTGGTAGACTGAGGAAGTGGTGAGTGTCATTGACAATATTGCTAAGTGCTGTGCTGATTCATGATCTTGAATTTATGATTAGAGCTGTTATAGTGCCAGTGATTAAAAAAAATCCTAAATAGTTTTATTCAGCCTTTATTCATTGCTGGCTTTGCATTTATTATCATTATCATTTGAAAATTATTTCCATCTTTGATTTGATAATTTATGCTATTAAATCATGATGCAGTGGAAGACAGATTGTTTGAACTGGACAAAATACCAAGATATTAATAGGCTTCTTCTAACTAAATCCATACACAACACCATTGACCATATACTGTAATGATGAGGTTTTATTTTGTGTTAGAGTTTCTAGGCTCAGTTCCTAAGCCAACATGTTCTCTACAGAGAGACAGATGATTTGATATGGGCCTTATCGATTCGACAATGTTAAAATACATCAGCATCATCTGTAGTGAAGGTCTTTAAAGAGTAATTAAAAGCAGCTTTTATGTCAAAGTACTAATTTAACAATGCATGTTATGGAGTGTTTTTGAGTTGTTGTATTTCTTTTTTTTGAATGTGAAGATATTTCTTTCAACAATGTAGTTTGAGAATTGAGTTAAATTCTATGTAAATAAACAACCCGAGACATAAACACCAACTTGGTGTCTTCAGTCATGTTCACTACAGAACAGAGTCCTGCATTCCAGATATTGCTTTTATTTGCTTTGGATATGCAAAATATGTATCTGTCAAGTGATTTCAGTTCTTATTCAGTTCCATGTATTAGAGGGAAAAGTACAATGCTGCTGTATGGTGTAGAGGTGGGTTTAATATTTAGAATCCTCTCATTGATGTAGTAGAAAATGCCTATGATGCTACTGAGCTGAACACCATAATTTGAACATTCATTTCAATAACCTTATTTACTGTAAACTTCTGTTTTCTTCATCAGTCTGACACTGGAAGGCACTCTTATATTATAAGCTGTGGAAAAAAGTCACTTGGGACTCAGGTGGGACATGTATATAAATATATAAAAAGGGACTATGCTATGCTAAGACTTTTCCAAAACAATCTTGCCTCTCTGGTCCCACTGCCATCTTCACATCTTTGTTTTCCACTGATGCCAGCCATGCTATAAATGTATGCTCTCTCTTAACACTGAGGTGCTTTAGTGAAATGGCCAATTTGTGTTTGCAAATGTGAGTTATACTGTGGGATGTGATAGTTATTACTTTGACCTGGTTGCTTGCTTTATTGTTCTCACTGTAGCTGTAAAGTGTAGTCTAGCGTTTCTTCATAACATGCACTTTTAAATTTGATTAGGGGGTCCATGCTGACACACACAGCTGTGTGTGTCCTCAGGAAATGCTTTACAGTAATTGGCTTTAAAGTGTTTGAACACCATGATGTCAAACACTTGAGAAAGTAACTCTGAAGACACTTTCTTTAGGAGTTGTTTTCTTCAAATTATGAAGGAGAAACTGACACAGATTCACATGGAGAAAACAAGACCAGTTAACATGCGAAGAAAATTCTGATCATCAGTCTGGACCACTGGATTGGACAGTGAAGAAATGTCCCTTGATGAAAAAGTGGACTTTCCAAATAGATGTAAAAAATTCCAAACATCACTACTGTATATCATGTGCTTAAGGAAGGAACGCTCTTAGAAAACCGATGAACGCTTCTCAAACAGCTGCTGCTATTGTAGGAGGTACATGGAAATATTTCATATAAAAGTGTATTTTGTTTATGTATTACTCAGAAATGATAAAATACGTATGAGCTTCAAATAGCTACTAAATGGACCTTGGGGTGAGACATTTTGTGAAGGCGTATGTTAAAACATATATTTAAAAACTATGTTTATTTTTTCTTATACAAATCAGACAATCTTTTATGTATTAAAATTCTCTGAGTAAAAAATTCTGCAGTATAGACATAAGGTTCACAATATTATTATTATTATTATTATTATTATTATTATTGTCATAAGAGTATTGCTCTGGATTCACATGTTTGGCAAAAAGAGAGAAAAAGTGTTCCCTGTGGTCTCCAGGTCTTCCCATCATTTTCTGTAATTTGATCAAACACATCATTTTTCTTAGGAATATGCACTATGTGAGCGCATTTAGACACAGGGCCAGAATATTAAGATTAAATGTTATTCTTCCGTGGTACTGACAAAAACCTAGGAGCCCTACAGGCCTGCTTTGTGTTGATGCTTGTGTCACAAGTATAGTGTCTATTTTGATTAGTGCTGATTAGCGTTAACCAGCTGAAATGAGAGTGAGGAAATGCTCTCATGTCTAACAGAGCAAAACAGATGCACACATCACCAGTCAGATCGGCGTGAAAATAACCACTGAAAACTGGCTGAACTGTGTCCAAATGCAGCTGCCTATAGTTCTGTGACATCACAGCAGCCTGTAGCACAGCAGTCACATTTTGTTCCTTTTTGAGGCCTGCAACTAACTAAACTTTAAAGGAACAGTTCATTGGAACATTTACATCATTTCTCCAGCAGAAATCACATCCAAGGTGTGTTCATGAGCTCAGCCACATGGCGAGGGTGTATATGAGGCCCAAGGCTTATTCAGACTTGGATTACAGCAGATGAGCTGTATGGAGCCATTTGATGTTTTTTTGGTTCTTTTTTGCTTTGAAGCACCAGAAATGTTTTGTGGACACCTGACTTTCCGTCAGCATGGGAGGAGGAGATAATGACTTCTTTCAGTTTTGGGTGAACTGTTCCTTTAACGTGGCCTTTGACATGTATTTCTGATTAAGATGTACTTACACACACATTACACACATACCAAGACCAGCTGTTATCTCCCTGCATGGACAATCGACAACCAACAACCTGGCTATTTCAGCCGTGTGACCTTTTCAGTAGTGTTGCACTGTTTGACTTGGAATGCCTGAGCCTTGAGATAAACCAGGTTTACTCACAGGTCGCGTCATAAAGATCGACTTGCAGGTCAAAGATACAAGATGAAAGCAAATATGTTATTTTGTGTAATACAAAAACCTTTTAATGCATTGCACTGCAGAACAAAACATGTAAATATCATTTGTATCAGTAATCTCTTCTGATATTGATATATCAGCCGTTATACACACATTTTTTTTGCAATGATTTCTCAAATGTGGTTATCAAACATTAGTGACGAAGACATGTAACAGAGGCAGGATATTTTACTGTTCAACAATAAACTATACTGTCCAAAATGATAACAGTTAACTGAAGCAGTGAACTTCACTTTAAGTTTTTAAATGTAAGAATTATCAGCCACTATAAAACATATACACCATATAAACACAGATATATCTGTGATGGGACAATATCAGCTGATAATACACATACAGTTGTGTTCAAAATAATAGCAGTCCAACATCACTTTCCAGATCAATCACTGTTTTTGGTAGAAATTATATTTCTACATGGCAAATAATTTACTAGTAGGTGTAGTAGAGTAATAGAAAACCAACAGACCCAACAGTCATGGCATGCATGCTGCTGATTCTGTGTATTGAATCATTAATTGAAAGGGGTGTGTTCAAAATAATAGCAGTGTGGAGTTCAATTAGTGAGGTCATTCATTCTGTGAAAAAACAGATGTCAAACAGGTAGCCCTTATTTAAGGACGAAGGCAGCAAATGTTGTACATGCTGGTTATAGTGCATTTCTCTCTGAAAATCTGAGTAAAATGGGTCGTTCCAGACATTTTTCAGAAGAACAGCGTACTTTGATTAAAAAGTTGATTGGAGAGGGGAAAACATATAAAGAAGTGCAGAAAATGATAGGCTGCTCAGCTAAAATGATCTCAAATGCTTTAAAAATGGCAACCAAAACCAGAAAGATGTGGAAGAAAACGGAAAACTACCATTCGAATGGATCGAAGAATAGCCAAAATGGCAAAGACTCAGCCAATGATCAGCTCCAGGGTGATCAAAGAAGGTCTAAAGTTACCTGTGAGTACTGTAACAATTAGAAGACGCCTATGTGAAGCCAAGTTATCATCAAAAAGCCCCCGCAAAGTCCCATTGTTGAAAAAACTACATGTGCTGAAGAGGTTACAATTTGCCAAAGAACACATTGACTGGCCTAAAGAGAGATGTCACAACATTTTGTGGACTGATGAAAGCAAGATTGTTCTTTTTTGGGACTAGGGGCCGCAGACAGTTTGTCAGACGACACCCAAACACTTAATTCAAGCAACAGTACACTGTGAAGACAGTGAAGCATGGTGGTGCAAGCATCATGATATGGGGATGTTTCTGATTCTATGGTGTCTGGCCTATATATCGCATACCAGGGATCATGGATCAGTTTGAATACATCAAAATACTTGAAGAGGTCATGTTGCCTTATGCCAAAGAGGAAATGCCCTTGAAATGGGTATTTCAAGAAGACAATGACCCCAACCACACCAGTAAGCGAGCAGCATCATGGTTCCAGACCAACAAGATTAACGTTATGGTGTGGCCAGCCCAATCCCCGGACCTTAATCCAATAGAAAACTTGTGGGGTGACATCAGAAATGCTGTTTCTGAGGCGAAACCAAGAAATGCAGAGAAATTGTGGAATGTAGTCGAATCGTCCTGGGCTGGAATACCTGTTCACAGGTGCCAGAAGTTGGTCAACTCCATGCAACACAGATGTGAAGCAGTTCTCAGAAACAGCGGTTATACAACTAAATATCAGTTCAGTGATTCACAGGAAAGCTAAATCTTCAAGCATTTTTCAGTTTATACAGTAAATGTTTGAGTTTGTAAAGAAAAACGCAGACACTGCTATTTTTTTGAACAGCCTAATATTCCTTTTTCTTCACTTTCTGTAAAGTAATAACAAATTTGATGCATTTTTATGTTTTGATTTGAAATAGAATGTGCAGTGTTCCCAATGCATTTGCATGTATGGAAATAAAAGCTATTATAAGGATTTTGAGCTTTACTCACTTTTTTAAACACACTACTATTATTTCGAACACAACTGTATATGTCAATAAAAGAGGTGAATAAAGATACATTTTCATTTGTCTTCCATGGGTGTTTTAATGCCAATGTGGATCTTTAAGATCAGGTTTAGGAGTGCCTGGTTTGCAGGTACCACATATTATTGTGTGTCATGCAGTGTGGTACTCCCACTGGTCTTGGACATGACTTGGTCTCAGTTTAGATAGTCTTGACTACAACACTGCCTACAGCTCCAGCTCCCAGATGTTAAATCACAGACACTACTGTGTCTGCCACAGTGGTCCATTTATAAAGATGAATCAGTGTCAGTTTGGATATGTTTGAATTGTCTCCTCACATGTTAGAATAGAACTAATAGACCTCTAAGTGCTTCTAAAAGGCCTCTAATCTTTATGTGCAATAGTCCACTGACTGAAGAGTGATGGAGAGTATTTCCAAATAGGATGGACTCATCATGTTGGGGCAGTTGTGGATGTATTGTATTTTGTTGAATATGCACAAATTAAGGCGATTCAGTTGTGTGCATACTATAGGTCACAGCTTTTCATTGGTAAGGCTGCCAACAGTCTATTTTACATTATTTACAACTAAACTATTCACTATTTTCTCTGGACTTCTGTGTTGGACTTCAGAATGGTTGTATACAGGGTCCCTGTGTGGCACAGCCCTCCTTGACCTCTTACTCCATCTCAGTGCAACACATAGGAGCATCCAAACTGATTGGCCAAATATGTTGTTTCTCATTGGCCTTAAAGGAAGAAGTTCATTAATCTGATTAATTTTATGATGATTAATTAATCTGAAATTATTTCTCCTCTCAAAGCACGGTCTAGCTCCTGCACTTACTTCAGGTGCATGCTAACACTGTTAGCTTAGCAGCTACAGTGAAGATTCCAGCTTTAAAAATGAGTGTAGATAACAGCTTTTCAGGAGATTTAGGATCTTGGGGCTTCTGGAGACTTGGATAACACCGGACAAGCTGTATAGAGACATTTGATGTCTTTTTTTTTTCAGTTGTTTTTTAAAGTCCTGTTCCACCTCAGTAGTTTAGCAGAATGCAGCAACACTGTTTTGCTGTAAAGCTCCCGAAATGTTTTGTGGACAATTAATCTGCAAC
Organism: Pagrus major; assembly: GCF_040436345.1. Classification (NCBI taxonomy): domain Eukaryota; kingdom Metazoa; phylum Chordata; class Actinopteri; order Spariformes; family Sparidae; genus Pagrus; species Pagrus major. The sequence continues at coordinate 5,835,329 of NC_133236.1, forward strand.
TGACTTTCCATTAGCATGGGAATGAGTAATGACTGAATTTTAATGTTTGGGTGAACTGTGTCTTTAAAAGCCATATGAGCATTTCTGATCTGTTATCCCAATAAGCAGGACAAGCAGAAAGCACTTGTTCAGGGTTGGTGGAAAAACATGGTTTGGGTTGCAGTAACTACTTGGAGAATTTGCGTTGGGTTAAAAACTCTTGTGCCTTCTGCCCCATCACTCTAAAGTGCAATAAATCTGTTCTTGTGAGTGGTTCTTACATTAGGTCCACTCTCACTTAGTAGAGAAAAACTACTACAGAAACTTACTTGTTTAGAGAACAAGGGCTCGTGAGATGTATCTGCAGTTTTTTGCCACATCAGCTAGGTCCTTGTTATCTTCTCCCAGGCAGCCTGGCTAAAACTTGTGAACACTTTCTTCTTTTACATAAGGGTCTCATACTTTTTAGGGTCATGCTGTCCCCAGTAGGGAAAACAAATAGATAAAATAAACTCATATGACGTTGGCAAAACAGTTAAGGACAAAATGAGGCCAGAAGGAACCAGACTAGTATAGGACAGCATGCGGTTTTGTTTGCTCAGTCTCCAACGAAGAGGTAGAATTTAGCTATCCATCTGCCAATTAGCCAGTCCACATGCCTAAAGGAAACACAATACGTATCCATTATGTATGCTCACATGAGGCCCCACTGGGTTGTCTCCCTTGCAATTCATTACTGCGATACGCAATCCTTCCCTTGGGGCAGAGCCAACACTATTACCCTGCACACACACCGTATGTGCTTCCCACTGCTGATATCACAATCTGTGAAACTCAAGGAGAGCTAGCGGTCTTTCACATGCACCCTCCTCCGTCACTGATAAGCTCCCATTACACCAGTGTCATACTTGCACTTCTTATCCAGACCCACTCCAAGTACACCACCCACATGTGGACATATATTTCCCTTAAGCTCAAACTCATTCTTTGTCATGACATACTTTCTTCATCATGGCCTGTTCATTCCACTGATATTTGTTGTCTGTTGTCTTGTTCAAGATCATACATTTCTCAGAAATAAAGAAAAAACATAAAACAATCTTGATACACATCCCTCACATTTTGTTTTTATTTGTAGGGCCCAGACAACCCAGGGTTAGGACGTTTCCTTGATGTTTACAAAGTTGAGTGGAATCATTGCTCAATATGAACATACAGTATTTCAGTTGTTTTTACAAGAGCTTACCCAATGGGAAGTCAGCCATTTTGGATTTTGTTAATTGGCTTGAACACATTTGTTAGGCCTTGCACCTACGTTTGAACTGGTAAATATTTTGATTTGATGTCGTAATTGGACTTGCCGTGGCATGTTGACTCTACTTCTGCATGTATGATTTACTGTAAGTCGCTTTGGACAAAAGTGTCTGCTAAATGCCCTAAATGTAAATGTACAGCACCACCAAGACTTTTGGCCTACAGACAATTTTTGACACCCTTGCATTAGTTGAAAAACTCATAAAACTGGCAAACACTTTAGAAGTGGAAAAAATGTATTTCTGATATGGGTCTTAGGATTCTGTGTAGCAAAATCACTCAATAGCGGCATCTACATAATTTCAACGGAGGAGCCCTTACTTTACATGATGTCTACAAACAGCAATTCACCATAATATAAAAAAACGATGAAATGCGATGTCTACAGAAAAAAGATGGACACACTTAAATTACAACTATTACTGGTGTGATGAGGTAGAGTCAAGGGTAACAAGTTCTTTATGTCACATAATTTGACACAATTGTGAAAAAAATGTCTTGTTTGGGGCATTTCTGAAAATACCTACTTTATCCTGTGAATTAACATTTAAATCTGCATTATCCTGCAAATGTTAATTTCCAGGTAATGTTATTACGGTAAGTATACATTTACTAAAAATATTCATCCTCCAAGATTTCACAGGTAGATACTGTTCAGAGACGTGTTAATATGATGTATGGAATGCTAATAAAGAGGGAGATGAAATATGTACTGATTAATGCAACTCTAGCAATAGCATAATGTCATAGGTTTATGTTTTTATAGCAAATATATATTATATAGAGTTAGGCTTATTTTGAGGGAGCTGATTGGCTGCAGTGAGTGCAAGCAAAACTGTTATACAGGGAGATTTGTGAGTCAAATCCACAGCTGCAATAGATGAGAAAAAGTCAAGGTTTGGCCTGCAATAAATAACTTGGACAGCGTTGTTTATTCAATTAAATTTGCAGCAGTACATAGAAATGGGAGGCCCCAGTGCAATGATGCTTATGAAGATGTATGGTTAAGTATCCCCTGGGATACACCTGCTCAGGCAGCACAATCTCTCTTAAGCAAAGACTCTGCAACAGCTTTTTTTCCCTCTGTCTGCTACTGAATCTTAATCATTGTCAATACAGGCCAAGGCAACAACACGCTGATGGTCCTGCAAGAAAAGAATGTACACCCTATGCATTTTGCATACTGTACATCTGTTTTTTTTATCAGCTTGCACAGTATAGGATACACCATCCTGCATCTTGAATAAGAGGGTGAAAGCGGACTGCCAGCTGTATTTTCCCCAGAAAAAAAACACACCTTCAGCTAGCCGAGCGAGCTAGCAGCTGTGTTTCTGGGCGAGGCAGAGCAGACAGGCCTGGTGTTCGCATGGCGGACTGCTCCTCACACAGGAAACTTTCCTTTCTTTTACTACAGTTTTCCACGGTTTTGGTCAGCTTGTCAGATTTGAAACTAAGATTGTTTATGTGTTTATGAGTCCAAGCTTGTGAGTCCAAGTCAAGTCTAAAGTTTCTGTTTGCGGCAACATAAGTGTCGCAGACTCGAGACCCCATCTCTGGCATACGTTTGTGTATGACAGTGCCCTGACTATGCCAAGCTATATCATTAAGGAAAAGGACAGGGTCAGGGCAATTGCTTGGCCACTCCTGCATTCCAAAGAGCAACAATGAAACAACAATTCATTTCAATGGACTCATCAGTCACTCTTTATAGTCTTGGGGAAGTAAACCTTTCATATCCAGTCCAACTTTTGTGAACTATGACAAGCAGTTTTAATGACCATTAGCAAGTCTTCTTGGCGGAGCTTTCAGGAAGGGGCTGGAGAGTCCAAAAAGGAAGAAACTACCTGCTGTGTTGCACCATCCAGCCTAGCCTACCATATTTAACCTCTGCTGAGTGTAAACTGCTTCACATCAGAGACATGATTTGCCATCAGGTGTGAAACAGGAGTTGTACAAATACATCTCTTGAATAAACCAAGCTAGCTTGCTTTGTAGGTAGCTTAACAGCAAACTGACAGTTAGCAAGTGAGCTACATTGGAGAGCTCTTTGACTATTGCTAGCATGTTGCTGGCTGGCTAGGTTGTTAATTCACCAAATACAGTAATTTTACAACCAATAACCTGTGAGTATTACATTCAAAGTTATTAGCCTATTTTGAGAAGACACTCTCATGCTTGATGTGCCACTAGGCTAGCTGGTGTGACCAGGCCTTAACAGATTGGTGATGGTGTGGCCAATGGCTTAGCAAGAAGATCTCATGTGATGCATGGACACACATCACCTCAAAAATGAACTACTTCATCTTGCTCCAGTATATGGCAATGAAAGAAAAGAGCTGAGTCTTTAAATTACATCTTTCATGATCATGAGAGACAACCTGCCTTTTTGAATTTGTGTTGGGGATCAGAATCTCATTAGTTCCTGCGCAACCACCGTCCCAGCCTCTTTGCCCTGCTCCCAACCTCCACACACCCACACATATGAAGCCACAACACTCCGCTTTATATGACCTACTACTCATGCTCCATCTTTTGAATTTACTGGAAGAGAGATCACTTGTTTACTGTAGCATTTCTGCCTAACCTCAGAGAGTAAGGTAAATCCAGTCAATAGAGGAAGAGAAAATGTTTTGTACATCCACTTCTTTACATACAGTCAAAAACAGACTGCAGCCACTTAAGCACTAATGGGAGAACACAGTAAGTCTTGTATGAGGGAGTCCATGCGAATAGCCAGTAAATTATTAACAAGTTCTTGCTCGGAAAAGAGTGCCTTCGTAATCAGAATCATCTATGGACTTCAGGGAATAGATGTTGGGGTTTTCAGGTCCACAGCAGTGCCTTTGATCAAAGACTGAACAGAAAGGTGCTGACCTATACTTTCCACATCCTCTTTTATATGAGAGATGCGAGTGGAGGCGCCCAGCAGGTACAGTATGCAGCATAGGATAACTGGTTATGCATCAGCACACATCTGCAGTGTGAGAACCAGACAGGCCCACAGCAGCATGGAGAACCTTCACATTTCTCTGTAGCATCGTCAGACTGGACGCTCTGTGTAGCTGGAGCCCAAAACAACACTCTGTGTTCCCCATTGTGTTCTTATGCTAAACACATTATGTGCCCTCTCAGGAATATGTACAGCAAACAAATGCATTAGCTGCCCTTGAATGGTTTCCCCCCTGTTCACAGTCTGTGAACACTGTAGTACTGCCAGGCCTAATCAGTGCTGTAGAGCCAGAATGGGAGTACATTATCTGCACAGGAGCAGCAACGAGAAATAAAAAAGGAAGCCTCTCTGTTTCTAACTACTATTCACTTCCATAGTTTCAGACTACTGGTTCGCCACAGCCCATAATTCCAATCATCCTGTTGTTGCGCTGATTGACAGCTCTGTTATCCAGTTGGAGAAAATAAAGTGAGCCAATCAAAGCCTTGTAGGTGAGATAAAGAATGGAGTCATCATCTTCCTGTGCCAGAGCCGGAAACATAGCGACAGTGAAACAGCAACTAAAATGGTGGATGAGTGTGAATGAGATGGACACAGTTGTTGTAAGCTGCAAATTGCAACTCTTGACATGTGTGTTTGATCAACATGATGAACACTGAGTGTTCAATGGACACTCTGCACAGACATGTCTACTGACTGGCTGAGCAGAGCAGAGAACGACACACAGAAGGAGGAAGAACCATAATAGTTCAATTCTGACGTGAGAAGTTGCCTGGCTGTTCACACCAGAAGCATATTTCTTTTCTAATCACACATAGAGCTGATCTTCAGAAAAAACTCCTGGGTTTATAACAACAAGCTTTTTTTGTGTGTTCATGGATAAGCGGGGCATCGACTCTTCTGCAACAATGGAGTTTAAAGGACCATACACCGAATTTAAATTTTCATTATAGATTTTCCATGACTAGACACACGCCAGAAAGACATTATGACACTACCAGGAGACAGCTATTGTACAGACAAGACAAACAACAGAAAGTGGGGTTACAGTGTGTACAATACTTTATCTGTCACATAGCGTGTCCTTAGGAACACAGCCTATTATACTACGTATACTGTAGTTTAGCCTTACTATGTAAGTCTGCTAGAGTGCACTCTACAACCTTGTTAACAACCATTATTTATTTTCACAAAAATGAGGACATTGTCCAAGTGCACACAATCCTTGCAAGTCTCTTTAAGTCAATTCTGTTTTATTTATATAGAGCCAAATCATAAAGTTATCTCTGGGCACTTTTCATATAGAGCAGTTCTAGACTGTACTCTTTATAATATAAACATTGATTGAGCAATCCTACCTGCCCACTCTGGAGTTATGGGCTCATGGCTGGTGCTTGGTACTGGCTCTTCTTCACTGTCACTGCCAGCAGCAAACTGGTCTAGTGTCTGCTGAATAGTGGAACATACTATTTGCAAAGTACTTATTTGTTTTGTACACGTTAAATGCCATAACGCCACACACCAGTCATTGACTTGATTTATACATGAACGGTGGTCTGCAGGCAACGTTAAACATTGTATTTTGTTTTGACATATTGATCTTGCACTGCCAGCTTACCTGTCTCATCGCCTCCATCTGGCGTTTGTTCTGTGACGCGTCAGCTTGTACGGCTTTCCTTTTTTAATTCTGGCTTTTTCAGCACCCCCTGTGCTGTCTCTATTTTCCATCTTGCACTTTTTTATGTCTTACTCGCATTTTACTTGCATCTTCCACCCCCATGCATTCCTCACTGAAGTGTAATACAGAGTGGTGCGGTCAACCGGATTAAAAGGTCAAACATAATTATATCATCAATGAGGTGACCAATTGTAACCTCCTGGGCTTCTGCACGTGCAGCCTGCATGATCTATTTGTGTTTACTGACCCTGTCACTGGACCAGGAACTTTCCTAGTACTCCAGATTAGCCACTCCGGGCCTGCCAGCAAGACCTGAGAGGTAAATATCCTACTTTTCAAGCCGCAAAGGGGTGATGTACATCTATGATCTGTGCAGTATTTTCAGTTTTAATACTGTAAATTGTACACATTTGGACAGTGAGCTCCCTCACACTTGACGATAAACTAACCCGGTATCTGCTGGTCCACTGTGTCACTGTTGCGTTTGGCCTTGCCCACCATGAAACAACACATTCTCATTCTATGTTCAAGATAGTAGTAACACACATGCAACCTCTGCTTACACTTTCAAAATAAAGGCATAAAAAAAGATATGGAGCTTTACATTGTTGGTATCTGCTGTCACCTATCAATAAATTGTTATAAATATGTAACACTACAAAAGTAGCTAATTCAGGCCACTTATATGGTGTGACTATGGGGCTAGGCTTAGCCCCAGCATGGTGGTTTGTGCTTGGTTATGAGAGCAGGACAATGAAAATTATAACAGAAGAAATAACACATTCTTCCTCTGGCAGATGAGTAGTTTACTTCATAAGCAATAAAACATTCTCTTGTTCAGTTCAAAACACTTGCTGCTATGTCCACAGGTGGCTAATGACCTCGAACAAGAACTAGTAGGAAGAGCAACATCAACATTATCTTTCTTTGTATCATTTGGTGGCACGGATCCAACCAACTCACCTCCTCTGCCCCCTTTTTTGTATTAGACTGACCTGAGCTTAACAGAGGCAAGTAGTACAAACTGCAATGTTTGATGAGCAGGTGTATTGTCATGAAAAATACTGTTAAATTACTTACTAGACTAAAAGCGGCGTGTTCATCATGTAGATCAAACACAGCAGACAATCTACAACCTGCTGAAGTAATTGGATCATTAGTATTGATCAATAATGCTATTACCACCCTCTCTACCCCTGCTTGATATATTTTGATCATTTTGTATAAAGGCATTAAACATCATCACTTGGAGTACAGTGTAACAGTAAAGTGCGTGGCCTGTTTGTCTGTATGCAGCACCCAGCTCACCCTGGGCGGAGTCAGCGTGCCGTGCAGTGGGATTATGGGTCGGCTGCAACACAGATCGATTCAGCTTAAAGACACAGTAACCAGGTGCCTGCTCTTTCACCGTGGATGAAAGTGGTTCTACAGGGAATGTGTTTTTAATGAGGCTCTCTGTCAGAGTGACACCTCCACTGCCACGGGCTACAGAGACTATTCATGGTGCTGCTGGCTTGCGCCGAGTCGAAACAACCTTTAGTAGTGCTGCCACAGACTCCAGAGTCAATCAGAGAAAGTCGCCTGAGGACCTTGATTATCAGAGTGAAGCCCTCCTTTCACTAAAGCTTTTTAATTTTATCTTTTAAACTAATAAACAACTGAAGCCTCATGTTCTGTTTACAGATTGAATATGAGAGGCTGCACATTAGTGTGATATTACAGAGCGTTGACCCCGTGCTGTCGGTCAGCCGCATCAGTCTGCTTTCTCAAGGGCATCAAACGTACACTGTTTTATCTTGGATTATCACTCACTGCTGAGCTGTATTTTGGGTTTCAGGAATGTTATTTTCTATGCAAGAAAATGTAATGTACATTAAGCTCAAACTGTAATTTAGCTAATTCCCACAGCACTAATCATAATTTCCATCAGTACAACAACAGAGTCATGTCTCTTACATTTTCCCTTTGTAACAGAATACCGGTTTCTTATACTGGTTATTTCCTGCAGCTTCTACTTGCCAGCTGCTGAAAGACTTTAAATGTGAAATGTCTGGACATGTTGAGTATCACTGACAGTTGCTTAACAGTGATAACACTGAAAAATCAACAAATTAGAACAAACTGTGATTAATTAGTGAGTGATAATATACTTTTGGTAAAAAGAGTAACTCAGGGCAGCACAGTGACGTGGCTGCCCAATCGCCAGAAACAACGTTGGCACCAAACGTCTCCAATCACCAAATGATGTCGCCAAATTCAAGAATACAAAGTGTTTACAGGAGATGTGTCTCAGACATATCTTATCTTGAAGCTGACTTTCTTGAATCTCTTTTAAAGAATGATAAATATTAAACCAAACCCAGAATGACAGTAAAAAATAAAAGTTATTTAATTTCTATGTAACTAGCCACATCACAAATCAGTCCTCCATTCCAGTGCTGCAGAGGTTAAAGGGTACTGAGACCCCCTGGGACTTCATGGCCCATTGATTATGAAGCATCCTTTGTGACTGCACTCCTCAATACAATAAACACTCCATGACACGTGGCCAAGAAAACCTTTTTGATGTTCTCAGAGGGTATAAATAATGGATTGGTGACTTGCGGTGCGTCACAGGATGGGTTCTGGGGGCTCTGCTGGAACATAGGCAGTGATCTCAGCGGATCTTCCTCCTCTTGTCTCTGAAAGCTGTCAGATGATCAGGGAGCCTGCACAGCAGCTCTTTGGCAGGGATAAACAACAACACAAAGCAGCTCAGTGGGTCCTGATTGGCTTCTGGTTGTCAACCAAAAGCGCAAATGTAACATCACTGTCACAAATATAAAATGTCCCACTCCTCAGCTCTGCAGTTAGCTCATTGTACACGAGCAAAATTTATGTTTGCAGACATCTGGAAAGTGCATGATGATGAGAAATCAAACCCTGAAAAAGTTGCTCTTTCACATGCTTCCAGTGAAAGATGTCGTATATGTCAGGGAGGTACAAAAAGTGAGCTTTCACAGCCAAGCATGAAAACGATCCAGTCACCACAAGTCCACAAAACGAGCCCAGCCAGCCGCATTAAGTTGTGTTGGCTCTGGATAGGCTGACGTGACCTCAATCCGCTGCCTCGCTGGCTGCCTGCTTAGATCACGGTCGTCTTGGCCTGTAAGAGCCTCTCCTTCATCAGGTCCGGCTAATGCCTCACACACTGCCCATCACTTGTGTGGATTAGAGGGCTACTGCTAGCATACTGAAGCTGTCTGTTCTTACTGACTCATGAGAGACTGCAGCAGCTCTTCACAGGCCCAAAACATCTCCTGAAAACCCTTTAAGTGGAAAGTTTTTCATAGTTTTGGTAGAACTTATCGTCCTTCAAACATAAGACCTAAAATCCAGCACTCTGCAGAGCATTATTGAATCAGGCTGTAGCCTATAATTCCTGGATGTCTGCAATTGTTAACAGATTTAAAATCCAAAGTTTACTTGGAAGTTCTGCTGCAACATGCAACTCAAGTCTCATCCATGATCCCTAATGATCCACTTAGAGTGTTCAAACGTCTACTTACACTCCTTTGGTCCATTTTATCACAATGATAAACAGGCTACTGCTGAAATTAATTCATTTTTACAGCAAAGTTTTGCATACAGGACTGAAAAAAACTTCTCATTCACCTGTTACTTGCTAAGATGTGGTTGCAGGGGAACAGCTTCACAACGACGTTCAAGGCCATCTCTGCGAAAAGAACACACCAGGCATGAACATCAGCTTTTAAATAAGAACAGTTTCATTCAGGCTACATACTGGCAGAAGAAAGTGAAGAAAGTGATTTTGTGACTCCTGTGCTGAGCATTTCATTGTAGTTTTGAACACCTTAAACAGGTTTAACTATTTATATATGTTTTTTCTTTGTAGTTACAGTTGAAATACTGAAGGGATTTGAAGCTCAACAAAAAAGCAACTGTAAATCTATTTACACTAAAACCATAAAATGTGGTTTTACATAATCAAGCTCCCTGATAATTTGTAGAGCTTAGAGATCAACACACTGCGACTTGATAGAGCTCAACACACTGCGATTTCATAGAGCTCAACACACTGCGACTCCATAGAGCTCAACACACTGCGACTCCATAGAGTTCAACACACTGCGACTTCATAGAGCTCAACACACTGCGACTTGATAGAGCTCAACACACTGCGATTTCATAGAGCTCAACACACTGCGACTCCATAGAGCTCAACACACTGCGACTTCATAGAGCTCAACACACTGCGACTTCATAGAGGTCAACACACTGCGACTTCATAGAGGTCAACACACTGCGACTTGATAGAGCTCAACACACTGCGACTTCATAGAGATCAACACACTGCGACTTCATAGAGCTCAACACACTGCGACTTCATAGAGCTCAACACACTGCGACTTCATAGAGGTCAACACACTGCGACTTCATAGAGCTCAACACACTGCGACTTCATAGAGATCAACACACTGCGACTTCATAGAGCTCAACACACTGCGACTTCATAGAGATCAACACACTGCGACTTCATAGAGGTCAACACACTGCGACTTCATAGAGCTCAACACACTGCGACTTCATAGAGTTCAACACACTGCGACTTCATAGAGCTCAACACACTGCGACTTCATAGAGCTCAACACACTGCGACTTCATAGAGCTCAACACACTGCGACTTCATAGAGCTCAACACACTGCGACTTCATAGAGCTCAACACACTGCGACTTCATAGAGCTCAACACACTGCGACTTCATAGAGCTCAACACACTGCGACTTCATAGAGATCAACACACTGCGACTTCATAGAGCTCAACACACTGCGAGCTGTTGTCTTCATTTGTCTGTGATTTGGCTATTTAAATATGTTTTCCCAAGTTTTAGTGTGTTGAGCTCACAGGGCCTCTGTACTTTAAACTGCATGCTTTAAACCAGACTCATTTTGTTGTAATAACAATTAAATATGCGCATCCATACAGCACAACACAAAAGCTAACCTATACTCTTCTAACCACTGAATATTGAAATATGAAAGGTCTACAAGTGACAGCTGCTCCTGAGAATGCATCCCTTCTGCCTCAAATGCCAGTGTGTCTGTGTCGCATCCTCCCTGTCTGGATCAGTAATACGCCTTCGGCTGGGAAATAAAGAACCATCAGGCTGATCTGTGCGGCTGCCTGCTGACAGGGCCATCCACAGTCACTCAAGTAGGCTGACATTGCTGCCACACCAATGACATCTCTACTCTGCCTGTCAATCTCTGAAGGTGCTTCAAAAGAGTCGCCAGTCTGGCTCAGGTATGTTGATGTCAACAACTCTTTCTATGTGCATTGCAGTCAGAGAAAGGAGAGAATCTCACAGCGGGATTGGATTGGACAATTTGCTGCTCTACAGCCAACTAATCATTACGTATGTTCACAAATCACCAGAACAGACAAATCATCTGACAAAAATCAGCAAACGTGTGATGAGAGCAGTCACAGCCATGTTAAACTTTCATTACAAAGGACAAAAATGTTACCTGTTTAAAATAAAGACTCTTTATGTGGATGAAGTAAACACAGTCCTAAGTGGTTTCAGTTCAAACAGAGGACAGAGGGAGCAACGACTGTGGGTGCAGTGTCGTGGCTATCTAGTGTGTGGCAGGAGGATGTGACCACTACTCAGTGGGCAAGGACAATGATGTAGAGCTGGTATTCAGAGCTAATCAGCCATGTGAAGCTGCTGACAGACTGTCTCTTCTGTCAGTTTACACTGAAGAGAGGGGGAGTTTTTGTTGACAGTCACTATAGGAGAACATTTAGGACCTTTACAAGACAGTGACTGCTCTCTGGTCTGTGTGTGTGTGTTCTTTCTTTGAAAGAAACACATTTTATTCATGTTATTAATCTTATTATGCTTTTGTTTCATTTCAGCTCAGTTTCAGAGTTTTTACCATGTTCGCGGCCATTAAAGGTCACCTGTCATGCTCGACTCTCTCCTTGTCTCTGTTCTCTGTTTCACCAAAGAGGCTTAGCCCCTCGGGTGAAGAGAAGATAACAAAACTCAAGTTGATGACAACTCATTATTTTACTTCCAGTAAACAAATCAAAGCTTCCCACAAGGGTCATTTTTCTGCTTAAAATCAAGGATGGACAGACTTTGACCCCTTACATTGAAAATTCTGGCCAAAAATTGCTGTGTCTTTTTAAATGTACCCAACCTGAATGTGGTGACAGTGGCGACGATGCTGGGAGCTCTGCTGCCAATAGGAGGGAAGCCAGCTGCACCCCCCGGCAACCACAGGAGGACAAGCTTTGATCCATCTTGGCTGTCTGAGAGGAAAATACTCCTGGCTCTGTGACTGATCAATCGTAGCAACAAAACTAGCATGGCTGATTAGTTGTATTTATGGTATTGGACTGGACTTTTTCATTTTCACTTTTATTCAAATAGAACAGCCTGGCCTGAGGAGAAAGAGGCGTTTAAAATTATAAATGTACATGACTGTGTGCTTTTTTAGAAAATCTTCTGAGTGAATCGCTGGGAATTAAAATAAAAATGGGAATATTTTAAACATTTTTGAAATATGACTTCTCTAACTGATAGTTTGTTCTGTACCAATTGTTATGTGTCATTGTAATTAACTTTGTAATTGGCTAAGATTACCAGGCAGCAGCTATGAGGAACACAAACTGGCTACAGCGTGGCTATGGCCCAACTGCTATCACATTAATAACCTCACCAACAATGTATTAACTTCCTTAAAATGTCATAACGCCTGAATATGTAATAAAATGTGCACTTAACTTGATCAGAAATGTAACAAAACCCAATAAATTAAATAACTTGAACAATACTGCAATGATTGATGTGGTAATAGCATAGTTATGTTAATATATAATAGTTATGCATATTATGTTTTCAGGTGGGTTATTTGTTCTTTTTCAAAATTGATAATGTTATACTTTGATGGATAATGTAATAATGTAAAATAGTATACTTTTTAATGTTAGCCTTCTACAAAAACACTAACATTTGACACTGATTTCATGGTTGGGAATGTAAAGGCTTTGTGGAGAAGTTGAAATTAACAAAAGATGGCTGGTGGTACTGTTATCAGGCCGAGATGCATGAAAATAAAATCCCTATCAATAGGAAATGAACCTGAAATTCTTAAAACACAGAATGTAAACGTAATAAGGTGTCAAAAAATGCAGACTCTACCAATCAGAGGGTTAGGGCAACCTGTAGGAGGCCTGAGAGGTCAAACTGAGGGCACAACAGTTAAACAGTTGCTGCAGATACATTTTTTGTCTGTGAGCACACAGAGGCAAGGCAAGGCAACCTCGAGCTTCTCTTTGGAAAGTATAGGACGATTTGATTTGAATTTGATTCGATTGTACTCTAACTGTATGGGGCAGTTAGACATTAAAATGAATGTTTTCCAACATCGGTAGGGGATTTGCACATCGAGCAGAAGATGCCATGAAAGTTGATGATGAAGTAACAACTTAACTTTTTGTGCAGCACTGTCACTAAGACAAATACATGTGTTCGCACTTGGTGATTTTCACTCTGAAGTGACTGATGCATTTGTGTATGATTAATGAATCCATTTGCAGCTCGGGATTTAACTGGAGGAAATTTGAATGCACACAAGAACACAACTTGTAGGAGAAGCCATGACGAAGAGCAGTGATTTGGTAATTGGTGAAAGTAGCAGAGAGGTTGTTGGCGCTTATAATGTATTACTGGCTGCTTGGCTAACAAGTGTCTGTGGCTGACGTGGGGAAAGGCTCCAAGCTTGTTCTTGTCTTCAGACTAGAGGGAGCAGATCCACTTAGCTTTGCACTACACTGCCTCCTATTGCTTTGGCCGTTCAATCGACAAGCAGCCAGCCGGTAAGAACACATTAAGTTTTAATCTGAGCGTGATGTGGGATAATCATTCTTGACGGGCCAAAATGAACTTTGTCACTGGCAGCCACAGATTGAAACAAAGCAAAAACAAGAGAGGAGTAGTGCACTTTTTAAGGCTGTGTGCACATGTACAGAGTGTTCTTACATTCTCACATCAGAGTCAGTTGGAGGGGATAATATCCCGATCATCACTGTGCTGTTTTACCAGTTCTGGCTCTTGCCTGGTCATGCCCCCATCAAGTTCTGAAAATGCATCAGAAAAACTACAGAATACCCCAAATGCTACTATAGAGCATTTATTATACAGCATCCCAGATTTCAAGAGCAAATGGTGTTTCAGGGGACAGTGAGAATGTAAATGTGTGTATATGATATGATATACACAAATGTATTGTACATCTAAAAACATGTTTACATTATGAATGTATATACTACACTATAAGGTGGTTTAATAAGGTGATTACATGCTGATGTTGCTCTGTGTCTGTTGGATGTAGGATATTAACAGGCAGTTTGCTACATTTAAATTTAGGCAGTGGGTCCTCTTCCATGGCCATGTTTCTAGCCCAGAACGGACAAACCAAACACTGATTCTAGAGAGGGAATTTAGCGTTTTTTTTTCATATTTTTAGTGAGCACTGTATTTAAGGGTGAGACGAGGGGTATTCAGTTGGTTGCAATCTGCTACTTCATAGCTAGATGCCACCAAATCCCACAAACTTGACCTTGAACAGAGTTAAAAAAATACTTCATAAATCTATAAACTGTAAGAATAGAAAAAACTAAGAATAATCTATTTACCATAAACTATCTTAAAGGCATAAGTTACAGTACCTCTACTGTCTGTGGCATCACCAGCTCTGTCCCTCACTGGATTTACGCACTTTGAGGAAAATGGGAAGTGATTAATAACTTGTAAGAGTGCAGAAGCTGTCAATGTCTATCGGCAGTAATACACCCTGACGGAGACCTAATGGTTATAGAGGAGGGAAAGGAACACACAAACAAGATCTAATGATCTCCCTTAATAAAAGCACATTAAATGCCTGATTCTTAAGTGAATCACTTTCTGGAACAGCACTGATGACAATCAAACTGAAATGATTTATTAATCAGCATGGGCTGCTGAGCACTACAATTCTGCTCTTAATGCATTAACAATGTCAAAATGAAGTAATTGTTTAGATTATATTGTAAAAACTGATGTTTTGCCAGAAAACAGTTATCTACATGTTTTTTAGCTGCAAATTGTCATTGCATGTAATCTTGTTTTTTACCATATGTTCCTGTGAGATAAAATGAGATGAAAGTTTTATCATCCCCACAGGAAAATTAGGTCACTGCAGCAATAAACAGTAACAAGCTAAAGCAAAGAAAATCCTGCAGAATGTAACTAATATGGAATTCACATGACAGTCTTACCACCACAGTGTTAGTATATGGAGTATTAATGATATGAGGTATGTTCATGCTGAAATGTGCTAAATGATTGTAATTTTCAATGCAAGATTCAATTTGTCAAAAAATGATACTTCATCCAAACATTATCTACTCCTTTGGATCATTGAGGAGCTTCAGAGGAGTAATTAGATGGTTAAATGCCTGACTTAGGGCCTCTTCACAATAAATGCTGAATGGAAGGACAGATGATAAATCATTAGGGTCAAAGGCAGTGTTCTGCAACTTCTGGACAAATGTTTTAAATAGCCATATATAGTGTACATTTAAACAGCATTAAAACACAAGACACACAAACTCTATGATCTGCTAGTGCAGCACATTGTATCTATTCCTTCCACCGTTCCATGCAGCGATGGTATGCGTGGTGTTCCTGTGGTCAAGTAAGCCTTTCCTGACCGGTGGTGGCAAGTGCACCGAGTGCTGCCCACCCTCCGCTTACCCCCGTGCAGAGCTCTGCGGCCGGCTTGCAATATCTGTACAGATCGTTTCGGCATATGTTCTTTTTACTTCGCCACGAGCAAATGGAAAGAATACACACTGGTAATCTATTCGAAATAATTGATGCTTCTTATGATTGTGTTTTTATGTAGTCATTTTAACTTCAGAGCTGACCAGACACACACATGCATACAGGCTGCAGGAAGGAGAGAAACCCTCCCCACACACATCACACAGGTCCAAGATCGTTTTAACTTCAAACTCCGCGCTGAGGGGTCGAGAATATTTTAAATTCTATGCGAGTCCAAAAACTGCTCCATATATATTTTTCAGGCAGAAATCACTGGCAACACACTGGCTGGGATGAAGCGCTGTGCAGTGACAGAAAAACGCTGCACATGACTTAACACTTAGTGAATCTGTCAATGTCTTAACAGTGGTGGTAAAACCAAAGTTTTGCATCATGCAAGTTCATATTTAATTGTCTTGGCAAAATATCATGTAGGTCACACAATATTAGTGATACCGGCAAAAAGTCAACATGTACCAGCTAACGTACACCCTGATCCTGCCCCTTACCTCCAAAGGCTAATCGTCATATCAGACAATCGTGTTGTTGCACACAGTTGAGATTCACAAAAGTTTCAAGTTCCTAATAAGTTCTATCTGAAGTCAATACCACAGTCCTACTGGATGCACATTGTGAAAGTATATGTGGGTTCAAAGTTTAATGTAGTTAAACATCTGCCTCACAACATGAAGTCAGTGTAGTGCTGGTGAATTGTCTGTCAGCTGGACATACAGTGTAAAAAACTAAACTATCTGCATGACTTACTAGCACAATTAGAGGGAAGTGAGGGTTCTAAAAATATATATTTTCTTTTAGATTTAAAAAAAAAACTGAATGAATCATTTCACATTTGTTTCAGTCTTTCTCTGCAAGTGTTTAATTAGAGGCTCTTCAGTGAGTCCTGTGGTACTTGGCATCACCACATCATAACTGTAATAAGAGTAAGGAAGTTGCTGTGTGGTGTTACTGCTGTGTGTAAACTACAAACATGTTTATGGCTCATCATGGGCAGTACACCAAGTACACCAGCGACACCAAACCACCGAGAGCAGAATGATGTGGCTGTTCCAAAAGTGTGTGCAGCTTCTTCACTAAGCAGTGACTTGTTAGAGTGAGAGAGCTGCAATTAAATAGGTTGAGCACACTAATTCCTGAGGCCTATTTGTCTTTCATGCCAAGTTGATCTGATTTGCTGGGCTAAATCCAGGGACCTCCACACACACCCACTCTCTCACACACACACATACACACACAGACACACATAACAACACACACACACTGCTCTGCATCCTCACAAGCACCCTAAGAGCAGAACTGTGCACCAAAGACCTGAATGTGTTCATATCCACTGGCAGAGACTATATGGAGGAGGCTCGTGGGAGAATCCAGCTGCATGGATTTCATGCACTGCTTCGTAAGTGGCATGTTCACAGGCACCCTGGGAAAACTCCCATTACAGCCTACTAACTGTCTCAGCCCGAGTCTTAATGTTGCATCATGTCAACCGTACAAATACTGCAAATAGATGTTTCTATTTATGAAAATGTTTACTGTAGTAGCAAAATGTATCATTTGTATTTCACCTCATATAATGTTGTTACCTTGCATTACCTTGCACTGTTTTATTGAATGTATTGACCTATAACCTTATGGTTTATTACACATTTTAGCACTGTGAATTATGACCTGGCCTAAGTATGAACAGTTTGACTTACTTTTATACAGTGACCTTGCTGATTTATGTGAAAGTGTTTGTGGCCAGCTGGATATTGTTTTGGGAAAATCTCCCTTTCTCAAGGTATCCCTGAGTGTGCTATGAACTGTAACTTTGTCTGTGACTCTTGGTCAGTCTCTGCCAGGGTTTGCTTGGTGGATGAGGCTGGCCTAGCTGAAATTGGTGAACTCTGTTTGCTTCTTGCTTTTACCGCTTTATTAAATTACACAAAGACAGCCTTGTGTGAATCATCTTTTATTTGTTTGCTTCTAAATTAGAATTTCCATCACATTTACCTCACACTCAAAGATAATTTTTGTAGCTCTAGCCATAATTGGTATTTGTTATGATAACACACAGCTATTACTCAGTACTCATAGTAATGTCTGAGACCTGAACATGTGGTCGCTTGCGTTTCTGGTCCCGTATGAGGTAACACTATCAACATGTTCTCACTCCCAACTCGACAAATACACAACTTGGTCAGAGGCCTTTAAAGTAGGACCCCCTACCTGCACCTCCAGTGTCAGTTTTGTACACGAAGGGCTCCGAGGTCAAGTTAGCAATAACACGTTATATGCAACATCCATTTAGACGTTCAAAATGAAGTATAGTATCGTATAGTATGACAAAATGTGACTTTTGACTGTTATTGATGTGATGAAACGGTTGTGGTTTGGTTAGTGTTGGGCACAAAAACTCCTTGGTTAGGTTTGGGAAAAGAGAAAAGTGCCACAGTTTGAAGCTCAAGAAGCAAATGCATATTTTAAACCATTTTACTTTACCACAGAGCATATTATGTACATTTTGCTAATAACGAGGCCATTTCATCTTTTACACAAGCCGCAGACTAAAATGCCTCTTCATATTATCCAGCTCCTTTTAGTCCTAACCTAGTTCGACCAGTTCAGCCGATTTCATGGGAAAATAAAAAAGAGACAGGAGAAGACAGAAGTGCAATGTCAGTGTGAGCGAGAGCTGGGCTAAAAACCTGCCACCCCAACTTTTTCCATCCTCACAAGTTAATGCGTTTTCGTCCCCTGAGTCACACAGCACCCAAGCTGTGTATTTATTTTTTAATAATTTCCGCCAGCTATGAGAATGAGTCATCGCACTCTCGCCTGCAAAAATCTGGATGGTGCGGGGCAAAATTTAAATATAGGTAGAAAATAGTCGCACGCTGATGGTGTTGAGATGAGATCACCCACACACATTAAGACATATACATCGACTAAGCACGCACATGTACGTGTACACACTCCAAGCGTTAACACGCACACACACAAACACACGCACACACATTTGCGACAGGGTTTACCAGATACATTTTGCAATCCCAATATGCAAAAATCTACAGATCATTAATAAATAATAAGTCATAGAAATGAACTTCAAATCATTTTATTATTTATATTATACATTTTTTATATCACAGCAGTCTGCTGTTTCTTTCCCCCAGCATCCATCCGCTCTTGTCTTCCAAATCCACCTGGAGAAGCACTCATCAGAAAAAGTCTCTGCTTTCACACCAAATTGGGTTAGATTCTCACCCAGAGCAGGTTACTGCCTGCCGCTCCACACTGCTCTCATTTCTCAGAGCAGAGGCCAGGGAGCTCCTATAACTGTGAATCCAACACCAAAAGTGGTGGGAGCATAACATACTGTACACTATCTTATATTTTATACTTCAGTTTGCAAGATGGAGGAATTCTTCTTCGGATTTGAGACTTTGATTACAAGATACTTAAACTAAAGATATATTTTTATGTTTGTCAATAAATCAGAAATGAGTATTTCATCTTAAAGGAGTGGTTGAGATCATGTTTCTAAAAACAACTGGAGAAATATGCTCTCGAAAGAGTTTAATAGACAACTTTTTGCTTTAACTTCTCATTCTGAAGTAAACACTGATTTCAGTGTAATGGCTGAAGAAAAATGACACCATCTGCATATAGATTTGTTATCCAATAATATTTCACTTTCACTGTGCTAACACAGCACAGCACCAAAATCACAAACACCAAAATCTTCTGATCTTCTAGATCATTAAGTAAGAAAACCTTCCTACTTATTAATACAACCAGCTGTTTTACTCGTCATGATGAACAGTGGCGCTAATTGTACAGCTCCATTGCTATAATAAATTGTTGGCAGTTAAAATGTAAAAATGTACATGATCACAGTACATGTATATGAGCTGTCTGTCATGTCAAGAAGAAGGGGAAGGTGGTGGAGTCAAGCAAGAGGGCAGCCAAGTCAGTGACTGTGGTTTGACACATTGTGTTTCAACATTTGTGAGCATGAAACCACTGGAAATTTTTAAGATGATTTCAGGACAACTCCAGCCACATTTGTGGTGACCAAACAGGTATTTTAAGCCAAGATATTATCTCTTCCTGACCCTAACCAGGTGCTGTTGTGCCTAAACAACAACACATACACATCCTGAATAAATGCATTATGAATGTATTGCATTATCTGTCAGATGTCAATGCAATTTGTAGATTGGGATTTTGTTGCTCTGTTCTGTACTGGCAACATCTATTGCATGTCTGTCTGTCCAGGGAGTGGGATCCTCTGCCGCTTTTCCTGAGGTTTCTTCCATCTTTTTTTCCCCCTGTTAAAAGTTTTTTTCTTTTTTTGCTCAATATGGCAAGTTTTTCCTCACTCGAATCAAGGGTCGAAGGACAGAGGATGTGGTTCACTGTACAGATTGTAAAGCCCACTGAGGCAATGTGATTGTGATTTTGGGCTATATGAATAAAACTGATTTGATTTGATTTGATAAACCTTACCACAGCATAAGCACAGTTCCAGTCAAGCCTCACAAAAACAACGTGGAGAATGGGATGTTACTTGGCATCTCTGTTTGTTTCATGTGTTAATGTGAGGGTGGTTACAGCCTCCTCATCCCTCTTCACAAATCTGATGTTTTTGTCTCTTCATTGGAAGCTTGAGTGATGCATTATTTGCCTACATTACCTACAAAGCCACTGAGGGGCTGCACCAAGACCTGTAAACATACTTTAATGTGTAAAATTGGTTGAGTTGCCCTTTAATGGTGGTATACTATCTGTTGGCAGGACATTTGGGACGATCTGGACAGTGTCTCTCCATCTCCATAAATTCAAGAGTGTTTTTTCTTTTAAATCAAACCACATAAGTTATGTTGGGGAACAATTCCAGGGGTTTAATGAAGTAAAATGAGACATCTGGCCTACCCAGGAAGAACATGTTACATTAAACTAAAGATGACAAGACCATTGAGGGTAATATACCTGATACTGATCAACAATCAATTCCTTAATTGGTCATTATACCTTTAAACTAGCTCCCGACTGGATATTCAGAAAACCAGTCAGTTATCTGGTGTGTCCACCATTTGCCTCATGCAGTGGACACATCTCCCTTAGTTGGAGTTGATCAGGTTGTTGTCTGTGGCCTGTGAAATGTTGGTCCACTCCTCTTCAGTGGCTTATGAAGTCGCTGGATCAAGGCAGGATGTGGAGTCTGCTGTCATACACAGAGATCTAGATCCACCCTGCTCAATAGGTAAGCAATTTTTTAGTGTGCATAAAAAAAATCTTTCCTTCAACTTTTGAAAAGGAGCAAAAAAGTGTGGACTTCATATTTTATTGAGTGTAATATTCCCTATTCCCTTCAGATAATCTTTGATCTATGATGACTAATCTATGAATGACTGTACTCAGTTATACTCACTTTATTAATGACAAAACAATGGTTAGAAATTCAGCCGTCGACACGGTTAGGAATTTTAAAAAGATTTCTGATTAGCCGCTAGTGATACCAGTACCTGGAATTTGGTACTGGTTCCCAACTGTACCAATTCTTTGTACTTTCCTCTCTCTTTAACGAGAAAAAAAGTTATAAATCATTCACTTCTAGAGAGAATACATCATGAGTCATCTTCCCAGTAACAATGCACATCGCATGAGTCAGTTGTTTTATTTCAGTTGCATCTTGCTGTACTGCATATGAATCTGGAAATAAAAAAACTTTTTGAAGTAAACAGCTACATTTAGCTGCTCCTGCTGCATTAATAAAGCAATGATTTAAATCATAAATAAGATATTAGGCCTAAATTAATGGAAAACTGCACACAGCACAAATGTGAACCTTTAAATGAACATTTTTCACATAAAATTTAACTTGAAAGCTGTCTCTTTAAACCCCTTGACCTGACCTCATAAAAGTGTAAAATAAAATGTACAATAGAATGAATAAAATATATACTTTACTTTAGCTGTTCCTGCTCATCAACCCGGTGCTGTAAGAATAACTATAATACAAAATATCAAGATGTATGTGCTCTCTCCTGGCAGGCAACTAGAGGTGGCTGTATTTTAAACGGATTGGGAATTCTGAGTTTGCATTTTGACTTCTTGAGCTTGCTGTAGCGGCTCAGTGTTACAGTGCTACAGCAGCAGATTGAGTTCATTATGTGAAGTAAGCAGTTACAGTTAGTTTGTTTCCAAAGCATATTAAATACTGTATATGCCTATAATGTGAATTGAAACATTTAGTTTGTAAATATACTTTTATCACGGAAGCAATGCTAATGGGAATTCCCATTATGTGTTAGCTTCGGGCTAGCAGACTGAGTGCTTGTGACATATAATCTATTCAGGAATGCATACTGTAATATTTCCTCATAGACAGTATGCTGTTCACATGGTTGAATACCGAAGTTTCGTTCGTACTAAATTTTTAAACTAAACAGCATGTTGGTGAGGAATTTTAGATGCTGTCAGTGAGTTTTGGGGAGACGTCTCACTCTGTCTCTCTCTACATAACGTTACAGTAAAGATGCACACTCTCAAAATTTGGCACTGATTGATTTAATGTGAATCACTGCTGACGTACTTCAGTTGGTACCCTTAAAAGTACCGAGTTCGGTACCCAACACTATTGGCCGCTGTAAAATGTGGCTTTTAAAAGTCCAGTTTAATATTAAAATGTCTCCTTAAATGGGCTCTATATAAAAGTTTGTAGCAATTTACATATATTAAGAACTCTTTTGTTGGCCATATTTGAGCTTATTGTAATGTGATGTTAAAAAAATTGAGACCTTCCCCCGTATCTCTCGGTTGTCTATACAATGTCACGGTGCTACGGCGGCAGTCGGGTAGTTGGGAACCTGTCTGGTGTACTAGTCGGCCCCCCAGGAAAGCGACGTTCCCGGCTGCACCCTGGCTCTCTGAGGTCTGGCTCCCTGTTCTGCTGTTCCTCTCGTCTTTGCTGCTGTCCAGCGCCCCAGAACCATGCCTGCCCAGAGCCCCAGCTCCAGTGTCGGCAGCCCGGCCGACACCTGCTGGGTTTTCTCTGTTAATGGCATGGTGGACACCTGTTCTTGCTCCTTCGTCGGTGGCCCGGTCGACACCAGTTCCTGTCCCGAGTCCTGTTCCTGTCACATGTCCCGTTCCTGTCCCTCGGTCGGAGGCCTGGCCCAGCTCATCCTTCAGAGGGTCTCAGCCGTTGCCCGCCGGCCTCCATTGGGTTCAAGCCGCCGTGGCAGCAGCAGCAGCAGCAGAGTGGCGCACCTGTATCTGATCAACTCATCACCTCCCAGCTTTATCTACCTGGTCTCTCCACCACTTCGGTGCCAGATTATTACGTCCCATATGGTGACTACACAGTGCCGCTCTCTTGTGTTTCTGTGTTTTTTGCCTTTGCACTAATGCCCGTGCCTTTGTTGGCTCCTGCAGAAACCTCCAGCGCCGTTCTGCTCCACTTCCTGCTTGCCTGCTCTCCTGAATTCCTCCACGCCGGCTCCGGTCAACCCTGCCTGCCTGCAAGCCTCCCCATTACCCTCCGGCGATCATAGTTTGTACAAATAAATCCGTTACTTACTGACTTCTTGTCTCGAATCTTTGCATTTGGGTCCTAAGCCCCCCCCCCCAACATACAAGCCTGTATGTTACGGGGGGGGGGGAGTTGTTGAAGTTGTTTAATGCTGCTGGACTGTGGATTTCTTTGTGAAGGACTCGGGTCAGATTTTCTGTGACAGTCCAAAGGGTGTGACTTTATGCACGTTCTCGAGTGCCTCATCTCAGTGCCTCTCTCCGCCCTGCTAACAGAGAGCAACAGTGGCTAACTTTAGTTTAGAAATGGAGTCTGCTAACACACACTTACAACAGGCCTCCAGCACTACACACAGAGGTTCCACAGAGCACCTTTAAACATGGGCTGTGGGATAGCACATGAACACAGTTGCAAACTGACTTTAACCTGAAAAGGCAGCAGTGTCATGGCGGCATAGCTAGTTAGCTATCTGCATGATTTTGGGAACGAACTGCTGGTTAATAGTCCAGATAAGTGGCCCTACCTGCACCTCCTGATGCTTTATTAACTCTCTCCTGACTCTGAGGGCCAGTCTCCAACAGGTGAGGGTCTCAACTTAAGTTTCTAATTTTAGATGGAAAAGGGGCTTAAAAGGAGGGTGCTAAATCAGTGATTAAATCAGTCCTGAGGACTGTGTCAGCAGGACACTTCATTCACACTAGCTTTACTGAGAGGTCAGTGTTCTCCAACATAGTATGTCTCAACCTGAGGAATATAACGGTCAATGTTGGTGTAGTCCTGTAACTAAGGTTAAGAAAGACAGACAGACAGATCAACTCAATATCTCAATTAGTCATTTCATGCTGTAATTCAATACAGTTGAATCAGTTGTGGATCCACAGTGTACACAAACACAAACACAAACACAAACACAAACACAAACGCACACGCACATGCACACACACATGCATGCACGGACACACGCAAACCCGCACACACACTGCTAATTTAAAGCACACAGAAGTACAGAGGATGGTATTAAATGCTATTTATAACATGACCTGCTTTCTGCAGGCAGAGATTCCACAATAAGGGGAGCATAGGTACACTGATCTGTTTGTCTGAGATGGTACATACATCTCTGAGACTGTAGACACACATTAAGTGAAACTTTGAAGACACAATTAAATAGATGTTTTAGCCACCACATATGTTTGCATGTTTTACTTCATTTCCGACAAATGGGGGCACCAAGAAAATGGAAAGAGCGAAGTGATTCAGCTTAAGCTACAACTTTAAACTATTGTCATATCGAACATAACCTTTATTGTTTTTCATTGACTAACATTTAGGTCAAGTGACAAAAATGTAAACTACTAAAACGAGGTTATTTTCCTCATAACATCCACTGTGATGTCTCTCATTTCCCGGATGTTTGTGCTTCCACATGAAAGAAGTCTCACAACTATTAATATTTTAGCTGCAGCTGCAATGAACAACAGCACAATTTCCAAAGAAAAATAAAGGGAAGACACTGCTCATTGTGATGGAATACAACATTTCTTGTCAATTTCCATATTCACAAAAGACATGAGCAGCCACATTCAAAAACAATGGTATGTTGCATGTAGTGTATGTTCTGTCTCTTTTTCGCCAGCCAAGTAACAAAATACCAAATGTTAAAAAAACAACCTCCAGGAAGTGTGTGGTCTTTGTTTGATGGTGGACGGCTTTGACGACAGCGTATATGCATGAGATCACATCAAACATGTCTGCTGGTATAATTTCCAATGGGGATGAGGGAAAATTCCCCCTCACTTCACAATCCTCTTTTTTCCAGTCTCACTTTTGTTGTTTCAAATTCATTTTGTTACTGAACATCATTCTCTCCAGATTAGACAACAATTAATAATTAATAACAATGTTGATACACTTGTTGCCTTGGGTTTCACCTCTCAGGCCACATACAAGCCTCATCGGTGAAGGTTGTTGGGGCTGTATGCAGCCTGAAATGAATACCTGCAGATACTACAGGTACTTCTGACTTCTGACTTTATTATGTTGAAAATAAATAATTTAATCTGTAATTTCTTTTACAGTGAATATTGTCCTAAAATATTCAAACATCCCTAAAATATAATGCAGAAGAGAACAGTGTTTTTGTAGAAAAGATAGCTCTCTATCATGGAACCAAACCAACTGTTCAAATCAAACATACATCCTTATTATATCTCTTAATGATACATAAACACACACCGATCAGCCACAACATTAAAACCCCTGACAGGTGACGTGAATAACATTGATCATCTCATCACAATGTGATGTTCTGCTGGGAAACCTTGGGTGCTGGCATTCATGTGAATGCCACTTGACACGCACCACCCATCCAAACACTGTTGTGGACCAAGTACACCCCCTCATCACAACAACACTACCCGATGGCAGTGGCCCCCCAGCAGGACAATGTGCCTTGACACACCGCAAACACTGCTCAGGAACAGCTGGAGGAACACAATAAAGGGCACAAGGTGTTGACCGGGCCTCCAAATTCCCCAGATCCCAATCTGATGGAGCATCTGTAAGACGTGCTGGAGCAGGTCTGATCCATGGAGGCCCCACCCCCAACATACAGGACCCAGAGGATCCACTATAAAACACCCTGGTGCCAGACACCACAGGACACCCTCAGAGGTCTTAAGTCCATGTCTTGACAGGTCAGAACTGTTTTGGCTACACAAGGGGAACCTTCACAATATTAGGCAGGTGGTCATAATGTTTTGCCTGATCGGTGTATATTACCACAAAGTCACATAATACTATCACAAAAAAGGATCAAATTTAAGTGAATGGTAAAAAAGACTGAGGCAGTGCAGAAACTATAACACTTTGAAATTCTGATATAAGCTTCTGGAATTTTCAATCCAGAGAACCTTTTTCCTGCAGAAACATCCTGACTGTTTGACAAAGAGTCCATCTCAGAATCATGCTTACATTAGGCAGGAGCATTTCAGCAGGCTGTGAGTCATGTCATCATCTAAAGACTCTCTGTGGGTGTCTGACTGCTCCCACTTCAGCTGAAAGGCTGAATCGATTCTCACTGGATGTTCTCCAGAATTAATTCTTGTAACAAAAACTGTGTGTCTGACATGTGCTCTGACTCTTTGACTCTATGTATCAATTGATGTTGAATAGTCCCAGTGCCAGTGGTCGTATTGAGGCATGTAGCAGTAAACATAGTGGTATAGTGTTGTCGTGATATAACTTTACACAACTTTAATGTTGTTAAACGGTCAATGTAAAATAATAGAAATAGAAGTCGATTATAATCAAAATACAATTTAGGCACAGTGTTTATGGTGAGCTAGCTAGTGTCAGGTTCCATTTACCCAAAATGGGCAACTCAAGCGAGCGGTCACACACTTTATCCAGGTTCACACAGAGATGAAATTTATTGCTACGTTTTTGCCATCCAACAAAAATGTAATCATTAGGGTTTTTTTCTTTTTCTTTACAAGATTGCCACCCAGCGAATATTATCAGTGTTACAAAATCATTTGAGTGAGGTCAAACAGCCAAGGATGGGATTGGCTGAGTTATTATTTCATCAATTTTATTGTTAAAAAAGGGTCAACAATGCCAGTAAAAGTTAAACTTTAAAAGAAATGCCCAGCAGACAGGTGTTGTAAATTAGCATCTTGCACCAGTGTCTTTTTTTAATTGTTCCCAATGAGGAGCGAGTATCTGCGGCAGCAGGCAGCCACCCAGAGCAGCTACCAGTGTCTGTTTTCCAAGCACTCCGCACCAAGTTGAAAGTCTCTCAACTTTTCAGAAAGGTGATGGTGACGTCACTGTGGCTGTTCTTCTTTTTCCTGGCCTAGGGGATAATATTCACTGTATTTTTGTCTCCTATGGATCATCATCATGTCATGCACCTGTCATGCTCTGATGTCCCAATGTCAAATAAAAAACAAGATAATAAACCACAAAGGGGCAGTGTCGATCATAGTTGTCAAGTTATTGTTGTCATAGAGATGCATGTGCAGCGTTTTTTTTCTCAGCGCACAAACGCTTCATCTCAGCGCTCCTGAGCACACAGCCTGAAAAAAACACTATGTTGCTTGGGTGTCTTTTAATGTATACTGGGTATCTGGAGTGATAGTGTGTAGCAAATGTGTGACACAATGGGGTAGCAGGCAGATTAAATTGGTAATGAGGTTACACACACTTAACTACTGTAATACATGCTGTTCCATATGAGAGACAAATCAGTGAAAGCCTGTAATCAAGTTGCGAGACTGTAGGAACTTGTTATGCCCAAAGAAAACGGTTGTGTTTTTAAAAAATATTATGACCAGTGGCACTTCTGCAGCTCTGAGAGTCTCATAAGTGCTTATTAATGTTAATAAGACTAAAATAGCAGCACAGCTGGCAAAATTATCCAGTGGGAACACACACATTTTTCAATGAGACGTAGGGAGGTGATTTGTATTCCCCTGCTGTTGCCCTCCAGCCTCTACATTTTTGTTAAATCTGGGTTCAATTCAGGAAAGCTGCACTTAATTTTTAAGCAAATACAAGTCATAAATATTCCATTGGAGAAGTATATGAACAGGACTGAAAGTGCTTGGCTGCACACAGGGATCATTGTTACGAAGAAAAATGATAAATATTTGATATGGAGAGTATAGGAAGAGGCTGGAAATGCTGAGTAGATTTTCCAGCATTTCATCACTCCTCATGAGTCACAATTGATTCAAAGGCCTGCTTAAGCACATTAACAGTGACTGGTCCTCACTGAGTCTGTTAGTCATTAATAAAACACACTGCATGTCTTCGGGAGCACTTAAGTAATTTGTAATCAACATAGCCACGGGATATATGACACAATTATTCATTAGGTTGTGTTTTTTCTCTTTGAGTGCTGTGACGACTTTAATGTGGTGAGATTTAATCAGCAAAGACTAATTTCAACTTCAGTCAGTTGGAAAATACCACAATCTGATATGTTAATCTCATTCTAAAACCATGCTGGAGATTTTGCTCCCTCTTTTGTTCTTCAAAGAGCAGGGAGCTGATAACATGTAATACAGCAATTAAATACACACAGGGTGAGAGCACTAACTTTACAATATAGCACATACAATCTAGTGGAACATAGCAGCAAACCATCAGTATGTTTGGAGATGGAGATGACCAACAACATGTACAACAACCATATGGAAGCACAAAAACAATGAGAATTTAGGACTAACAAAAATTCAAACTCTAATGAAATGTCACAATTACGAAATACATATCCTCATCAAAGTATTAACTTTCAATAGTTAAAAGTATGAGATACTCTGAATCTACTTTGAATAAACTTTGAATTTGAAAGTACTTTTTTTTATTTTGAATCTCTCAGCCAATATTATGGGATGAAAAAGAACAGCTGGCTGCATGCAGCTTTGAGATGTGGGGAAGCCCTCAGACTGAGCTTCTCCTTTCTTACAAAGAATTTAAGGAGTTCTTGGTGGACAAGATGCAGCTGACAAGTTTTGTCCACTACCCCATGCTGGGGACAGGGAGGCAACACTACATCTGCCACGCATGTGTTGGCATATTATGTTGAACACACAGCCCCCATCAGATGCACAGAACAGCTGTTGGTGTGGTGTGTTGATGGAAGCTGCTTGCTAGCTACCGTTTGAGAGGCTGCCACAGAACAGCTGTTGGTGTGCTGTGTTGATGTAAGCTGCTTGCTAGCTAGCTTTGAAACGCATTTTCTATAGGTGGATAGGAAGGTACCCTCCTACACTGGTCTGTGCACTCTATGCGTAGCGTGGCAGCATCAGAATATGCATAATAAACAATGGTCAATGAAGAATGTATGTCATGT
This sequence comes from Pagrus major, assembly GCF_040436345.1. NCBI lineage: Eukaryota > Metazoa > Chordata > Actinopteri > Spariformes > Sparidae > Pagrus > Pagrus major. The sequence continues at coordinate 5,864,525 of NC_133236.1, forward strand.
TTAAGGGAAACGCTCTGATCAACCCACTACACTACACTACCTGTCTTTTTGACAACAATACAACTACATGAATACAAAAGTTGGACTGTATGTGCTCGATGTGTGACAGCCAGCTGTTTGCTCACTCGTTAGCCACGTTATAGTGCCATGTATCATCATATATCACATTGTCTGGAGTTCTCCGAGTGGCCAAGAAAGTGATTAATGCAGCTGTGTAGAGAACACAGTTATACATTTTCCATGATTTTTAAAGAATAACACTGAAAATGTTCTTTTTGCTGACCTCCATTGGTTTAACGTAGTGATGTGCAAATGTCCTGCAGAGCACTGTGACATTACTGTTTGGTGTTTTGTAAGGTGGAGTAAAGCACACCATAGGTGGACCTGGCCAGAGGTGAAAAAGTCTGAAACTTAAAACACAGTAAAAACTGTGCTGAATGGTGTTCAAGCACACTTTACAGACCCACGTACCAACATGTCACCAATTTATTTCAAGTTATACAAACTCCCTCAGGTGTATGAGCAGTTAAAAAAAATCAGTTTTGCAAATGAATGAGGATAAAAGTAATGAGGACGTCACAAATTGGCTGCCGTGGGTCAAAAATAATTTAAAAACAAACTGCATCAGCATTACAAAGGTTACATTTTGCCTTTAAAGCATTTACATTCCCTCTTTCTTGCTCCAGTCAGGGGTCCACAGTGTCACCTTGCTGCCCCCCACCCACTGTCACCAGCTGCACAGAGGCACCAGATAGGAAGCACGAGAGGTGCGAGACAGAAGGACGATATCTCTGCCCTGGCGGTACAGTTTGCATGCCTCTAATGGAAGCCTCCTGGCCCCTGTTTAATGCACTGAGCTGCATTTGTGCTGTGCGTCCTTCTGACATCAGTTTATCTCCCTTGAGAGCCAAACCCCAGCTGAAGTTACAAGACTCATTTTAACCAGCAAAAGGAAAAAGGTAGTAGAAAAGGGATCACAGTGTCCTTGTGCCAAACAGAACTGATGGCTCTGGTCGTAAGAACATTTTTTCATTTTTCTCAGTACCAAGCTTTTTGTTTGACTTTGTATTTTTTATGGATCACAAAAGAACACACAGAGAACAACAGCATGTGAACAGCAGTTGATCATCTATTAAGCTACCTACAAAACTGTCTGCAGCATTGCTCTTCAAGGACTGGATCACAACCCACACCTGGGTCCTGGAAGATTATCAGTAAAAACAGGGGTTGGAAAATGTTGTGTGTGTTTTGCTGAATCTCAAGGCAAGTTTCAGTTCAGATTAGTCATGATCTCCCAAGACAAGCCTAACAGGTCTCAAGTTAAGTGTTTCTGGTTGTGAACAAGCCATTATGCACCCTTTACAAGTTCTAATGGGGTTTTAAAATTTCAAACAGAGTAAAGGTTGGTATTATGGCTGTAGCTACGAATCATTTCAGTATTTGAGTATTATATATACTTATATTGCTTATTCTAATGAATGAATGATCTGACAAGACTTTGCTGTTGTAATATCATTGTGTTCCCGAACTAGGCAATTAAGTACGATGTCAAAACTAAAACCAATGATAGCCATTGTTACAAAAATAGACCCATGTTGTAAAAAACAAAAATCATCGAATGTCATGTCCAGTAATTGATTAGTTGTAAAACAGTGTTGATTCTGCAAACAGTAAATGAAAGCTTGACTGATGATGAGCTGGCAGTGAGCTAACATGTCACATTTATTACCACCTAGATGGACTCACAAACCACAATCTGATGTCAATGTCTTCCACCCAGGACTGAGTGTACAGGACACTGACACAGTATCTACACACTTGCTGCAGGATGTGTGTTATAGGTGCTATACGACATTCACTGCCACAGTCGCACAAGAGCGCCAGCATCTCAGACCAAGACGATGAGGAAGGCCTCACTTTCCCCTTTTCCCCTTCCTCCATCCCAACAATCACCAGCTCTGGTTTGGTGAAAATTAACCGTTTATTCATCGAGTAAGATGTGAAAATATTCCGGCTCTAACTGTTTTTCCCTGCTGTACATTAGTAATGTATTTAAGTCTATAAAGAGCTATCTGCCAAGTAAGCTAAATCCAACATATTTATTAGCTTACTAGGTATCCTGTGAAGGTCAGCTACTTAAAACATTAAGGTTGTTAAAGTTTGATGGTTTCAGTTGAATTTAAATGGCTTCTGCCTCACATTTCAAATTGCTATCTTGCTTTTACAGTGCTGTGCGGGAGGTCATTCTCATAGTCAATGAACTTTTAAATAGTAGTTCTTTTCTGGTCTACTGACCACTCAAAGCACTCAACTACACTTGCCACACTCACCCACTCACACACACACATTCATACACTGATGGCACAGGCTTTCACACTCCTGCCATTGTAAGCAATGTATCTTGCAGCCAGAGCTGGGGGCCGAACCACCAACCGTCCGATTAGTGGACAACTTGCTCTACCTCCTGACCACAGCCGCTTCATTTCTCTCTGTCTCTTTATAAACACGGAGGGGGGGCAACATTTTACAGGGAGAGACGACACGCTCGACTGGACCAGACATCAAAACAAAGAACAGAGAAACTACAACAAACACAGAGGGAGCGTGACTTCATTCTCTGGTCAGGAAGCCATTACTCCATCTTTACCATGCAAATGAATGCTAAAATCTCATATATAGAATCTATAAGCAAACTGTGACAGTGAACTGAGGCCTCTTTTATAAAACTCTGCGGAGAATCCACACTTAATGTTTGCATACCTACAAATGAGGGAAGTGTGTATATGCCAAAAAATATTCAGATTTATAAAACCTGGCGTACGCCCAACAATGCACAATTTCCTTTTAGGAATCCAAAATCAACTTGGAAATGTGCACATGTGGATCTGCCTCATACCCTGCCCTCTGCACATCCACATTCAACCATAGACAGTCAATGCAAAGAGCCACTGATCGATGGTCCTTTTATGCTGCGTTCAGACTAAACGCAAAGAAAATATTTGTGTAGCATTACTCACGTGAGTTTGATCGAGTGGCACCGCAGTATTTCTATGTTTACAGCGATCAGACTGACTGTTCCACTTGCCAAAATTATCGCAACGATCAGTTTAATCCCTCAGCATGGGATATCATTTGAAAGTGGAAGAATCAGAATCAGATTGATCCCCGAGGGGAAATTGCTTGTGTTACAGCTGCTCCCATTCAAAAGTCTTAGAAAATATGCAGAAATATAACAACTATCAATAAGCAAGAATAATAAAAATATACAAATTGTACATCTATATATACAGTGTAATAAATAATGTGAACACAATGTATTTATTTATTGAAGTTTAGTTACGGTGAACGCAGCCCGCATTATGATAAGGAATCACAATGGGAATATGGAGTGTAACGATTGTGCGAGAGCTGTCACTGATTTTATTTCCACACGATCTTAAATTACACAATCCATGTGCTGGTTGTGAAGATGTAGCGGGTGAGCTGACTGGAGAAGGCAGAGTGTGTGTGTGTGTGTGTGTGTGCGTGGCAGCCACGCGCTGTCCCCAGTATGCTCCGTGTGGTGCACACAGTGACAGCCTGACAGCACAGTCAATGGTGTTCACTGCAGCCATTTTACATACAACTACACAACTAGACTCTATGAAAACTAAAATCATACTTGTTATATATGTACAGTATTCATTCTTTGATGATATCTGATGTAATCTTGGATTACTACAACCAATGATGATCATTTCGTTATCAAACAGTCCGGCCCAAATGACACTGCTGGTTTGAACGTTTATGATAACGTGGATCTATAAACAACGTTTGATATGAAGTGAAATCAGATGCATCATTATGCACACGATAATGCCTCACGTTTATTTTCTACAATCTGCTTCAATTCACCACCTCAGCGTTTTCTGTCGCCTTGACTCCAAAATGTTTGTACCCATGGATCAGAGTTTGCTTATAGGTGCGCACATTCTCCTGTCAAGGGGTTTGTTTTTATAGATGACAACTTCTGTGTGGGAAGTGTCACCTCTTTCAGGCCCCATTTTGTGCGTACCCTATGTTTATAAATGAGACCCCTGGTGTTTAACATGCATACACTCCTTTAAACTGCTCCTTTAAAAATGCACTTTCAGTCATCCTAATACCGTGACACATTAAGTAACATCCACACACAAACCACATCATACATCCAAACCTACTTATATAACATAGGACACAATTGCCTCGTGACTGCTGCATGTTCTATGTATATCTGTAGGCATCCTGGCCTAAACTATATCAGATATCAACATGCAGACTGTAATTCTGCCCCTCTGATCCTTCATTTACAGAATTAAACACACTGTGCTGATCTGGGCCAATCCAGGAGGCTGGCAGCCAACCCAGGGCTGGATGGCAGGCCACTGCATGAGGGGAAAAGGGACTAATCCCTGGGACCGTCCTCACTAATATGTCAGTGAAAATACTCAAATGGCTGTGTGAGAAATGCTGCTGGACACCAAATGTGGGACAAAGGTAGTGCTGGGCTGCAAAACAATCTCAAGGGATCAAACAAGGGATCGTGATAGAATGTATTTGAATGACAGTGGACATATTTCACTCCATATGGATAGATCTGAGAGCCTATCACATAGCAGAATAAACAACAACCACATCAAAGTACACGCTCATTTTCTCCAGCAAAGCACTGTTTGAGCTCAGCCGAGGAAACTGGATGTGATTTACAATTGCAAAATGTATCTTGGTTTTGTTTGTCTGCCACTAGCTCTTTCATACATTCACATTTTTATCCTGTTTTTTTTGTCCACACACACACACGCACACGCACACACACACACACACACACACACACACACACACATATTTACTTACTGTATATATATACAGTATATAGAAGAATTAAGGCCTGTCTCTATTATGCTCATTTCAAGATAAAGGCATGTTTGTCTCTCCTGTTGTAAGGATCCCAGTCGCTATTTGAGATTAAGATTATGTGACTTGAGAAATAGTTCGAGGAAAACGAGACAATAAAACTTTGTTCAAAACCCCTCATCAGATGCTTTGACAACAAATCCTTGAATCAAATAATACATTGAATATTTTAGCTCCTTTAGTGTCAGCTCACTGAGAGCAGGAACAGTCAGAAACAGATGACAGATCTTTGGTTACTCTTACTCTGTGCGCGTGCTTCCGTTCAGCATTACTTTTAGCTCATATTGGCATCTGATATGAGCTACTAAAATAGATATGAACCGTCATCCATGAAAATCTCAGTTACAATTCAGAATTATATATGAGAGTCCTGAGGGTGATGCTCCACATGCTCAGCTAATTTTCACAGACATTTTGTTTTCCTGCCAAAGATCTAACCATGACTATTCCTTACACCAATGTGTCCAAGTGAGTGTTAGTGAGTAATTTCCTCTTTTAGAGAATGAGGATATTCTGACAACAGAGGTTTTAAAACATTGCGCAAAAAAGAAACATGCTGTTATTCTAATTTTTAAGATTGGAAAACATGCTGAACAACAAAATGTCATTATCTGCAGCAGAAACAAGTCAGGGAATGTGGTAGTGTCTCATTCAGAGACGCACAGAGGAGGAGGGAAGAGGTGGGAGGATCAGGGAGGATGTGTGAGGGGATACTGTCAACGAATAAGTACGTTTGTATGTTCTAATGTGTGTTCCTGTATTTGAAATCAAATAAATAATGTTTTTTTAAAAACAGACAGAATACCACATGCTACTGCGTAGCCATTTTACACGTGTGAAATTATTCAGAGTTTGGTAGTTAGCAGTGATGTGTTCTTGGTCAAATATGACATTACAATAACGATGTCACTTTTTTACAGTACTGGTTATTAGGACAGGAGAAACAGAAAAATAAAGTTCTTGTATGAGACAGTTTTCAAATAATTATAGAGTCTCAAATAATAGCCAACATGAACTAATAAAGGCCTGGGTAAAAAAAATACACTCAGCAGGTAGAAAAAACCTGTTAAAGTGACTAAATCTTTCATGATTTATTAAATTATTTCATTCAAGTTTGGAAGCCTTCATGCTCATGGTTACAATAATAAAGGATTGTTATGCACCTATGCAGTCAGGCTTCAGTTTTTGATGGTGACAAAAAAATAAACAAAACAAAAAAAAAACGTTTAATGGACTGTTATCGAGCTTGAGAGGACTATGACTCTCATTCAACCTTAACTAGAACTCTGTTATTTACAAACCAGGCAGAAGAAGGTAGAGACCTACAACAACCAGAATGCACTGCTCCACTCTGGACCAATAAACACTCTGCTGATGGCGATGTACTGCGAGCTGGGCGGAGCTTGGTTTTGATAAGAGTCATTTTTGAAACAGGGAACAGTAAGACGGCTGGGTGGGAACAAACTAGATTGTATTACATATAAAGTCACTAAAATATATTTTTGGTGCTGTGCTCTCCCCTTATTTTGTACTGCCTTGAGATGTGTATGACTTTTTTATTATTGTCCTACTTGCTGTTTATCCTTTATGCATAGCGATCCTTTTCCCCCTTGGGTGATTGAGAATGTATTTTGTATCGTATCCGTTCGTATCATATATTTCTGAAAATATAGGGCAGATGTGCAGTAACAGAATCTTGGTTTATAGTTTATAGCACTGCCTAGTTCGTCAGTGTCAGGCAGTTTGATCAAAGTTTGGTGAAACGTCCCTCACTGAATCCAAGAGAAAGAGTGGGGTGCTCTGGGTAAAGGGAAAATGGACCAACATAAACCATAAACTACCAACACTGTAGTGATACAAAGCTGGCTGAAAATTGACAAAGCTCCCGTGTCTCTCATTGCTCAACTGGTGTGTTTAAATTATTCTTAACTTGTTTAAACTCAATCAAGATTTTTAAAATAAATAAAACAGTATTTCTGTTATAGACAGCAAAGTAAGAGCAGCAGTGTTTTCAGCAGTGGTGAGAACTAGGACAAGACCAATATATCGGGTGGCTGATATTATCAGATATAATCCATACTGATTTAAAATAAAGCATGTTTTGAGTTTTAATTAAGGTGTGTTTCATATAAAAAGTTATAAATCAAAGTCTAGTTGTCTTTTCATTGAGGTAAATAAAGGAAATGTTTGAGAATGTATGTTACTGAGAGCCTGCCTAGGACTGTGTCCAACATCATTCAGTATTCATTGTAAAGTCAACTACAGGTATTTTCTAGTGTTAGTGGACAGAATCAATATACTGTAGTGCACTCAAATAATCCCTTAGCTCTAAAAAGCAGTGAAACAAACACATCTTCTGTTCCAATAACGAGTAAATGAGTGCACATGAACAGTGATAAGATTTCAACACTATTGTGCTCATCTGCTAGAGTCAGAATAACAGATGCAGAGCACAAGCCTACACACTGCAGCATGCCATGAATAGCAGTCACATGTGCTCTTGCGGTACTGTACTGTACAGTATGTAGGTTGATTTCTTCCTCCACCATTAGCTTCACTTCAAAGCCTTTTTTTTTGCTGCTCCAGTCCCCTGGGCTCCTTCGTCCTCTTTTCAGGGTTTGTCTCATGTCAACAGATATGCAGTGAGCAGATCAATTACACAATGCATCTGTGTAAGCAAAATGACTATAAACACGCTATGGCGAGGAGTTAGCACTCCCACATAACACTTGGTCATTAGGCTCACGTTATACCACAGGCTTTCAAACTGGAAACTGTAAGCATTTTTTCAAATACGCCATTAGCAGCATGAAATATGATGCATTGCTTAAGTGGTCTAAAATTCTCTGAGTCTGTAAACTGGACTTCTGAAGGTCTGCCTGTATCAGCCCCATTTGTAATGAGCAACTATAAAAAAAAAAAAAAGATAAGATGAAGCAGGCCAACAACATCCAAACATGGTGTCAGCCTCATTACAGACAGGCTCACTGCTTGTTTGGTTGTAACTATGGCTGAAGAAGGACAAACACAAACTACATCAGAGCAAGAACTGAAGGAAAGCACATCACTGGTCAGTGTTAAGACATCATTCACAGACATTCACGGAAGTATCAGGGTCAAGTTTGAGTCTAAATCACTGGTCAATATAACCAAGACATCGAATAACATCTCTGCATGGCCTGCAATACCAACCAGCAAGTTATGACCTGTATGATAACACATAATGAAGTGATCATAATTTACATTTCCAAGCACACATTCTGGTACAACAGAGTCGAGTTATATTCACTACGCATCATCTGATTTTGCTTGTGTTTGTGTTGTTCCTGGAACAGCATAATTAATGTTGCTCCAGGATCATCATTACAACTGACCATTCATGTCTTGAAGCTATATGACTCCAAGATAAGGTAAAGAAAAATACACACATGGGAAAAGTTATCCTTCCTGAACCTGACCAAGTCAGTGCCTAAACCTAAACAAACAGTGACAGATAACTGAAAAGAAACGGAAAATACTAAATGAACAAACCCCAGTCTACTGACCGAGAGACCTGTTCTCAACCCATTCAGCCACAACAGCTAGCTCAAAATGTGGACTTGATCGCTTCTCATCATTAGAATGGTCCTGTAGCAACATTAATTACGACATTGGAGGACCAACACCAATATGAGTTGCAAAACTATGACATTGCAGGTTTTTGTGCTTTGTTTTGTTTGTAGACAATTTTTTGCTTGAAGATATCATTATGAAGTAAATGTTTGTTGCACAATGTAATGGCTATGGATAATGACAACACATATACACTTCGCTTTAACTACGTAATTCTGTCTGCAGTCGGGCACAAAATCTTCCAGGAAAACGAAGGCTGACTGATGATCCATTGACTGGTGAGTCATTTCTGCTTTCACATCTCTATTAGAGACTTTCTGGAGCTCTGGGACTTCTGTGTTGTGCTGGAAGCCGGTCATTTGTTAGCGGACTGCATTTTTAAACTAACGTTAACTACTGTTGCTCTTTGTTAGCGAAACGGAGAGAGGCACTGAGACGAGACACTCAGAACATGCATCAAGTCACATCCTTTGGACTGTCTCAGAAACTCTGACCCGAATCCTTCACAAAGAAATCCACAGTCAAGTAAATAGTGACAATCATGTATACTCTACTACTGCTGTTAGTTCTTTCGATGTTACACTTCCTGCACAGGTTTCAAAATAAAAGCCAACCAGGAAAGGCAGGATTATTCCCTATGAGTCAGTTGAGGACATTTAATAGTGATGTCCCTCGCACTGTCTAGTGGACTGTCATACACTGTAGAGTCAGGCCTCAGTAAACAATTGGCTGACAGTGGAGGGTTGTCAGCAGCTCAGCCTCCCCTTGGCTATGAGCTATAAAAGCTCGCCAATGGCCTTCTTTCAGCTGGCATCTACCCTGCATCATGTTCTTGTCCTTTGGCAATATTCACACCTCTACAGCACAATACCCTTACATCTGTGTATTGCTTTTGTTAGTGATGTTGCTGATGTACAACCTCTGTTTTTAATTAACTTTAGTTTTAATAAATAATGTTTGTCAGACACATCACGAGTCACAGTGACTCAGGGTAATACTAATAATACAGGGTCCAATATTTATAATGCAAAATACAAAGGGCAACAAATCTCAGCTGTATGTGAAATGCATACTATTTACAGAAGGCATCTTACTAAAATATCATGAAATCTTATTGATACAACAGACTAATTCAGAACTTAGGGCCAGGTTCTCTCTGAAGTTAAGGTAAACAAAGGCCCAAGCCAATGTTTCAGTAACTCAGTGAATTTAACATTTTGGAATGCATCCCTTCCTATTTGATTATCTCCCCTGCCGAAGTCTAAACAGAGTGAATAAGTTAAAAGTAGTAACACTGCTAGCACTGTTATCTGTTCCCCTCAAGTGCCTGGTTGGGTGGTGTGAATCTCTGAAGAGGGAGGCATTAATTATGTCTAACAACAAATGAGGAGGGACAGTTTAGGACCGTGACGTATGTGACTGATAAAAATGGGTGTTAGTGGAAAACAGGGTGATGCTGTTAAATGCTCTAGACATTGTTCCAGGTTGGCACTATGAGCTGCTCTCCACCCTCTTTACAAGGGACAGTTTATAGAAATAAGGGCTAAAAATAACCAGAACCCCAGTGCCAGGTTATATTATATATGCCAGTGTGTGTGTGTGTGTGTGTGTGTGCATAATGAGATGGAGCAGGGAATCAGCTGGCTGATTGGGCAGTGGCGGACAGAGCTCCATTCATTAGGGAGCAGGAACAACAAAACAACAGAGACCCCGAGAGGCACCTGCTCTGCCAAAGCAAATAGGATGGGCTTTTTTATTCAATCTACCTGTTTTCTATTAAGATAATTAAGGTATGTGGAACTGGGGAGACACAAACAAAAGTAAAATCATCCTCCCGTTCAGGCTCAGGCTTTCAGCATGCAGGGGAGACAGAGACGGGGGAGGGAGACAAGATTGGGCTAGTGGAGCCTCTAATTGGCTCAAGGGCTGCGGTGCAGTGAGTGGCAGCAGGTCAGCTGCAGCCCACCAGCAACACAGTAACCCTCTGATAGGCACACTAACAAAGAGGAAGGGGAGGTGTGTTTGTGCAATACCCAAAAACCCAAACAAAAAACATTTCACTCTTTCTTATTCTTCCACATTACTGCTCTCTGCATGCATCAACCTCCCTCCACTTCTCTTCACTTTCATCTCTCGCTGCTTTATTCTCACACCGTGTTTTTTCAGACATACTGTATACTGCACATCACCATACTGAGCATGTTTGTGTAAGGAACTCATTATCTGCTTTGGATGCAAACACTGAACCTCTGAGAGCCGTTGAAGAAGGTGTGCAGTCATTTATTTACAGTATCTTTTATGATTAATCATGGGAAACTTTTCTTTAGTTGGTGTGTTCTACTAGTTGTTCACTGCTATATCAGAGACTCCTGAAGCCAGTTCCATAAAGCAGGTTTACCAAGTAGGCCAGGCTTATTGTGGTTAGTCTGGACTCATTTTCCTATTTATCTGGTTCCATACAGCAAATTCAACATGGTTCAAGCTCAGTAACTATGGCAACTTATGCTGGGAAACTAAACCTGGTCCAGGCTTGGCCTGAGTTGTTGCTAAACCAGAGTTCCTGGAACACTGGCCTGACAGAAAAGTGATGATTTTACCACTGACTCTCTGGTGTGCTGCTTTATTATATAACTTTATTAACCACCATCAGTCATTAAAATTAAAACGGAATCAACAGAAATAGACCTACAAACATATTTGATTATATATATATATATATGTTCTCACTCCCAACTCGTCATAAACAGCAGCTTGATCAGTGGCCTTAAGCTTCAAATTGAGACACTCTACCCCCCCAGTGTCAGTTTCGCATATTAAGGGCTCAATAGTAAAGTTAATCATAATACATAACATGCAACGTCAGGTTACACTTTTAAAATAAAGCTCGATGACAAACAGTTCAACATTGATAAAGGGTCACAGTTTGGATAGGTTTAGCCACAAAAACTACTTGGTTAGGTTGAGCAAAAGATCATACTTTGGGTTAAATTAACTACTTTAACTGATGGAACTTTCAGAACAAGAAATGTACATGACATAAATACATCACTCACCTCACTTGCGTAACGTAACTTACACCATTTATGTACATTGTTCAACTTACCTAATATAACTGAAAAAAATAAATCACTTGTGACGCTGTAGTAACCCTGCAGGGGAAATTTAGGCTTCTGCTACATAAAATCAGTCTTCATCTATATTGCCCAAATAGAATTACTACAGACATAGTTAACAGCACAACAGCAAAAGTTATTCTCACCAGGGAGGTAGTATTTACATCCACAGGCCTCTGTCCTATATTTTTATGACAGGAAACCATGTAATGGTTAAAATGTATTGGTTAATGTGTTGGTTACATTCATTTGACATAATGTGAAAAAAAGGCAATTTAGATATGTTTGGTGGGTATATATTTGTTTGTTTTTAAATTAGTTAAGCAAAAGTTTACAAATAAGGACCTACCATGGAAAAGGGTAGGCTTTTAATGTGAAAAGACATCAGGAAGTCTTATTCCTGCTAAAACAGACAAAGTGAGACCTAGGTGATGGGACTTGTAGAATCTGGAAAAGGACAATACACTAAATTTAGCATGTGAGCTGTTGTAGTCGGCTTCAGATAATACCACCCCCTAATTATCCTTTTGACCCTTCCTTTATTTGTACATAATGGCCACACCCCCAGCTTTGATCTGAGGCCATTATTTGAACATTTTCTTGGATTCATCAATTTCACAACTCGACATTTGTTTGTAAAACATCTACACAATATGATCTTATCATCACGATATGATACATATGAAGTTCAAACAACGGTGAGATCATTTTCCCCAGCCCTACTTTAGCATCAATCAATGAATACAAAATAAATAGTGTTTTCATCACTGTCCTGCCATATTCTATTCTCTTTTCCTACCATTTTATTATGTAAACAAACACTGCATAGATGGTTTAACAATCAGCTTAATCAGCCACCCAGGTCGTATTGTGCCAGAGCCCAAAGTGCCATTCACCAGGTTGAGCACCACATTCCTAAATATAGCCTCAATATTACAAATAAACATCCAAGCATGATGTCCCCATGTCTCAATCCACCCAAACAACATGCAGAAGGAAGCCTTATGATCAATTTTTCTTCCTTACAACTTGATGCAGTATTAACCTTAAATCAGCACTCCAACAATGTTCAGTTGCTTTTATAGAACCACTCGGATGAATTCAAACTGATGAAGTATATGCTTACAAACAGTGGATGAAATGAGTCTGTATGACAAGCATTGTGTTTTTTTGTTTCTTTTTCAATCCAAAGGAAAAATGCGTAGTTGTGAAATCTATATAATAGGGGTATCACGATTCTCCAAATCCTTGATTCAATTCGATTTGATCTTTTATTTGTTTTTTACTTTTAGCACAGATGGCTATGCCATTGTTAGACTAGTCTAGTCTAGGATCATTGGTTTTATGCCATGATAACTCATTCAATTTTTTAATTCTTATTTCAAAAGATGGTCTACATGGTGTCATGAGTGATATAATCTCCATTATTCGTTTGCAGTGTACCACACTAAGGCCTTATTGTCAAATTTAAATAATTTATTAACAATATAAATGTAACAATCACTTGTTTTACCAGTCAATTTTAAAGGAACTTGGGGCAGGATTTGTGAAAAAATAAACATGCATTTTAAGTTTGTTAATGCTAATGGGTGATGAAGTGTTCAAAACCAAAAAGAATGAGCCCACCCACGTATCTCTCCATTGCCTTGAACGGGCTGTGTGCCTGGGGCCCGAATTTCCCATGCAGTCTTGCGGACGCGTCGGATACGGGAAGAAGACAAGCACGGTGGACCCAGGAAGAAAACAAAGGTTTTATCAGCGGCATGTCGTGAGTCGAAATGAAATTACGACCAAAGCCGGGCTGGCACCCGAATAAACATCGGATATGCGTTCGGCTCATGGAGGCAGCTTCAGCTTGAATTGGGACTGAAAACAGATGCTGACATGGCTCATTTCCTAGTAACCAGGTAAGAAAACATTACAGGTCATGTTTAGAGCTTGATTTGAAAATCATATGATGGATTTAAAAAAACAGTAAAGTCATTATTATCATAACTGTGTGTTTTAAACTGGGGCACAAGACTGAACCGAAGTGAAAGTGAAACTTAACGCTACACAGAGAAATGTCTGTTGTGTCTATCCACGCTAAATAACACGCCCTGCTACTGACCCGTTCTTTTTTTGATCATCAGCATCCACAGATGTGTTTTAAACTAGTGCACAAAACCAAACTGAGTGAATACACACGACACATTACTTTTCACTCCACTGTGGCTTCAGTCATAGTCTGATTGCCAGCTTATGTGATTGGCCACCGCAACTTGACGTCAGGCTGCGTTTTTCTCCAAAAGTTGACTCCATCTCAACTTTTTCAGCAAACACCACAGCAGCCAAAATGGACTACCTCATTAAAAATGAATGGGAAAACCTGCGTTTTCACAGCAACGCCGGATCCAATGTAAATCCACTCGCCGCGCTACGACATTCTGTGTTTTTTTTCCCTCTTGGCACGCCTGCCGGACGTGACACTGGAGGCGTGGCTAAATCATTGATTCCACCTTTGATTTGACATAATTTCGATCGATATCCGACTTACAATCGAGATCGTGACACCCCTACTATATAATATATCCTGCACTTAAGCTGTGGAGTTTTGCAATAGCATCACTTTTTTTGTTGTTCTTCTCTCATCTCTTCTGCTTTTGCTTTGAAATGTGTTAACATTTGTCTCCCCGTGGCTCTAGAATGGCAACGGCTTTCTGCCCACCAATGCAAAGTGAATATTAAAAATCAGACAAAGGTCAATGGAAAGAATCGTAAATCTGATGGCTTAGAGTGTAGCGTTTCATGGCCACATTGGAAAGAGCTGACAAAGGGCTCCTCTGACTCAGACACACAGCTCAATGTCTCTATTTTCATATCCCTGTATCCTCTTGGCCATGCAGTGTCCCACAGGGGCTACCCACAGAGACAAAAACTGCAGTTTATTTACTAGATATTGGAAATTTAAGATATAGCAATAGCAGCCAGGGAATAAGCTGCTTATTCTGAATGTTCACACAGTGAGCAGCCACAGCCTCATGATCTATTTAAAGCTAGAGCACAACCGTATTTCCGATGAGAAAAGCATATTCTGATTAGAAGATGACATCTCAAAAGCTTTTCTGTTGAGCGTTTTTTCTGCCTCAGTTGTGTGACCTCATTTCAGGAAACAAAGAGGGTTTCTTGTCAGCCTGGATAATCTGATTTGAGAGGATCCTTGTGTTACAGATTGTCATAAAAGAAAGATAAAGTGACGGAAAAGGAAAGGTAGAAAGGCTGCGCGGGTAAACACCAACTGTTTCTACCAACCTAATGGGTCTCATACAGTATAAAGTGTTCAGTATAGTTTGTTTTTTTCATGTAATTATTTATTTGGTATTTTGGTTGTGCTAATTGTCCTCTTATTTGGATATTTCAATAATATTAATAAATATATTTTTAATATGGCCAATGCCACCAATGGTTAAAATATGAGTCAGGTAACTGGTAAATAGATTAATGCACAAGTGATAATATATATTATATTCTACTTTAGGTTATTCATTATAATGTATTATGTGTGTATTGTTTTCTGGATCCCAATTGTTTAATTGTTGTTTAAATAATATTTTTCATTTTTCAGAAATTGTTATAACAGATTAAAATAGAAACTACATGAATAGATAGGTGAAATATTAATATTAACATGCTTTTTCTGAGGTTTGAGTCATATCTTTTTTGGTTAAACATTTTGAAATTCAAAATATTGCAGCATTCCTCTTTTTAAATTTTCATACTAAATATGTGTAAACCACATCAGTTGCGGTTGAACGTACTGGGAAAAACTTTGAGAGCTTTGAGATGACATTTTGTGTGGTAGGACTGTCTAAC
Source organism: Pagrus major (assembly GCF_040436345.1). Lineage (NCBI taxonomy): Eukaryota > Metazoa > Chordata > Actinopteri > Spariformes > Sparidae > Pagrus > Pagrus major. Next base: position 5,880,034 of record NC_133236.1, read on the forward strand.
TTTATTTTATAGATTTAACTATTAATCATTTTTTTGATGATTTGGTGAACCTACTAACAGCAGTACATAGAAGGAAAAAACATGTTATTTCTTGTTGCCACGGGGGGCACTTTTAATAAACTTTGATCACATAGGTGTTCAGATTGGCCAGCGAAAATTTGAAGTTGATGGGGTCAAAGCTGTAGGAGGAGTTCTTCAAAATACAACACATGCAAATCGCCAACAACAAACGTAAATATGGCTCATAATCAACTGCTATCACAGACCTATTCAGTTGTTTTTAAGATACAGAATGGCTAGATTTGGGCTTTCTTCTAGTGCTAAGGATGGGTTAAATGAATAGATTCAATTTAATTTTATGTTGGACTGTGTTTGATTTGATAAACAGTCAGGTAAATTGTGTGACCAGTCAACTGTAGTATAAGGCCTAGACCTAATCCTCTCTGAATCCTGATTGTCTGTGAGCAGGGAGGGACTATTGCCAAAGGCACTGCTCATTTATTCATGATTTCTGATCCCTTCTCGTATGGCTGACCCAATCCTGACTCTGATAGGTCAGCACTCACATAGCCAGACAGCAGTCCCTCAGGACTGTGCTCAACAACATGCCAGAGCCTCATTTCCTGCCCTCCCCCAGAACTGCGTGGTTGCCTGGTACAGACCTGTTTCCCGTTCGTCATCACAAATGCGTTGAAAAACAGGGAACAGTAGAAAGCAGCAGATTATACAGATATCAGCCTACATCAAGAGGACGATAAAATATCAGTAACATTCTGAATTAGACACATTGTGTTTTTTTTCCCCAGCTGACGATGGAAATAGCTATGAAGTGACACATCTTGCTTCCTTCTATTTATAATTTATTATAATTTATGTATTAACAAGCCTGCATCCTTGACTTCAACAAACGTCATAGCAGCACACCTGGAAAGGGTTTGAAAAATTACCATGGGCCATCACAGCTGATCGGAGCTGTCATTTGACATGTGAGTGAATGATGATTTTACCTATTCAGATTAAAGACAATGCAAGATGTTAATTGGTGTCAGTGGTGTTTTTTTGTCTGGTGTGCAATGGATATCATTCATCTTTTTTTTTTTCCTTCACTGTGGGGTGGTACTGTGTCCTCACAGCTGGCAAAATATAAATATGCGGGCACGTACAGGTGAGCAAAGTAGGTACTTGAGCAATAAATTCAATAAACATCTCTCATCTCAAGAGTAATGACATCAGTCCTCTTTGTTTTATTTAAGATAATAATGGTACCTCACCTACAAGATCAGGGTTGGTCACTTACTGTTAGATCTCTGTAGCTAGTTGCTGAAAACATCTGGTCAACCGAGTATTTTTGGTGACTAATCCTAACCAACCAACCAAAAAAAGAGAAATAACAAGTGAACTTGCCCCTGCCCCAGGGTGGACTCTGTCGCTCTTTTGTAAGTTAAAAAGAAAGAACAACATTAATCATCATGTTCCAGGAACAACACCAACACAGCGATATCAAACAATGAACAATCAGTTCAGTCTTGTTGAGGTTGAGCTTCAGGTGGTGTGTGGACATCAATTATATATAGAGTGCATTTGTTTGTGTCCCATTTGAAAGAGCACTGTGTAATCCTTTGTGCACACTGGAGCAGGAAATGCTAATCTCACACAGTTGGTCGTGTGTTAATTCAGGCAGGTGGAGGGCATATGGACGACAGACCACTAACCCAAATGTTGCTTCCGCCACCTAGGAGAAGGCTCAGAGAGCCTGGCATGCTGTATGTTACTTCCTCCCAGCCTGCCAAGGACACACACACACACACACACACACACACACACACACACAGTCCAAGGCAGATCTCTCAGGAGTATGAACACTACACTCTCATACATATCCACTTATACAGCTTTTCTTGGAGAAAATTGAGGCTGAAGAACTGGCAAGCATGACTATATAATCCCAGCTTTAGGGATTTTCAGGGAGAGACAGAATCGATGGCAAATGAGGGGACAGTGCAACAGATGAGAGTTTGACATCAGGACTCATGTGGGTGGGAAGGAGGTGGCAGTAGTAGACGGAGCAGAGTCCTGCTGTGCATCACCCTTTCTACTGCCAGCCTTTTATTCCTTCCATCCCAGTGCCTGGCAGCTGTAACTGACTCAGTGGCTGCTCCTTTACTGACCGTCACAACAGTAGGCCAGGCTAACTGTGACATTAAAGCAACACCAGGCCGCAGGGCACCACAGAGGCCGGCATGGCTAACTCTACCAGCAGGGCTTCCTCTGACTGAAGCAAAAGTTTTTTTTTTTCTCTACATTACATTTTACTTCGTGTTTGAAAGTCAATTGTGGCTGCAAAAATTTCCACAAACTGCTGCCTACATGCTCACACATAAGCACACAGGTGTGCGATACACATTCCTGCTTTCACTGGGAAACAGTACAGTGTTTCATGATTGTTCATTTAGAAACAATCTGCACATAAAGTTTTATAAGGCTTTTGTTTCTAATCACACTTAAACAGAATGGAAAGCTATTTGACCGACCTTCGGTTCCAGCCTTGCTTTGTTCCAAATTTACCTTCCATTTTCCTGAAATTCTCCTAAATTAAGTCACTTGTGAAAAGTGTGTTTGTACCCCTCTGAACTTTTAAAAAAATAGATTTTGGAGAAATTGGAATATTTTCACTGGTAATGTTTATTCCCGTCCAACATGCAGTGGGTGTTTTTACAGTGCTCAAGACTTTGACACAAGAGACTGGGCTTTGTGTCTCTGTTCTGTCCTGCTGTTGGGTTGAGGCAACCAAGGCTAATTCAGTGTCGACCGCTTCAATAACTACATGGTAATATAGGACTACGATTTGCATGATTAAAAATTGATTGCTTTTTTTGTCAAGAAGCGAGCAGCTGTGGGAGCTCTGCTAGTAGCCCTTACAGAAGCTTTATAATCCAGCCTGGAATACGAGTGCTTTTTTATATTCATATAGATCCAATATTGAACGTCTTCTGTGAATATATTATCTATTATGCATGGATGCTAACTGTCCATTTTGATGCTGTCCATTTTCTTGGAAACGTGTGAATATTTTTTTAACTGTATTACCTAGAATGCTGATTGTCTTTAACAAAAAAGTGTATTTATTATTGTTTTTTGTGTGTTATTTCAATAAAGATCTGTGAGTTTTCTTTTTTCTTTTGGCTTTATGGTCCTGTCACTGTTTATTAGGGCTGGACCTGAATATTCCAATCATTGAACAGGTATTCGTCACTACTTTGGTGGCAGATATTCTTTATTTGTCCTGCTAAAGCTAGACCATCAATAAAGTCACAAAAAGTGCATACCCACAGCAAAAGTGTTTCCCATACCTTCGTTTATTTGTGGCACAATATCAAAATTGGCCGCCACATATTGATTTTCCATTTTCAGGGCTGTGTTCTATCTCTCATGCTCTCTCCTACATGTCATAGTGTTTCCAACATACCGACTTTACTTGGGTGGGCTGCCTATGTATATAAACGGCTGCTAAAGTATATTTGGTGACATATTCTAGCATTTCTTATCTTTATAGTTATAAGTCTGGCAGAACGATGCCATCTGTGATGAGAGACTTTCCCCGGTAACAGCCCAGGTATTACGCCCCTCCTGTAAATGCACACAGATTGTGATGCCACCTCTCCTGTTTAATGTACAGTAGGCCTACTTATCCCACTGTTTTGTAAAAGCTTCTAAGTGCACCTGATTCGGTACCACGTTGGTTTGGACTGTATCACAAGCTGTGTCATTAACAACAGGCTTCCACCACATGTGGCTCACCGGCTGTTGTGAAAACAGAATTGTGGGTAAAATGATCCAGGTTGGGAGTTGTGTTTTTTGTCTGACTTTATAAAAAGATGTCTGACGTACAAGGAGATCACAGAGATGAAAGAGAAGTGAAGGGAAAATCAAGGTGAGCAGATTAAAGTCATTTGTAAGGAAACACAAAAATAAGGGTGGAGAAGTAAGTAGAATTAAAATGCTGAATTAAGAGTAACCTACTAGAGATAGGGTATTGTAATATGTTTTAAGTTAGTAGATGTAACAGTTGTTTCTGGTACACAGTGTTGGTGTTTCTGGCTCTAGTAACTGAGAGATGTCTGCAAGTTAAACCTGAAAGATTGGAGATGTCCTAATAGCTATGTGCCCATGGCAACCAAGAATGGCCCGTATGCTCATTATATTGTTCTCTAATAAACAGGCTGTTTATTAGGGATGTCACAATTTTGATTCTAAATCAAAAATCGTTCAAAATTATCTTTCAGTTTCAATCAAAAGCAGATTCAGTAATTATCCCAGCACTCACCCCGCCTACTAGCGAGCATCCAGAGAAAAATTCAAAGACAACACAGCTAGCTTAGCTGTAGCCTGCGGCTGCACTTCCAATCACTCTGTGTTCACGAACTGGTACCAGAGGTAAGTCCAACAGTCAGAGAGGTTTATTTTCTTTTTCATAGATCCTTTATTGATTTGTTTGTGAAGAGGGTTCACTCTGGACAGATATGGGAAACTGAACTTTGGAACAAACTGAATTTCTATCTTAAGTTGTTCTTTGTTGAATCACTGAAGGCTGGTTCTTGTTGTTGAACTCTGAAATCTTTATTTTTGTTGAACAGAAAAAGTCAAGATGGGATAAAATCCCTATCTTTTTAAAGAGGAATTCCTAAAAAATGGTTCTAATTGAAAATTCATTCGGATCAAAGTGTGAATTTGGAGATTCATGACATCACTATGACTAGCCGTATGCATGGTAAACATAGGGTAAGCCATACAAACTGCGTTTTATGTGTGTACATGGCTGTGTTTTACTGTTTAGGCTTTGGGCATACACCAATTACATTAATTACTGCAGTTATTGGAGGTGTGCAGCTCTTCATCTGACAGTTCCTTCTTGTTCCATTACTCCCACAGACATTAAAATATTTTAAACTGATCAGCTGTCAACAAATGCTGAAAATGCATATATGCTTTTATTTTGTAGCTGTATTATTGATCAACAAAGTAAGTGCTAGCAAACTTACTAAACATTGCATTTCCTGTGACTAGTCATAATAACCATTTTATTATGACATAACCCATGTCATAATAAAAGTCAACTCGTGTTACACGGATGAAATGCTTTTAATGTGAAGCTGCAGCAGTAGGAAATGATAGGTTTGCAACAGAAGTAACTTAATACAGTGCTGTACAGATTTTCTCTGTTCTTGTAAAATAGCTGGTGTTATCGATAACGTGTTATCACGAGGTCTGTAGTTAAAGGGAAAATTTCAAAATTTGCAACCCTAGTATTGCTGTTTAACAACCTGCTGCTGTTTCTATGAGATGAAGACTCAATGACTGGTCCTAACCTGTCCCAGAGTGCTGCTGCTGTCTCCAGCTGCTCACAGTGATTGGACTCCTCACAGCACGAGATAATGTTAAAGAAACAAGCTCTTATTAATGCTGCCATTCCATCTCTACTCACTCTGCACAGGGAGAGGAGGTGGAGGCTGATTCAGTGAGTGACCAGAAGGAGGGACAATGAGCAGAGATGACAGAGAGGTAGGAAGGAGATGAGAGGTAGGAACTAAATGAGAATGATGCTGAGGAGGATGTGGATGGAGCATGAGGTGCGCCATAGTCTGTGTCCGGGCCTCAGCCAACACTGAGACGCGGCTCTCTGCTGGTCTCCGTGGAGCTCAGCATGGGGCTTAGTGTACGTCAGCCAAGAGCATGGTGACATATGTGCCATTATTTATAGCCAGCAGATCCGCTGAGAGGCCCAGTGGCTGCTTAGAGAAGGTATTATTTGAGAACCCAAAGACCAACCTGGCCAACATCGAGCTCAAAGGACATTTAGCAGCAAAAAGAGCTAACACGTCTCCTCTCAGGAGGGGCACTAATACTGTCAGCAGAAATTAATTACAGTGAAGATAATTGAGTGTCACTGAGACCAGTCCTTATTAGATCCCAAGTGATGAGGTGGAACAACAGCAGGGACAGAAAACAACAGGAAACCAGACCCTCATTCTGACATGACACTTTCTGCAACGCTGGAATATGAAGAACTAAATAAGTCTGGTCCCTGGTGACATACGTCATGCATTCCCACTCATATTCCATTTAGTGCACCGGTGAGGTAGAGCAAGTCATAGCTCTGACAGATTTAAGCTATGATTACTGAGGGATTAGCAGTTTCATTGTGGCGTCCGGTCCGGGAACTCGATGATGGACGACGAGGTAGATTAATGCCCCCTCCCCCGCAGCAATCAGGACACGGTGTTGCTCTGGCTGCTGCAGCTCAGCCACCTCTAGCATGACAGCAAAATATGTGTTGGAAGGGTTAATGGTAAGTCAATTAGAGTGTGGCTCTAATCCGCATGAGGCAAAGGTCATCTCTTAGTAGACAGTAGGATTAGGGCTGGAGGTTCCCTCGCTTGGCGTGCTACTTCACCTGAATCCACATGGCCTGCCTCTGCATCCCTTCCCTCTGCCAGAGAGCTGCAGCCCAGTAAACAACCTCCAGCTATCAGCCCCAATCTGAGGCTACCTCACCATCACTGAGTGGGATGTAAAGGGCGATGCATTATTCATCTCACCCACACCACTCACATGGTTACCTGATCAAGAAGCATGGGAAAAGTCAAGGTCGCAAACTGTGAAGTGTCTCAATAAAGGCCACACCTTCACAATTCTTAGCCCCCGTGGTCAAAACAAAACAAGAACGGAGAATCAAATTCCAAATGTGCACAGTGTTTAACAACAAAGCTGCAAATATGATCAAGCAGGAGGCTCATTCACCTGCTGCACCAGGTTCCTTGGTTTAAATCAGCTGATTTGATCATTTAAGGGACATGTTGAACAAGTTTATGTGTTTTTACAATTGATTAGGACTGTATGCTGCACGGTGCAACTGTCAGGCTATAGCCTACCAGTGGACACATGATGATGACTGTATTTAATTTATCTGGAAACAACAAGTTGAGTTGAATGAGAGGCAGCCGGAGCTGTTGTGGGGCAGAGAGGTGCTGTGTATCTTCACTGGAGAATCTCTGATCCTACAGTACAGTAACACCAGCCTGGGATCCTGCATGGAGGGAAACTGACCGCTGCGCGGATCCATTGAGCTAAATAGGGCACAGTGATAAAGGCGGAGCAGACGAACAGATAATAGAAAAGCAGCGGAATCAGACACAAAATGACATAACAATCTGGTCCAGTTAACACTCAGAGGAACGTGTTACATTCACGGACTCCCTGCTGAAACATCTCTATAGGTTACATACACAGGCAACACAGCAGTGTGTGTGTGTGCCAGTTAAACATGTATAGTGAAGTTAGCGCGTTGACATCCACAGGAGGATGTCTACAGATTATCAGAGGAGTCACTGTGGCTCGATGCGACTTCTTACCTCCAGTATCAGGAGCTTTCACACGGTCTCTCGGTCCAGGAGATGCAGTCGATAATCAAGGATTGTAGTTTTCGCTTCAGCATTAATTCCAGTTCCATTTGTAATTTCCATTCCCCGTTTTGAATTCCCGGTACTGCCGGATCGCTCTTTTCCCTTTGCGCGTGCAAACGGAGCGCTCCGCCGCGCTCAGGTCTCTCTGAACACACGACTGACGAGCCAACAACTCCACCGGCTCCTCGCATCGATTAGCTCCAAATGTGGGCTATTGTAAGTTTGAGAAGACGATAAAAATCATGACTAAACTTTGACGGAGTCAGACCGGTCTGTTTCAGTACATATCCACTGACGCTGGCAGCAAAGCAGATGAAATCCTTCAGAGCGGAATAGAAATCTCCGCGCTGCGCGCTGGAGTCTGCGTTCTGCTCTGCCTGCATGTACCTGCAGCCTGCAGTTTGCTCCGTGCGCTGACTGACTGCGCCCTGTGCTGACGGCAGAGACAGCGACGGCAGATGGACTGGAAATTCATGAACATGTGACACATTTAAAATGCAGACACTGGGCGTTAATATCACACTCACAGAGCGTATTAATAGCAGCAGCAACACTTGTAAAAGAGATGAGGATATAATGATGCTGGGAACATTCAACGAAACCATGGAGTTAGTGCAAAACGAGGCGAAACTGGGGAGCTATCAACTTTATCAAACGGCACTCTGTAGGCTACTACTGGCTTCATTCATGGTAATCAATCGTTTACCACTGCTGTGGAGACCTTAGTTGTATAACGCAGCTAAATATCCTACAGAACTGTGCAGTTGAGCCAGTGCTGATTTTCTTTCTCAACATGAGGATTTCAGTTTGTGTAGATCATTAATACACAAACAGTAAAGATAGGCATTAAGAGGAATTACAGATAACATACCATGCATGACTGCTCTGATAGAGACATTACGTTTAACATGGCAACAGGACATAAGGTAAATGTAATAACAATAAAGATAAAAAAGGGCAGTAATGCAGACATAATAACTAAATCAAAATGACAAGTAATAAAATCATATTTCTCTGAAATGTTCTTCTTGCATACGGTTGTACACTTCTCATTCTGAAGTAAATACTGATGTCAGAATGTAATGGCTGGAGGAAAAATGACGCCACTCATGTTTAAAGTGGTTCCCTATAAACCTTACATTCACTACGCCCTGCAGTGCGCCAATGGGCTGGATTTTTTCTGCAAAAATGAAGGACGAATTAGAGCACAAAGGAAGCTCGTCTGCCATTACACAACCAAAACAGGAAGAGGCATTGTTCTCCCTGGTCACCATCCCCAGATAACGGTGGAACGACTGGAATTACTGTGGAAACTCTACACTACAGAAGAAAAAGAAACCTGCTGATGGAGGAGGCAAAGAAGGTGAAGAGGGAGAGTGTTAGAAGCCAGGGTACAACAAGAGTGAAAGGACAGCATTCACATGATGGAGAGCTCTCCGGTGTTGTGTCAAAGTCTGTTACCCCGTTGATATGTATTTATATCTTACCACCGGAACTTGAGACGCTTCAGAATCTGCATTTTTTCTACTAGATCAGTAAGTAACAAAACCTGCCGACTTATCAATACAACCGGCTGTTTTACTTTGACATTTCATCACACTGAGATCAGGGTTTATAGATCAAACTGGGATACTTATGCTTGTTTTTAGCTTTGGACAGTAGCCAGGCTGCTAGTAGTAGCCATGTTGCTAACACTGTGTTTGTGACAGCGCCATCAACAGTAATACCACATTTATAAAACCCAATACCAATTACTGTAATATAAACACTAATACACTAAAATCATTAAAATATTTTCATTATCTTGACTTTATGTGGTTTCACTTTCTGAACGTAATTTTGAGTTTTGAAAGTTATGAAAATGTCCACACAAATTCAAATACAAAATTCAGTGTTTGTTTTTTTTAGTGAGTCATCTGGACCTCTCCTTGATGGATCCCATGACTGACAAAATGAAACATATAGGACAGAGGTGTACCCTGGATGTTAATGACTTAAGTAGTAAAAATCAACTCCTCAGTTGCATGTAATAGCCTTTCCAAAGATGGTTCAGAATGTTGGAATTTCCTCCCTAAAAGATGGACAATAGTATTCATTATGTCAGCTCAGAATTCTAGGATTTTGTCCCTGTTGGAAGATTGCACAATGTCAGTGCAGGACATGGTGTGGCCGTATATGCTGATGCAGGAAGTAAGGTTGTGGAGGCTGCAGACTCCAGTGTGTGACCTTCTTACAGAGCTGGAATTAACATTTGCCTCACCAGGTTGTGTTTTGGTTGCCTAACCCTAAACAAAACATAGCCATAGCCATTATTTGACAAATCCCTGATCTATCTCTAACCTCGGCCAGTTTCCCAACTCAGTTACAAGTGATAGTGAGAATTTTTTAAATGTTAGGATTGGACATAATTTAATGATTTAACAACACATCCTCACACAAAAATGTCTGAACAGGTCTTTGTCTCCTTAAACAATACATATCACCATTCTCATAACAACATGACTGTTGAAGCGTACCGGACCTTCATCGTATGGTTGCAGTATTTGTTTAGGTTTAGTAAATCATTGTGGTTTGGGTTATAACAACAAAGTTAAGAATATACTCTCGTAATGTACGTAACTTCAGTTACATGATGTATGTGACATCACTATGTTACTGAATTAAAAAACTTACCATTGACTTTTGGTTTCCCACTGGACATGAACAGAGCTCTCCTGGATTAAAGTTCTGTGCATGTTTTACCCGGCCATCCGACCCCAACCTCCTCCTTTTGTGGACTTTGGTGCACTTCATCTGACTTCCTCTTTTACTGCCTGATTACTGCTATGGCCACTAGAGGTCGCCACCAAGAAACATAAATATGGGTCGTTGATGAAGGTTCTCAGTCATCCAGGTCATGGTAAGTGCTGTATTGTAGGCAACTGGATTTGTTTCAGTTTCTTGAAGACGTTCCACCTCTCATCCAAGAGGCTTCTTCAGTTCTAACTAACTGGAGGGGAGTTGCAGGCTTTTAAACTCTGTGTGGGAGTGTCCTCACAGAGTGTGAGAGTGTCCTTACAGAGTCGTTAAGGACATGTGTGAGCTCTGAGTTCCAGAGTTGTGAGGGCCACGTTGTGGGTCGTTGACTTAACTGGCCGTCATGTGGGTTTCTAGGGCTAGGTGAGCCTAGGTATGAATGGTTGTTAAGCTGTCTGGGGAGAGAACTTAGTACTGCACCTCCTCTGTTCAAAGACGGTCATTCCAGTTTGACATAGATGGATTCTTTTACTCCCCTTCAAACCATCTGTCTTCTCTGGCCAAGATGTTTACATTGTTGTCCTCAAAGGAATTATGGCAGGCAAAGGAAAACCTCTAAAAGATCCAGAAAAACATTAGTTTTCTTAGTTACATACATAAAGAAATGTGAGAGGTGACATTTAAAACATTTTCTGTTCAAACGTGGATTATTGGAAACATTTCACAACATTTCACAGCTTAGAGCTCTGTCTCCACAAACCAGCAAGAAGAAAATAGAGCCTTTGAGTAGTGCGAAGAGAAGAGCTTTGTCTTGTACTGTGAGAATGTATGGAGGTGCCAGCAGCACTGACTGAATGTGAAAGCTAATCTCTAATGCACTTTCATTTTACAATAAAACATGCAGGAAGAAAGGAATCAGTGAATTCCCAGCCGCTTCTGCTGTGGACTCAGTCTTTGAATGGAGTTCCACAAAATGTGAAAGCTCTTACACAAACAGAAATGGTCCATGCACTCCTGAAGGAGAGTCCACACAGATGCCATCCTCTGCCTGAGTGAGGCTTGATTGAAGTGTAGTTGTCATAGTTTGTCACCATCAAACCTCATATATTGGGTGATGGCTGGCAGTCCATATTCACTGTGAACTCATGCAGCACAGTGGAATCATAATGTAAAATCCAAATGGGCTATCTTTCAACCAAAACCTGTCCCCCCTATACTCGTGTTTTATAAAATCTTTACTCACAAATGTCCAGTATGGAGCGTGAAATTCCAACATGTTCTCAATCCCAACCTGTCAAACAGCAGCTCGGTCAGTGGCTGGTTAGCCTTTCAAAATAGAGCTTGCTGACAAATAGTTCACATATTATGACATATTATGACTTTTATACTGTTATTAATGTTGTCAAATGGTTGTGGTTTGGTTTGGTTTAGGCTACCTGTTTAGGTTAAGGAAAAGTCATACTTTGGGTTAAAATAAGGTTCAGTCTCCTTTATAATGAATGTTACATAAGTGACGTAAGTCACGTCACAATATGTAAGTGATGTAAGTTGAAGCACTGGGAGTGAGAACGGACTGTAAACTGGTCACATGACAATTCAGTGTCTCCTCAGACTGTCACTAAGGGTTATTCAACAAAAATGATTAACTTCTGTCAAATGGAAGAGTTAATGGGACAGCGTTGGGTTAATTGATTGATATTCAGAGATAAGATTGAAACTATTGGATCAAACTATGTCAATGTCACCCTGTGATAGTTAAAACCACAGAACCCTTATTTTTATATGAGCAAACACTGGATACATTTGTCCCAGCAACTTGCTTTTTTAGATCTTATTTCCACATCCTTTTTTTCTTTTTTATTATTGTAGCTTTTTGGAAGAAGATTTAATCAATATAGTAAACTATTCAATTCAGATGGGTGTTTTTCTTTCTACTCTGAAAGCTGCTATGGCCAAACCTCTTCTGAAGTGAAACAATATGCAAATACAACTACAGACCGGTATCCAATACACCATTTTAAAGTAAAATTTTAGAGAAGCTGGTTTTTGATTTTAAAAAGACACACAATTTTATGAAGACACCCACTATTTCTGAAACATACCAATCTGGTTTTCGGACAAATCATAGCACAGAGACAGCACTAGTGAAGGTGATAAATGACCTTTGGTCCAACATGGATCTGAAGAAACTTTCAGCATTAGTACTACTTGACTTAACTGCAGCACTTGATACAGTAGATCACTTGATTCTTTGAGGTAGACTTCACAACCTGATTGGCCTCTCTCACTCGTGCAAATCCTATCTTACTGATAGAGAGTTTGTTGTGAGCGTACATGAATGTTCATTTAGAAGCGATGTGCTGTTCCTCAGGGTTTACATTAAGATTCTAAACTTTTAACTTTACATTCTGCCACTTGGAATGACATCAAGAGGCATGGCATAAATTCTCATAGCTATGCTGATGACACATGGCTTTACATTGCCATGTCTCCTGATGACTCAGGACAAATAGATTCCCTTTTAACTGTATTAAAGATATCAAGCTATGGATGACTGAGAATTTTCTACAGCTCAATCAGGACAAAACAGAAGTCTTGGTCATTGTTACTGAAACCCAGAGAGCAAAACTCAATGGGAAACTGCAAGCACTGGCATTAATCCACGTCACATAAAGGTCACAAATTGCTTCACACTAAAAAGAAAAACAAACGCAAGCAAAGAGACGGAGCAGCAGACATTAAAATCAGACACCCAGCCTAAAACAAGAGGCAAAGCAATAGAAAAATAACAAGTGTCCACAGAACATAAATCCAAAAGGGAGAGAGTTCCAGAGTGGAGGAGCTACTACCTCAAAAGAACAGTCTCCTTTTGTCTTCAGCCTGGACTGAGGAATAGAAAACAAACCCTAATTCAGTTGACCTCAAAGTCCGAGTTGTATTATATGACCGCAAAACAATGGCAGTTAATGTTTCTACTTTTCATACAAACCAGTTTGACATTTTGACAAAACATGTCATATCAAGCTCATATTACGATCTGACTTTTATTTTGGGAACTAAGCTAGAGGGCTGCCAAACCATGCAGTGACTGCAGTTTGAGACTGCGTTACAACATTTGGAAGTGTGACACCACTGGATGTTTTTAAGGAGACCTCTAGACAACTTTCAACTGGCATTGTGGCAACAAAAAAACAGATATTTTTGATATACATTTGGGATACCTCAAGCCGTGTTTTTAGTGACAAAAACAGGTATTTTTGCCACAAGATGATGTTTTCCTAACCCTAACAAAGTGGTTTTTGTACCTAAACCTAACTGGACCATAAACACACGTTGTCATAACATACAATTGTAAACAGAACTTAAAGAAATGTTAAGTTGCCACATAAAGTGATGTCAAGTTTCAACATTGTTGTTTTGCAGAAACATACATTGCCAACATTTATTCTGGTGATTGGGTTGAAATAGCCTGTACCAATACAACAGGGGATTATTTTCTTTTTGCATTTATCAGATACAGAACATAACAGGGAGGCTCTAAGGCTTCGTTCTAAAAAGCCAATACTAATAAGTTAATTTTTTTTTTTTTTTTTTGGATTATTAGAAGAAGAAGGCAAACTACAGTTCACTAACCACAGTCAAAAGTTTAAGTAAGTCTATGTAATTTCTGTTACAAATGAAAAGTTTAATTCAAAAAGAAAAAAAACGCATTTATTGTAAACTTAAAATGTAGAATGTTTGCATGATTGCTGATTGCATGTAAAAATATATTTAAAAAACAAATAAAAAAAATAGATGGTACCTTCATCTAAAAATAAAATAGACATAGTATTGACTGTCAAAATATATGGAGATCTTTTCGGCCATGTCAATAGTTATTTAATATGAATTTCATCACGTAAAAATACATCAGGAAGGGGATAGCAAAAATAGGGAGCATCAATTTTTCAAAACAGTAATAATAAATAAGTAGAAAACATAAAAAATATAAGAAGAAAAGCAGTAAGAACAATATAAACATTTTTTATGTACACAATATGTGTACATAAAAAAGGTACACAGTTGCACATTTAGATCCTGAAATTACCCATCGGCATATTGAGCTAGCCGTTAGCAGTCAGGTTTGGTGTGTTTGCGGGGTCTACTGGGAACAGTGCTGGTTGTACAGTGTAACAGCAGCAGGAAGGAAGGACCTGTGATATCACTCCTTCGCACACCACCTGAGTCGAGAGGGCATCCCAAGACAGAGCTGACCTTCTTGATCATTGTCAAGTCTCTTCCTGTCAGCAGTTGTGATGCTGCTGCCCCAGCAGACCACTCCATAGAAAATGGCTGATGCCACAACAGAGTCAAAAAAGGTCCTCAAGAGTGCCCCCTGCACTCCAAAGGACCTGAGTCTCTTCAGCAGCTAGAGTCTGCTTTGACCTTTCTAAATAAACTCTAAACTAACATTATCAACAGAATGTGAAAAAAATAACTAAAAAAATAAATAGTTTTAATGTTATGTCGAAGTTCTGTGTATAATGTTGCAGGGATATCTATTGAAGTTAGCATGCTAACCAGCGCCCCTAGCCATTTTGTAGCTCAGGGGGTGATAGTCCGCTAGGATACATCACCAACACTCTCTCGGTGTTCTGGGGTAACAGCTGGGGCAGAGTCAGCTGATATAACTGCTAGCTTTATGGTCAACTAAAGAGTTTGAAATTAATTGGCAAAATACTTTTTAAAAGAGTTGAAACCTGAAAAAATACCTAACTGGTTGCTGATTCATGAAGACTGTGTATTAGCAAACCAGAACGGTTTTTGTTCCTGTATGTACTGGTTTAAGAGAAGATTTCTTTATCATGGTGTGTGGGGAGACAACACACACACACAGCGTGGGACACAAGATGGTGAGCCAAACCCATGGACCACGAGTCTAGAGACACAAGCTCATCTTCATTGTGCCAGCCAGGGAATGCTACAGTTGGGCTGTTGGTAAACTTGCTGCCAGTGCGGTAGGAGTGTTGGATCTTTTATTCTTTGAACTGAACTGATATCGAGAGCATAACTGGAACAGAAATTGAACTAAATTTGAAGTGTTACATATTTTACGCCATGTGTTGTTGCATAATTGTAACTGTTATGAAAGAGGCATGAATGTGTTTCACTTCATTTTAACTTGGTAATGGTATATTTATTTTCTCAACTGAGAAAGGAGGACAAAGAGGGGATGGGGTGCAGGTGGAGTGAGGCGGAGAAACACAGGTGAAGGAAATGAAACACACTATAAATGTGGACACTGGAAGGAGGGAAGGGCTAATGAGGAAGATGCGGCTGAGGTGTGGAGCAAAAGCTGACTGGGGAAGAACTCAGGTAACAGGGCTGGACAAATTAATCTGAGATAAGACAGGTGTGGAGGGAAAATCAGGCTGGTGAAGAAACAGGAGGGAAAACAGAACACTGAAGAAGGGCAAACAACCCAGAAAACACATAAAACACCCATACAATGAAACTAAAATGACAGGACCATGACATAAATAGAGTTGTATTGATGATATAAGTGCTACACTAGCTTTAATTTTCTAGCTTTAATCTTACCAACCAAAAAGGTGAGAAATTTGTTGTACTCAACATCTGAGGAAATAGAAACAGCAGGTGGTGTAGGAGAGACGATATTATTGATAGCGTCAAACAGACTGTTGGGATGGCGGTGACTATTTAAAAAAAAGGTTAGAAAAATAGGTATCTCTGGCATCCTTAACCACATTGTTAAAATCTGTTAAAAGTTAGGGTTAGGGTTGTTGGTGAACTTGTAATTGGGGTGAATTTACACCCCATTACTGCTGTTCATCCAGGGGGAGGAATTTATCAAATGAGTCAATGTAATTTTTTATTTTTAAATTTTTAAAAGCAGTTGGATCTAGGGCTAAAAAGCAGTGCTCATTAATCAACTGTACTTGGGAATCAGGATCACCATTTGATAAAATAAAAGGGCTGTTAAAAAAGGCAGTAGAAAACGTAGCTGCAGAGAGATGGTTCAGGGGCATGAGTTAATTAAACTACGGCCAGATAAAATATCTGAATAATAGTAAAGTCAAATTAAACACAATTATGACCAGAAATAAAAAAGCTCCTCAGATAAAACGGAGTTGACATCCAGAGTGTGCTGTCCAATATGTGGAGGACCTGTTGCATGCTGATTGAGATTAAAAGAAACCAGAAACACAAATCTAGAAAACTTAAAAACAGATGATAAAAAATGACTAAAATCATTTAAAAACGAGCTGTAAAGACTGACGAAAGCAACCGACAAGAGAAACAGCTTCTGAATACAGCAGCAAGTCCCTTATCCCTGGCCTGAAATTCTCGGTGAACTAATAGATGTGTAGTCATTTGGGCAAAGTTCAGTGACGGCGACAACTTCCATTTCCCTCTGCTAGGGTTTCAGTCACAAAAAAAAAAGTTGGACTTTTGAGACTAGATAAAGTTATTCAGCACAAAAGTTTAATTTGTTATGGATCAAGCATTTACCAGAGCTCTCCTGAGAGGAAAAGAATGGCCAGATGAGGAAACTATAGTTGTTGGAGTTAATATTTGGGTTCTGAGTATTTTACAACAAATTCAAGGTGGGAGATGGCCTGACAGATCTTTCAGTGGTTCTGACTGGAATATACATGGGTATGGCTAAGAGGGGGGAGCAAGCGTGGTTTGCAAGAGGGGAAACGGTATGCTGGAGATGACCGGAAGTGACCTGGAGTGGATATCAACAGGTGGTAGGCAATAGAGAGAGTTCCAGATTGAATAAAATAAATTGTCAATTTAAATATGAGAGCAGGTCATGTGGATTAATGCCATCACGGGGGAAGAAGGCAGGACATTTTCAAAAAGAAGTTAAAGTTGTCAATGTAGGAACACGTGTTTACATGCCTCTCGTCTGAACTATGAATTGAGGCCTTGTTTCTCTGGGAGGTAAACATCTTTTTATAGCTTAATTGACCTTGTGACCCCTTGTACCAGGAGGCTCCATCCAGTCTCTGATTACCTCTGGACAGGAGAACTTTTATTTTTCTTTGTAATAAAGACATCACTTCGGATACTCCACAGATACTATTTCCTCCATTTGCAGAGGCCCTCATAAGTTGTAAAACTGTTATGAAGAGATGTAAAGTATTATAGTTTGAAGCTTAAGGCCACTGACCAAGCTTCTGTGTCTGTATCATCAGCTCACCTGTTGGCTATAGATTTAAATGTTTTGAATCTGAATTTTCAAAACTTAACTTGAATATATATAAGGTGTTAAGTAGTGATAAGCATTGAATATTGCTTTTTGAGAAGTTCTTGCATTCCATATCACATGTACATTGATCGTTTGAATTTTTTTTTGAACAGTGTTTTGAATTTTTTTTTTTCTAGCTTAGTTAAATAAACTAGATTTCTCTGTAAGAATACTTTGCTGTAAATTTTGCTCAACTTCTTTCAGTGTGAAAAAATTGGTAGCTTGTAAGCTGTGCTTTCAAAGTAGCTTCCCGAAAACTGCTGTCTCTGAAAGTAAGTATGGAGGGCACAAAAACAGCAGAGGTGATGCAGTATACATGATTGTCTGTGTACATAGTTATTAAACTTGATGACATGAATGAATGAAGGAACAATAATGCCATGCTGTAAACCAGACAACATCTCACAGGGTGAGCAGTGTTGCCAACTTAGCAACTTTGTCGCTATATTTAGTGAGTTTTCAGACCCCTCTAGCAACTCTTTTTCAAAAAAGCGACTAGTGACAAATCTAGCGACTTTTTCTGGTGTATTTGGAGACTTGTGGAGACTCTGACATGAAAGCACGTATTATTCAAAGAGCAGCGGGTGCTGCCATCGGAGCGTCCCAAAGCACTCACAGGCGGCCCAGTCCTCACGCAACAGTCCCTCCCAGCTGCAGTCAGAGCAGAAGTTCACCCCTCATGTCCAGACTGCAAGTCGCGCATGCGCAAAGCCGCCGCTGACTGATCCCACCCTGGGTTACAGTCAGGGCTGGATGTAAATGTAAAATTTTCTTTGTCCAAAATAAATCACTGCACTAAAATAAGTTCATTTGTAGTTCTAAACATATTAAGGGTGTTTTTTTATCTCTCCCATGACGTTATTCCTCTCTCCTACAGCGTCCATTACAAATAATGCATATGGCCAGTTATGCAAATTAGGTGATGACATCATTTAGCGACTTCTAGCGACTTCTAGCTTTTAGGACAGCCAATAGTGACTTTCCTTACTGAGGAGTTGGCAACAGTGAGGGTGAGACAGTTGGAGATTTATGTCAGAGCAAAGGTGGGAAACAGTGGTGAGCCAATATGCAACAGCTGCGTTACTACAACACTGAGGGGACATGCTGCCTCAAATTCATAAACAATCGTTGTTTGCCAATTCGGCAGATATCGCCCCAACCTTAGTTAACGTGACAAACATGCAGATATGTGTTGTATCCTCTCCTCTATGAAACGTCCATACCCTCACTGGGTGCATCATTAGAAACTATCATCAGTCCCATGATATACATCTTCGCTTTCAAATGCAAATGCTTTGTTGACAGTATGTATCATATAAACAGAGAGTTTTCCATCTGGGCTGAATAGAGGATGAAAATACCTGTAGATCTGGGTCATTTTGCAGCACTCTTCTGACAGCCCTTGGAGGCTCAGACTGTGGTTGGTACTGGGTTTGCATCTAATAGACATATAGATTTGCACTTGCATTTAATTTCTATCCATTAACAAGCCAGTGGACACTGGATGCATTTTCATCCATTTTGCCTAACCTCTAAAGACTCTTATGAGGAGCCATATGAAAAACACAAAGGTGTCCGCAGATGGCCTGCAGGACGGATACCTCCCTGTTTTGCATAAGCAGTCAGGTAGCAGGTTTGCAGCCAAGTAGCATCAAAGTGAGGCTGGCTTTTGGAACAGAGCTCCTGTGTGTGTGTGTGTGTGTGTGTGTGTGTGTGGGGAGTGTTTGCAGGCGGCTGTTTTCCCTGGCCACAGATTGAAACTGTGAGCAGAGAGGACACTGGGTAAGAGAAGCCCTGCCTTTCAGAGCTGAGGATTAATCAGAGGTCACATCAGAGCACACGATTTCATGCTCCCTGCACAGCTCAGAGGTCAGGTTGAACAACTTACCAGCCATGCATTTGGCCAGTTTATGTACCATCCGGACCTCCAATCTCCTTTCTCCTTGCATTAGAACATAAGCCTTCCCTGTGCCCTGAACAATACACTACTGTACCATGTCTTAGTCAGATAAATCCACCATCTGCTTTGTGTAATACCACAGAGCTGAGAAGCAGATCAGCTCTCTGATCCATTAGCACCATGACAAATAATACTGAACAGACAGATGAGCATGTTAGGACACAATACTATAGAGACTGACAGTGACTGACTGAATAATGAGAATAAAAAGTGACTTAACACCAAAACAGTCACATAAGATTTCAATGGCAAGCCCAAAAATCTCTGGCTCAAAGTGTCATCTGAATCAAATGTGATGTATTTTACTTTTCAGTGGCAGATGGGTGCAAGTCATTCTACATACTGTATAAAACCAAAGGGTTCAGACTGCAGTGTGACCCTGGTGCTTGATGACGTGATGCTAGTCTGGTCTATAGGGAGGAGGTTTGAGTGGATAAAACATCAGTCTTTACCATAGGAGATTGCTCTTCTTTCCCCTAATCAACTGGCATCTGACACTTTCATTTAAAGCATGATTGTGATCATTCCATGGAATAGTGTTTATTATTGTAACCATGATGATGAAGGTCACCTTAAAATTTGTAGGTGATTTATTTGTCATTATACAACAGAGGCTGTATAAGCTCCTTCAAGTTTGTAAACCTCTTCAGGCTATACAAACAGCACATATAAACAGTTATTTATATACATTATACACACACACACTGCCCAGACAAAAAAAAGTCACACACTCTAATATTTGGTTGGACCACCTTTAGCTTTGATTACGGCATGCATTCACAGAAGCATTGTTTTGTTAAGCTCATGCAATGTCACAACATGTATTTGCGTCCAGAGTTGCATTAATTTTTCGCCAAGATCTTGTATTGATGATGGGAGAGTCAGGCTGCTGCGTAAAGTCTTCTCCAGCACATGCCAAAGATTCTCAATGAGGGTAAGGTCTGGACTCTGTGGTGGCCAATCCATGTGTGCAAATGATGTCTCATGCTCCCTGAACCACTCTTTCACAGTTTGAACCTGATAAATCATGGCACTGTCATCTTGGAATATGTCCGTGCCATCAGGGAAGAAAAAATCCATGATGGAAACCTGGTCATTCAGTATATTCAGGTAGTCAGCTGACCTCATTTTTTGGGCACATAACGTTGCTGAACCTAGACCTGACCAACTGAATCAACCCCAGATCATAACACTGCCCCCAGGGGCTTGTATGGTAAGCAATAGGCATGATGGATGCATCGCTTCATCCGCCTCTCTTCTTACCCTGACGTGCCCATCAGTCTAGAACAGAGTAAAATGCAGAGATCGGGGTAGGGCGTCAGGGAGTTTTTTGCAATTGAGTTCTCTTGAGGGAATTGTAAAAGAGATGACCAGGCTGGCAGGCAGGCAGGCAGGTAGGCAGGCAGGCTGGCAGGCAGGTCTAACTGAAGACAGCGTGGAGGAACTCAGGTGAGCAGGTGAGCAGGAAGCAGAGCGGAAAGGCACTGGAGGTTCTGCAGGTGAGCCAAACAAAGACACCAGCATAAGCACAAGAGCAATCTCAAAAAACACAAAATACTGCAGACACTGCCGCCACGCCCACAGACACACACACAGGGAAAGGAGCAGGTGAGGGAGAAGGGTGGGGGAAAGGCAGACAGGGGAAAAAACACAGAACAACAGAAAAACAGCCTTTGCACATGAAAGGAGGGGTGCACCCTGAGTGCTGGCGGGAGTTTGAGTCGGGGCACTGCAGGATTATTCATTTTGACGATCTCAAATGGGCCAATATACCTGGGTGCCAACTTACTGGAGTCTGTTTGAATGGGAAGATCCTTAGATGAGAGCCACACTTTTTGACCAGCTGACCGGCATAGATAGGGGCTGGTGTGCGGTGTCTGTCTGCCAGGAGTTGGTTCCGTGCAGCTGAACGGAGGAGGGTAGAGCGGGTAGCCTGCCAAACCTGGTGACACCTCTGCAGGTGGTCCTGAACGAACAGAACCACCACATCAGCTTCCTGCTCAGGAAACAAGGGAGGCTGGAAACCGTTAGCTGCCATGAACGGTGACATACCTGTGGCGGAACTGACCAGGGAGTTGTGTGCGTATTCCGCCCAGGGAAGATGAGTGGACCAAGAGACAGGGTGTCTGGCAGAAACACAGCACAGCGCAGACTCCAAGTCCTGGTTTGCTCGCTCCGTCTGTCTGTTGGACTGTGTGTGATAGCCTGAGGAGAGACTGACCAATGCCCTGATAGCCTGGCAAAAAGCCCTCAAGACGTGGGAAATAAACTGTGGTCCCCTGTCCCCATTGTCCATAGGAATCCCATGAAGCTTGAAAACATGGAGGACTAGCAGGTTAGTGGTCTCTAAAGCAGACAGGAGTTTAGGCAGAGGAACAAAATGTACAGCTTTAGAGAACCTGTCCACAATAGTGAGTATAGCTGTGTCACCTTCAGAGGGAGGCAGACCTGTGACAAAATCCACGGTGATGTGGGACCAGGTTTGGTGGGGCACAGGCAGCAGTCGTAGCAGGCCGGCTGGAGCACGATGAGAGGCTTTGCTGCAGGCACAGACAGAGCAGGCAGAGATGAACTCCTTGGTGTCAGCGTATGATGTGGGCCACCAAAAACGCTGATGCTGATAAGGTTCTTTGGAAACCTGGGTGACATGCCAATTTAGATGAGTGCCCCCACTGGAGCACTTGGGACCTGGTAGAGTCCGGGACAAACATACGACTGGGTGGCAGGCAGGCAGGTAGGCAGGCTGGCAGGCAGGTCTAACTGGAGACAGTGTGGAGGAACTCAGGTGAGCGGGTGAGCAGGAAGCAGAGCTCAAAGGCGCTGGAGGCAGACGAGCCAAACAAAGACACGAGCATAAGCACAAAAGCAATCTCAAAAAACACCAAAATACAGGTGCACTTCTCTGCTGCTGCAGATACCACCGCCACGCCCACAAACACACACACAGGGAAAGGAGCAGGTGAGGGAGAAGGGTGGGGGAAAGGCAGATAGGGGAAAAAACACAGAACAACAGAAAAACAACCTGACTGCCACAGTAGCACCGTGACAACATTACTTTTTTTCCATTGCTCCAGAGTCCAATCTTTATGCTCCATAGCAAACTGAAGCCTTTTTTTCCCCGACTAGCCTCACTGATAAGTGGTATTCTTAAGGCTACACAGCTGTTTAGTCCCGATCCCTTGAGTTCTCTTCACATTGTGCATTTGGAAATGCTCTTACTTTCACTATTAAACTTAGCTGTGAGTTCTGCTGTTGATTTTCTATGATTTGATTTCACCAAACGT
Organism: Pagrus major; assembly: GCF_040436345.1. Classification (NCBI taxonomy): domain Eukaryota; kingdom Metazoa; phylum Chordata; class Actinopteri; order Spariformes; family Sparidae; genus Pagrus; species Pagrus major. The sequence continues at coordinate 5,902,732 of NC_133236.1, forward strand.
TTAAGTGATCTCCGATCACGATCATTAAAGATTTTTTTCAGAACACATTTCATCCTCGAAGATGATGGTTCACCACTCTCCTTCCAGGTTTTAATAATGCATTGGAAAGTTCTTAACCCAATTTTAGTGGTTTCAGCAATATCCTTAGTTGTTTTCTTTGCTCGATGCAGGCCAATAATTTGACCCTTCGGAAATAGAGTAACATCTTTTCCACGACCACAGAATATGTCTTCTGACATGGTTGTTAAAGAAATAAGAAGCTACTCACTGCATCAGTTAGGGTTTAATAACTTGTTGCCAGCTGAAACATATTAATCACTAGAGGAATTATCCAGTGGAAAGCTCTTACCTATTTGTTAAGTTAAATCCTGGTGGTGGCCAGGCAGCGTATAAACACAGTTTTTTTTATTGACTTTGCATCGCGGTCAACGAAAACTGCAGCAACAAAATGGTCATAATGTGGTTGCTTATCATCATAAAAAAAGTCAGGTAAACATCAGGCAAACACTGTCCGTCCACTTTGACTGTGTGTGAGTCCAGCTCTCCTTATCCCGCATAAAACAAAAATGTAGCAATGTAACATGTAACTGAAATCGCTTCAGACAGAAGGAATGTCTCCTCTTAGCAATAACTGCTGGCAGCTAATGAATACTCAAGCTGAAGCGGTGAAGACTACAGAAAGAAATTCCAGAAATCACAGCATGCCTTGAGGCGAAAGGAGCTGAAGCCATCCGTTAAATAATTTGATTGGAAGGCAGGTGTTTTGTTAATAGCTGACAGCTCCTGCTGCGGGATGTAGTCTCCCCTCAAGCAGAACAAACAGTTGATGAGAACATTGATGTTTTCATCAGGGAAACATGCACATCTTCACCACCACTGACTCATAACAACACAGATAGGAACAGAGGAATCCAAAAGCTTAAACTAAGATGTAACTATTCTGCAACACAGTTGAGGAGTATACATGTAGCAAAACATACATGTATTACCCTGTAATCTGGTTTACAGGGTACTAAAATATTACAGTCAATAACTTTATTTTGCTGGGAGGAAGTAGCAGGCATACACTAACTTTTGGTCATCAGAAAAAGTCAGTATTTATGTTAAAATGGCAATGGACATGTTTTTAGAAATACTGGTATCACAGTGTAATGGCTGACGGCTGCCACCGTCCACATACAGACTGGTTCCCTATAAACCTTTTTTCACTATTGCACAACATAAACAGGAAGCTGCATTGTTTTCCCCGGTCACTATCCCCAAGTAACTGTGGAACAACTGGAATAACTGGAAACCAGTGATGCAAGGGTCAGGTTTTTTTAATACCCGCACCCACCCAATCCATTATGAGAGCCAACCTGCCCCACCCAACCCGTTAAAATATGAGCTAATCAACAACTTGTACCCAGCCTGACCTGCAAAAAGCATGATGCACCATATGAGAAGTAGACTGATAAATGAGACAGAGGACCAGACTGAGAGCAGCCGCTGTCCATGGTGTTGATTCTGCTGCTGGGAGCAGAGGAGACCAGAACAGAACTGTCTCTCTTTTCTCTTTTCCTCTTCGTCACCTGCTCTTCCAAGAGGGAGGATCTGGGCTAAATAAAGTAAATTAATTTACTGTTGAATAAAGCAGCAAAAGAGGTCTGAACATTTCAACAAGTTTAAACTTTGAACATGAACCCTGCCTTTTTTTCTCTCTCACACATGAACAAAGCTTTTGTCACATCGTTATGGTGAACTATTACAAAATAGTTGCCTTCTGTGTCGGACTACTCAGTGTTTTAGCGTAGTGTGTGGCTCCTCTGTGCAAAAAGAAGAAGTCCACAGTCCCAGGATTTAACCTGTTTCGATGTGCTTTGAGTACACGAACAGCAGAATTGAGGGCGTGCTCATTGGATGCACTTGTTTATGGAATGTACAGCAGCGCTCAGGCCAGCATGGAGAGGAGAGGGTATGTGCAAAGGTGATCCCTCAAAAAGGCAAGGACATCAGCTGTGTAAATAAAAGTACAGATACCACTTACTTAGGGGAAAAACACTCACAGCGAGCCTCGTGACAATAAATCTGCTTGAGTGCGTGTGGTGGGTGTGTGTCTGTGTGTGACTGAGAGACAGAGAGAGTGACAGAAAGAGGGAAAAGAAAGTGGAAAGAGAACTATTGCACACATCATGATTTTTTAATTATTAATAATTTAGGCCAACTCTGAATACTGCTATGTCAGTCACTGACCCGCCCGCCCATGATATTTTCTGGTTAATCACTAGTGGAAACTCTAAACTGAAAAAAAAAAGAACCCTGCTGATGGAGGAGGAAGGAAAGAAGGTGAAGGGGGAGAGTGATAGAAACCAAGGTAAAACAAAAGTGAACGGACGAGCATTGACTGATGGAGAACAGAAACAATTAAAACAATTTCCCCCCGGGGATTAATAAAGTATTCTGATTCTGATTCTGATTTGAACAGCGGTGGCAACAGTTATACATAGGGACACACTCGGCACACACAATTTTAAAAGACGTCTATTTCTGCTTTAAAAAGCATAAAAATGAATTTCTCTTGTTCTGAAGGTAGTTACAAAGTTCTTGACCCATGTACAGTGGACAGGAAGGAAGGTGGTCAGGAAGTTTAGTTTAGCTTAGTTTAAAACATCATAAATGGCAATCATATACTGTATGTCTTGACTGTAGACCTACAGTGCCAATAAAAAATATTCACCCCCTTGGATGTTTTCCCCTTTTATTGCTTTTATAAATGGAATCATTGTTAATATAATTTGGCTTCTTTGGCAAAAAAAAATACAAAAAACTCTTTATTAATGTCAATTAATTAAAAATATAGAATGTAAAATAAGTGAATGCATAAGTATTCGACCCCTTCAAGTCAATATTTAGTAGATGCACCTCAATCACAGCACTGAGTCTTTGTGGATAGGTCTCAGTCAGGCCTTCACATCTGGACACTGCATTTTTTCTCCATTCTTCTTTGCAAAATTGCTCAAGCTCTGTCAGGTTGCGCGGGGATCAGGCATGAACTGCCCTTTTCAAGTCCAGCCACAAATTCTCTATTAGATTGAGTTTTGGGCTTTGACTCGGCCACTCCAGAACATTCATTGTTGTCTTTAAACCATTTCTGTGGAGCTTTCACTGTATGCTTTGGGTCATTGTCTTGTTGGAAAATAAATCTTCTCCCAAGTCATAGTTCTCTTGCAACTGGTTGTCCTCCGGGATTTCCCTATATTTTGCTGCATTAATTTTACCCTTTACCTTTACAAGCCTTCCAGGGCCTGCTGCTGAGAAGCATCCCCATAGCATGATGATGCCACCACCATGCTTCATGGTGGGGATGGTGTGTTTGTGGTGATGTACAGTGTTTGGTGTCTGCTAAACATAGCGTGTAGTCTGATGGCCAAAAAGCTCCATTTTGGTCTCATCAGACCAAAGAACCTTCTTCCCACATGCCTTTGGGTGAACGCTAGTGGAGATTTAATGAGCTTTCTTCAACAATGGCTTTCTCTTGTCCACTCTCCCATAAAGCTTTGACTGGTGAAGAACCTGGGCAACAGTTGTTGTATGCAGAGTCTCTCCCATCTCAGCTGCTGAAGTTTTTAACTCCTTCAGAGTCGTCACAGGTGTCTTGGTAACCTCCGTCACTAGTATACTTCTTGCATGGTCACTCAGTTTGTGAGGATGTGCTATATTCCTAATGATGGATTTAACTGAACTCCAGCGGATGTTCAGTGACTTGGAAATGTTTTTGTATCCATCCCCTGACTTATACTTTTAAAAAACCTTTTCTCAGAGTTGCTTGGAGTGTTCTTTTGTCTTCATGGTGTAATTGTAGCCAGGAATACTGATTAACCAGTGACTGGACCTTCAGACACAGGTGTCTTTTTCGTTGTGAGACTACTAGCACCAACTGGCTGGACCTCTGTTGAATGAGGTCAGTCACTTTAAAGGGGTTGAATACATATCCAATCACTTTAGGTTATATATTTTTATATATATTTTGAATTAATTGACATTGCTTTGTAGAAATCGGTTTTTACTTACATTAAAAGACATTAAAGCCAAAATAGCCAAATTATATTGACCATGATTCCATTTATAAAAGCAATAAAAGGGGAACACATCCAAGCACTGTATATATGCACATGTATACCCATACACGCAGCAAATAAAATAATAAAAATAAAAATGTCAGTGTCCATACTTTTTAGTATTTTTGTAAAAGGAGTATCTCGACTTTTCTCTGTGTTGAGGAGACTGTAAAGAGGAGGCCTATGACAGACACACACACACTATGTGGCTCCAGCAGAATTGGCATTTCAATCTTACATTTGCTTTTATGACAAGCTATGATCAATTTCTGCATCATTAACTACTCAAAGAGTCTAAAGGCACCAGCTTATCAACAAGAATCGGAGTAAGGACATAATGAAACTATCATTCACATCGTCAAGTAACCTTTAGAAATATTTTTGAGGTAAAGAAAGAAAAACAAAACATCTATTAAAAACATTCTGTGTAATTGGGGTTGAAAGCATGGACCTACATAAATGAAGCTGCTTAGCCCAAAGTCACTGAAAGATACGTTTGTGTCAAATACAACAAAATGGTGATTCATGCTTTGTAAAAGTATGCTTTACTTCTTCACATAAGGAAACCGTTTGTTGTTAAGCAGTTTGTTGCCCTTGCATCTAAAATCGACATGTTGAGCTCACAGTACATTCTGCATAAAGTTCAACACCCTGTCGAAAAAAAAACAACTTAAGAAATCTGGCAAGGGAGCCCATGGCTCAAACATGTCTGGTTTTGGGATTACAAGCTATAATTCTCTATTAGCTAAAGTTGATGAATGAGTGTACTAACTGAAGAGCTGCTAGCTCACTGTGCTGCTGTGGCTCAGGGGGAGCTGGTTTGGATCTGAAAGCAGTGGGTGTGGGGCTGTACTAAAGTTAAAAAATAGCAATAAAACAGTTCTGCTGGGTTCTACTTGGGCTTATTGTGTGTACATCACATCAAAATAATTAGCCATTTAGATCATGCTGAAGGGAAGGTGGAAACTTCAAACCTTCCTCTCTAGCATTCTAAAGAGGGTGGTTTGCAGTTTAGAGCACAAATGATCATGGACCTTCAAAATATCACTGACATTCAAATTTGAATGGAAGTCAATGGACATAATTATGACTTAAGATCTCAGCAGTATCTCCAACTGTCTCATGAAGTCCAAAGTTTTGAGGAGTTTAGAGTACACAAACATATGTGAATTGACATTGACTTGTAGTAGTTAAACACCTAAACGTCTGGCAGGATTCTAAAGTTTGACACATATGACACTAAAATGGTGCTCAGTAGAGTGCATTTTTCTGCCAAGCCTCAACAGTCCCCTTTAATTCAATCAAACCTAATCCAATATCAGACTTGTTAGCCCTGTATCACTCTAAATTTGAAACCACCCATACCATAACTGCTTAACCATAATTTAGACTGACCCAATCTGTAACACTATGACAACAAAACACTGTAGATGGAACCACAGTCCCCTTTGTGCTGTGGATTAAATATTAAATTACTAATACACTTTCTGCTCCACGTCAGTTCAACTGATGAATAAATAAATGAATAAATAAAATAAAACAGTAACTTTGGTTTAAGGCACATTTATTTACTTTACTTTAGAAGGAAAATTAAATTAAATAACGTGTCATGATGAACATTTATTTGTTCGTCCATTTTTGAGTCACTCTTATTAAAACACCCAGCAGGAATGTGCTCTGCTTTACTATGAAACATCTGTACCATGACTGGGTCCAGACTGAGGCTGAGGGTAACTGACCAGGCACGAACAGAAAATATTGTCTCCCTCTGCTGTATGTCACTGCTGTAGGTGGCTCCAGCACAGGGAGTCTGCCCTAAGCCATTTTAAGCAAGTAATAACTGTGTTGTGCAATTTGGAATGAGACGGCAGGTTTGTGAAAGAACAGCGGGGGACTCTTGAGATTAAGCCCGCCCACTGACTCAAAGCTGTGCAAAGAGGTTGGCAGTTCAAAGGCCCGGCAGAGCCATACAAAGCACAGGCCACTGGCTCTTTCATCAGCGTGTTAAAACCACGGAGGAGGAGTGTAAAGTAACAACGTTATCTTTGCAAATACTTGACATGATGGTTAAAGTGTGTTGCAGTATGCTACTGTCCTTGGTGCTGAACAGCACAGGCTGAAGAGGGTTCACTCAGATACTCTCCATGGTTCTGAAATAGACAGCCACCCTGTTAGAAGCTATACTGGAACATAAAGGGCAGATTTCCATGACATTTAAACCGTGGTTTTAACTGTGGGTTGAATCCATAATGAATTTCTATATCGCCAAAATAAAATTAAAAAGCATTGTGAGTTTTACACAAGATCTAATAAAATGTAATGTGCAAGATTTGCTGGGCAAATTTCTGAGAAAAAAATAGATTAACTTTGCATTAAAGACAGAACAAAAAAGATAAATAAAATAAAGCAAAATAACGGTATGTTGTTTGTTCTAACCATCACTTGATTGCCAACAAGTCTTCAGATCGGGGCTGTCCAAACATTCATGAGCCATATTAAACAAAAGCACTCCTGGGTCATGAGTGAGGATGGGTATAATTAACGTTGTAATGGTCCTGCTACTCCTACTGACACTTCCTATCAATCGGATACTTTTACAGTACTCTCATTGGCTGTGTTTGTTAATTTTTTCAGAGAAAAAACAAGCAAATGAATAACAAAATATAAATTTTCTTGAACTGTCTTAGTCGAATATATAACATTAGATAATATAATAAGATAAGATCAAGTTTATAAACACATATTTATAGCTAAATAATCAGCTGGCTATTGGTTACTTTTAATCATTAACCCATGTTTTTATAATTTAATAAAGTCTGTGAGGGTTCCAGGTTCATGGCAACCTGGAGCCCTCACAGACTTTATTATTAGTTTGGTTTCCATCCACTTGTCAAGAACATGTATATAATGACAGTCTACAGTTCCAATGATTTCTACAGCTCTCATGTTTCTGTGATGGAATGAGTGGAACACATACTCTTCTGAAAATGTGACCAAATCTGCTGGATCAAAAATATACATACAGTCATTTCAATTATCAATTTTGGTGATTATAGACAGTTGTGTGAATCAAATGTTCTTTGTAGCATGGCCTCTTAACTTCTTCTGAGTGATTCTGATTGATAACAGCTGGTGACATATCTGGGCCTATTTTAATAGGGCCTGTTTGATACACCCATTAGACTCAGCCACAAACACTAAAATGGAAAAGTCTGAGGAGCTCAGCATTGATCTGAAAGAGCACATTATTGATTTGGACAAGTCAGGAAAGTCACTTGGAGCCATTTCAAAGCAGTTACAGGTCCTAAGATCAACTGAAAACTGGTCAGGATGGTCAACACCAAAAAGCAAGTCTGCAATGAATAACAAGCTACTGGAAGATGGGTGTCTGTGTCCACAGTCAGGTGTGTTTTACATCAACATCGGCTGAGAGGCTGCCGTGCAAGAAAGAAGGCCTTGCTCTAGACGAGGCACCTTTGAAGTTTGCTGCTGATCGCATGGACAAAGAAAAATCCTCCTGGAGGAAAACTCTGTGATCAGGTGAAACAAAAACTGAGCTGTTTGCCCACAATGAGCAGCAATATGTTTGGAGGAGAGAAGGTGAGGCCTTTCAACCCAAGAACACCACACCTACTGTCAAACATGGTGCTGGTAGTATTATGCTGTGGGGCTGTTTTGCTGCCAGTGGATCTGCTGCTCTAAAGAAAGTAAATGGAATAATGAGGGAGGAGGATTATCTCCAAATTCTTCAGGAAAACCATCCAAATCATCAGCAGAAGATTGGCTCTTGGATGCAGTTGGGTGTTCCAACAGGACAAACACACATCAGAAGTGGTAAAGGAACGGATCAATCAGGCTAGAATTGAGATTTTGGAATGGTCTTCCCAAAGTCCTGACTTGAACCCCATTGAGAACATGTAGACTGTGCTGAAGAAACAAGTCTGTGTCAGGAAGCCATTTAGTTGAACTTCACAGATGCTGTCAAGAGGAGTGGTTAAAAATTCTGCCAGAGGACGACCAGAAGCTTGTGAATGGCTATCAAAAACACCTAACTGAGGTGAAAATGGCCGAGAGACATTTAACCAAATATTAGAATTACTGTATGTATATTTTTGAAGATTTGGTCACATTGTCAGAAGACCTATAATAAATGCATTACTGAACCAAACTTCATGAATGTTTTTATGACAAAGTAGTATGTTTTCCACTCTTTCCATCACAGAAAAATGAGAGCTATTGAAATTATTGTAACTGAAGACTGCCATGATATACATGTTCTTTACAAGTGGATGGAAACTTGTCCTTGGGCTGGGTATTTAGAAATACCACCATTATAAGTGAGACTTTGTGTGTGTGTGTGTGTGTGTGTGTGTGTGTGTGTGTGTGTGTGTGTGTGTGTGTGTGTGTGTGTGTGTGTATGTGTGTGTGTGCATGTGTGTGTGTCTACGTACATCCCTTTCACATAGAGAGACAGAGCTCTCTTCTGGATTGGTAAAGAGAAAATACATCATAGACAAGTGTTGTAACTTCTCCAATACTGTTGGCTGAACCAATAATGTCAGAGCTTATCAATACTAAGGTGTGAAATAATTAAGCCCCGGGGCCCTGTTTAATATTGGGATTCAAAACCCATTATTAGTTATGAGCATTTTCACTCATGAGAATTGATGAGTGAATTTAAAGCACTTCGGTGCACTTGAATTTGCAGTAACATGATTTTATTGCTACTGAAGTTCACTCAGCAGTAAATATCACTCATGTGAGCAGTGACACTGGGCATCTGACTGAACAATGGCTGTCAGGTTTCAGTCTTGTAGAGAAGATTTAAAGTAAATAGCAAATTGATTTTTATTTATATAGCCATTTTATCATCTACCGACTACTCAAGGCGCTTTACGACATTTGCCACATTCACCCATTCATACACTGATGGCAGAGGCTGCCATGCAAGGTGCTGACCACCTGCTCATCAGGAGTGACACAGTGCTTCCTAACCAAAGCAACCCTCAATATTTCCATGCTCAGCCATTCATACACACTGAAACACAGATGGAACAGCCATCTGGAACAATTTGGGGTTTAGTATCTTGCCTAAGGACACTTCAATGTGCAGTTGAGGGAATTGGGGATTGAACCCCCATTCTCAGCCCCATTCAGGGTCAGTAATGGCATCAGACTAGGGGAAATTTTGTACCCAGTTCCTTTTAATGTATATACTGATGATCTGTCCAAGCAATTAAAAGCCTGTAATACTGGTTGTATGATCAGCAATACCCTTGTTAACCATATTATTAATGCAGATATTCTTGTGTTCCTTAGTCCAAGTAGCGCTGGCCTCCAGCAGCTCCTCACTATATGTTCTGTGTATGGTTTTGAACATGACATCGAATACTATGTTTGTTACTGCAGGATTCAATACTTTCCAAGCTGTCTTTGTAAGATACTAATGTATATTCATTTAAAATTATGATCTCTTATTGTGAGTTTGTATGTAATTTATTTTATGGACTGTCTTTTATCTGGACCGTGAGTCTGCAATAAAATTCAAGACAGTTGTTTCCTCACAAGCTTTTGGTTCATTGCGTGGTTAGTTGGAAAGAGAGATACAACATCAAGGTCTGCAAACCACTCAGAGTTTGTTTGTTAGCAGGCTGTAATTTATCTTTTCTTTCAAAAATGGTAAAATTCAGATCTCTGAGAATAGATCCATCAATTTTGGACAGAAAAGCCTGAAACTGATGCTGATTAAGCACATTTGATCAGATGAGATTTCAGTTTTCACCAAAGGTACTCGTCACATCACCTGGCACAGACTGCTTCCTGTAACTGATATTCCCATATGGCGACAGTGATACCCATCATTTAAAATAAGAACTGCATTTTAATAAAGCCAAATATGAAAGACCTGAGCTCTGTTGGAGCTTTGTCAAGTTTGAAGGTATGTAACACGACCAAGCAAGCTGAGGTGAAGATGAATCTATGCGTTTGTTTTATAAACTTGAGTGAAAGAAAATCATGCTTACCAAAGAGCTTCATGACCCAAATTCATGAATGCACCGAGACAGAATGGAACACAGGGGAGTATGTCTCGAGTAAAATAACAGAAAGAACGAGAGTTCTGAAAATGTCTGAACTGTCAGCTGTGCAAGAGCCCCTCACGGGACCGCTACAACCTCTATGACCATCTCAGGCAGGGGAGGTCAAATAAAAACATCATTTTGGGTGTACGACCCAAACTGTCATGAACTGTGTCCACATTTTAAGGCTGAATAGGATGAATGGGCTGATGATGCTGCCTCATACCAAACACTCTCAATTATGGCTAACAAATGTGGTCTATTTATGCCTGAATGTGGAGGTCAAGTGTATCCTTTGCTTTCTTCACTATACAAGAATCAACCCTGTCATTTGCTCAATGAAGTAGAAAGTCAAAGGTTAAAGTCATTACAACTCATCAGCACTGTCTGACTGACAGGGGACCTCGGATACATACTGATACACAAACAGCACAGCAGTGAAAAGGTGTTGATGCAGTCTGGGACTGTCAGTCTGGAGATGACTGTTTAATAAATGAGTTAGCTCACTGACATAAGATACACCGAGAGCAGACCTGTGAAGCAGTTTGTGTATGTGGACTGTGGACTGATTTTAGGAAGTCATGACATGACAGTTAACTTAACATTAGTAAGCTGGTGACAGGATTAATTCAGTCTTAGTATGCCACATTAAATTTAAGTTACAGTGAACAAAGTAACAATATGAGAATTTGTATGCTTCAAATGCAAAGCTGGCCAAGAGTGCAGTGAATGATTTCACTTAATAATATGTTTATACAAGTCAAAATGAGCAGCTTCCAGAAGTCTTAAAATACGTTCATAAAAAAACAGATTCACTAAAGTATCTCCTACCAGATTAGTTTCTAGATAACAGAGTCAGCCAGGCTTGTGACTTCTAGTTGGGAGACATGCTAACACTGAGCCTCCATGCACCTGATATTTTATAGTCTACAGATTCTTAAATTAAGGTGTGACTTTAAACATATATATGAAACATGTCTTCAGAGACCTTTGTTATACAGTATATATTTACTTGAGTTGTGTACTTACATCATACCAAATGTTTCCAACGATGTTTAAACCAGAGAAATCTACAAGTTTACTCAAGGTAACGGCGTGTTTCATTTAGTCACCTGTCACTATAACTTCCAGGAGAGTCAGAGAGTGAGGAAGGAAGTCGGCAAATGAGACTATTCGCACTGTGAATAAAACTAAACCATTACCTTGTCTGTAAACATTTGTGCATGAGTCACACCAGATGTCCTCGTGTTGCTTGCGCAAGTTTGCTGGATCACTTGTGTTTATTCCTGTTACTCACGCAAGTGTTTATTCACCCCACACAGTCAGATAACTTTACTGTACATTAGCTGTGTCTATATTTTTTAATTGTGGTTAGTCTCTCATTGAACTCAGCACTCACCAAAGACTCAAGTCCCATTCACACTGCCTTTTCAAGGCAGAAATATTGTGCTGTTATTCCACGATCTGTATGAAAGTTACAGAGGCGAAATAGGGGGACAGTTTCGTTCCACCTCTGATCCGCCAGCAGAGGTAGTAACTGAGCGGCAACATAGGTGAATCAACCTCTGTGTGTGTAAGCCGGCAGCGCGGGGTGTGATGTTCTGATACCGTTCACAACTATACTGATCCTTCACTTGATATCACTAAAAATAAAAGAGAAATCAGCTCCAGTCAGCAATGAATATTACAGAAGATAAACATCTGACAGTGGAGGTCACCTCCGTGGATCACTGCTGCGGTCAGGTTGTTAAACAGGAGCGAAGATAATTCCACTTTCTAATCCCAAAAGTTAAAATATGTCTTTCTTTTAGAATTTTAAATTAACATGATTACAGAGCATTTCATTCATGAAACAGCAACGCATTCAACATATTCATTCAGATAAAATAATCACTCACAATTTCTAAGCAATCAATCCATAAACGACAGGCCAATGAAGTGACTGCACTGCGAATGGAGGTAAAATGACTCCTCGGGAGTTGTGAGAGCTCTCTTCTCAGTGTTTCTGTGTGCTATACCGTCATTCACTGGGAGCAGATGGCTGTTTCCATTGATGATTTTAATGAGCGCCAGAGCAGATGTGGCAGGTGTCACTCATCTGCTTCAAAAAGACACATATGAAAGGTTCAGTGGAGCTTTTTAAGAGAAGGTGCAGTTGATCATTACTGAGTCAGTGTGTGGTTTATATACATACATTTTGGCAAGCTTTTACTGAACTATATATATATATAGTTCAGTATATATATAGTATATATATATATATATATGATGGGGACGAAATCAGTCATTTCAAAAGATTGGTGGGGACACGTCCCCAGTATAAATGACACATGGCGGCAGGCAGAGAGACCTTAGCTCATGACTGTTAGGCAGACAGACAAGACACTGGTTGAGGAAGGCAGAGAGAGATCACAGGAGGATAATGAGCCTGAGGCTGAGCTAAAGTCAGGGTTAAACAGGATTCAGGAAAATGCAAGAAAAATACTGACTAGAGCTCAAGTTTGGCTGGAGCGTTATTACCATGTTGGTGAACACACCCAAGTGAAATCAAAGAGCTAGCTGTGATGAAGGCCGGTTGTTGCATAGCCTCACGTCTCCTGTGTCTCGGCCAAAAAGTTGCACTTGAACACACCACAAAGACTACAGTTGGCAGCCAACAATCTCATACGTTCTGTACCTGTGTGAAAGGAAATACCTCTCTGCGTACAAACCATTGTTATGATTAAGCAGCATTTTCTGACACCACTCACACTATAATAGCCACTTGTAATCACGAATATGTCTGATAAAAAGTTGTAAATGGCACTGGAGAGGAGGCAGAGGAGAAAATGAGGAGAACCTGCACTAAATGGGTGACATCATAGATTCTACAGTGACGGACTCAAAGGGCTTTCCCTTTCTTTTTCTGATTCTCTTTTCATGCACTGATCCACTTAGCTGAACATCCAATCTGAGTCATTTCTCACACTGATGAGCCACCGCTGATTCTACATGCTCAATTGGTCGAAAAGACGGTGACAATGGCTGTCCAGTGCCAACGATGTGGGACACACCACACCAACTAGAGCCACGGACACTTAATGATGCCCCCCCAATGGCTAATGGCTGACCATCGGCCTTGTGTGTCAGGGCCTTAAGACTGGAGTGTAGAGCTGGGGTCTCCCTACTGCAGGAACTAGATGGGTGAATGGGTCGCAGGTGTAGAGGTTGATTGAGGGAAACTAAGCGAGACACCCAGACAAACACACACAGTAGGGGAGAGAGAACAAACAGGGAACCAACAGGACACAGAGGGCAGGGGTAAACAGCAGAGACTCTAGGAGTGAGGGAGCAATACATATGAATCTCAACTTTTACAGCAACTTTGACAGGACGTTATGTGTGGGAATTAAGTAATTTGAGAACACAATGGAGCAAATTGTACAGGCAGCATCTTAGTGTGTGTTAATAAGTTGGCATTGTTGCAGCACCGTATGTCAATTCTATGACCCCATGGCTTTAGCTGTAACTCCAACCTTATCATTTTAGCTTCATATAAATGCTTCCATAAATGTAATAAATAGTAAACACGCTATTTCATCTGTTGTTTGTTTATTTTAGCATTTTTTAAAGTCTTATTTTAGATTACTTTACTGTCAGTTTTTTCATTTTGTTTTGTTCCATTTCATTTTTTTTTTTACTTTGCCAAGTAAAACTCATAACCCTTTATTCTAGTCAAATCATCATAGTAACTGCTAAAACTGTATAAAAATAAATTATTTTCAATGAAATGAAAAATTTTAAGTGATTAGATAAACAAATGTAAATACACTCAAGGAAAAAGATAAATGCAACTCTTTTGTTTTTCATGTTTACATGTTGAAGTAAAAAAGACTTTTTTCGCACAAAAAAAATATTGTCTCAGACAGAGTCATTAAAATCTGTGTTAGTGAGCACTTCTCCTTTGCCAAGATAATCCATCCACCTGACAGGTGTGGCATATCAAGATGCTGGTTAAAAGGCATGATTAGTGCTTTGGCCTGATAACAATAAAAGGGCACTCTGGGCACATTAAAAGGGCAAATGTGCAGTTTAACTTGAAAAAAGACATTAATTGGGCACTGAACTATGGAGTTCACGTGGGTTACAGATATGCATTTTTTGGTCAGAGATACCCTAAAGAACATTGAGTGGATCAGTGCTGTGTTTGTATTTTTGTTGAGTGTAGATAGAAGTTGAATTGCTATGGAATAGAGAGCAAAGCAGACATAGTCATTTAAAAATGGGATTTTTATTATTATGTTATTACCTCAATTGATCTGGTTTGGAAGGCTGCGTGTGTGTTCAGCACTTGCTTACCTGTGCTCGTCTTGCTGACAGTAAATCCATCCTCTGGCACAAACAAATAATCACACACAATCATTGGGAGAGGCTGGATCTGACCCGGGCAGAACGTACCAATCACCCTGCATGCCCAGCTCTGGATTGGGCTTTATCCTTGATAATTTGACTCCCATAGCCTCTCTTTCTCCCTTGGCAGTTTAAGGCCTCAGACTCAGGAGAAACCGGCACAATAAACAAGTACAGTGACAGCTAAGGTGAGAGGAAACACAGTCCTTAGAGAAGACAGCTTTGGGGATTTTCATTATTGTTGTCTTCCACTGTTATTTCAGACAGGAGATTTCAAATAAGCCCTTAAGGAACACGATCAGGTTGCTTTCTCCGCTTGTGCCCACTGTCTAAACCTAACAAAGGCCATCACAGAGACTTCCACTTCCTTTTCTTTTCTTTTGTTTTTGTTTGAAGTCCAAAGATAACACCAGGTTATCCTATTTATTTTCACCTCAGTCAAGTTGATCTGTCAGGCTTTGCAGTTCTGGGAAGCAGCAGGTCAATGGCTGATGTGGATGAGAAGCATATGGAGACAAAAAAAATTCTAGTGTTTGACACAAGATTTGTACTTAGCTAATTTGTCCCAGCTGTAATTACAACCAAATCAGGTCATTAGATGACCACAACAGCCTGACTCTGCTGCTGGAAATTGCTGTGTGCTGAGCAAATTGTGTCAGCTAGAATAGTGACTAAAGGCCCCCTGTAAAGAAATCTCCAAATGATTGAAACAACTATTTATTGGTGTTTCACAAAAAACTTTTAAAGCTTTAAGACATAATACGGTTATATAGATTTCTCCATTAAAATGTCTGAAAATGAATAGACCTTTGTTCAAGTATTTTGTTGAGAAACCCCAAATGTTTCCAGCAATGTTCAAACCAGAGAAATCTACAAGTTTACATAAGGTAAATTCATGTGGTCGCTATGACTTCTGGGAGAGGGAGAAAGAGAGACTTACCTCGTCCATGAACATTTGTGCCTGACTCACATCAGATAGATTTTCATCAGCAGTGTTGTTGTTTGATGTTCACCACCAGCAAAGCAAATTATCACCTCACATTACTCATACTAGTTTGATTGATTTTGTTTATTCATGTTATTTGTCTGTTGTTGACCCCACATAGCCACATTACTTCATTGTACATAAGCCGTAAATTAGCAAGCAACTGCACCAAAGACCTTATAGGCAAGTCTTGCCACTCAGCAGCAATCCTGGCAATGCTCCCAGGCAGTTATTTCAGGGAAACAAGACCATGTGCCTATCTTAATGAATGGAGAGAGAGCCAGAACCACAACACTGAAACACATATACTGCATGTATAGAATTACCAGTCAAATGTGATAAGAAGTGCTTAAAAAGTCTGGTGATTTTGTCCCAAAATAAGGTTTAAGTCGACCTTTTCCCCACAGGTTAGACTTCTACCGCTCGTGCACATGGTTTGACAACACCAACTTCTTTTACGGCTCAATACAGAGTGGCACTTCCAAAAGAACGCTTGAACAAATGTGAGTTTAATGTCTGTGAAATACATCTCCTTGCTTGGTAATCCTGCGTACTAGCGGGGTATCCTCCTCTTCCATGCTTATTAGAGGTCCGTCTGCAGCCACATAAAATCGGTTGAAACTCTTGTGAATCTAAATTATGCGCTTCCATCAGTACAACAATGAGATTGGCTGATATCTTTACAGCTGTGAAGCAGATGATTGGCTTTTGGGTGGAAGGTGCAGGATATTAGTCATACCACTGCCATCTATGGCGTTACAGACTTCTCTAACACCTGGCAATGTTATACCCCTGAACAGGGGAAGACATAACTTGAGTGAGAAACGACAGCGACTGTTCCACTCTCAAGTCAGTGTGTTTGTTTTATTAATAAAAACAGCAGTTATTAATTAACAGCAGGGGAAGACATAACTTGCGTTGGAAACAACAGCGATTGCTCTGTGCTCCTACACAGACCGGGAATCTTCTCTAGCGGCTGTTTACAGAAATTACATCGTCAACAACTTCCCTTTCAGTTTCCTTCAAAATAAGACAATAATAATAATAATAAAAAAATAACAACATGAACAATTATAGCATTGTATTTGACACAACGTGCAAGAGTAAATTACTTAATGCTTTTTTTATCACCCATTACAGCAACAGCTGTGTACATTGTCCTCTTGTTACAAGACTGAGTGAAGAAATTAGGGTTAGCGCCTTTTTAATTACAATCCGCTTTTCATCTTAGTGTGACGCCACACATGATTGGCCATGATTGGAACATCCTCTGACTTACCCAACTATAATATATGATAACGCATTCTTTCTGATCCCACCCCGTGTAGGTGAGCCTGACCATGGAAATATCAAAGGGCGAGAGAGTTAGAGAGAGAGAGTTAGCAATAACTCTGGGTCATGAATATAAATATACTCTCTGTTTAAACACTGGTCACATTAATTCCCATGTGCAGCACAGTGCAGCACCTGCTGTTTACTTTGTTCTATAGGTAATGTTTTATAAGGCACTATGCTGTCTTTTGGTGATGATAAAACACATTATGTACTGTATGCTTTAAGGAACCATGATGATTTTTCTCTGCAAATCACACATCACTGTAACACCCATGTGCCTACGTAAAAAGCAGAGCAAAAGTGAATGAAGAGGTAATTTCACTGAAGTTGACTGATTAGGAAAAGTGTGCTGCAGTTTTGAGAACTGTGATGTGTGAGGTTTTGGGAAAGTGCTGGATCATTTATAGAGGGATTAGTGTGCTGTATAAATCTCTCACACAGCATTAAGCCGACAGGTCCATTAATTATGAGGCCTATCAGCGGTGTGAACCATCACATGCACTAACCTCTGTGTTCTGGAGCAGGCTGACCCACTTTCCTGACATAGCTTTTTATCACCTCGTTTTTCATCAGCTCCACTGCCTGCCTGGGCAAGCTGGATTTTGTCAACTGTCTGAGACTTGATAAATTGTTAGAGGGCGCAGATATCGTGCAGTGAAAGAGTGAGTGTGAGAGAGATGGGTGGCAGGGTGGCGAGGGCACAGAGCTCAAAGCCTGGCAGGCTGACAGATATGACTGACTGGGTGACATCACTGACATGACGGTTTGTGTAATCCTCCCTTCTTCTGGATCTTTAGCAACATCCCTGGAAAATTTTGAGAAAATATACAGAAAATCCTTTATTGAAAAAATTGCAACATGGCTATGTTTGCAGAACTAAAACACCATGATAACAAGGCTACGTGTTGGGTTGGGAATAATGTGTGTGGTGTCCTACAGGTTTCATTGCTGGGGCCCTGTTATTCACTTTATATTTGCTATAGTTGCTCTGCTGCCCTCTCCAACCTGCCTAAGTTTGGGGCAATAATAGATTAATCCTCGTCAGTTGACACCTATGTTAAGCAGCTGACCACATCCACTCTTTTGGATTTAAGAAATATTAGTAAACTGAGATCTGTAATTTTAACTGAAGAACCACACTGTAAAAAGTCTGACCACAGTTTACTTAAAAAAATGAAGGCAACAAAGTGACAATCAACCAACATTGGATAGATTTTAGTAAGTTTTTAGTTGTTTGAGTAAGAACTATTGAATCATTTAACTACATTTAATAAAATAAAAGTTCATTTAAAAAAAAGAAACAGTTAAATGTGTTGGATTAACTAATAATATGCTAAATGATGACTTATATAGCTCAGAAATATTAAGTAAATCCAATTTCATAAGGAAAAGTCATTTAGAATTCCTAGGTATCTGATATCTGGCTGAAATTGGTTAACATTAAAGACATTTACACTGCTATTCTTATTTAACTGCGCCTCAATACATTGTTTGAATTCAAGCAATAATAGTATCACACTTAAGACCTGCAAATCATAAAACAAGTACATGCATTTAGTAAATCAGAAATGTACCAAGCAATGTGTAGATTTGATTAGACAATTTTAAAGAAATAAATATATGAAATAATGTATGCTCATAAGTGTATAAAATAATATATACTTTAGAAGATGAATGTATGAAGTCATGTAGAATTTTAAAACATGACTCTGTGAAATGTACATTTACCCAGGTGAAGTTCATTTGTCTGAATGCAGGCCTGCTCGGTTCCTTGCCACCCTTGACACTGTGTTCCTCCTCCTTTTTGTTCTTATCGTTACACTTATTGCTGCAATCATAAATAACCATTACAGGTTAAATGTTCACAGTCAGCAAGAACATAATTACACATCAGTTTCAATTTTGTCTTGGTAAAAGATAACCTGCATAAACGCTATCTCACTGTGACATTTAATAGTAAAGAAAAAGTGACAGTCTCACCCGTCAGTGAGAGCTGATGCACTTTTCAGGCTTCACTGAGTGCTAAGTCATGCAAAAAACATGCTATCTACAGGGAGGGGATGTAAATCCAAAATAGTCAATGCATATGACATGTGAATTGAGTGTGTCAACTTGTACTGATTTGTGAATCACTCATTTGCTCACTGTAGTTATGTGCAACTTTTGTTTATATGGAATATAATATAATTATATGTACAGTCATGGTCAAAAGTTTCCATCCACTTGTAAAGAACATGTATATCATGGCAGTCTTCAGTTCAACTTAAGTTCAACTAAATTTGTTGGCTTCCTGACACAGACTTGTTTCTTCTGCACAGTCCACATGTTCTGATGGGGTTCAAGTCAGGACTTTGGGAAGTCCATTCCAAAACCTCAGTTCTATCCTGATTGATCCGTTCCTTTACCACTTCTGATGTGTGTTTGGATCATTGTCCTGTTGGAACACTCAACTGCACCCAAGAGCCAATCTGCTGCTGATGATTTTAGGTTTCCCTGAAGAACTTGGAGATAATCCTCCTTCTTCATTATTCCATTTACTTTCTTTAGAGCAGCAGATCCACTGGCAGCAAAACAGCCCACATCATAATACTACCAGCACCATGTTTGACAGTAGGTGTGGTTATGTTGGGGTTAAAGGCCTCACCTTCTCTCCTCCAAACATACTGCTGTTCACTGTGGCCAAACAGCTCAGTTTTTGTTTCATGTGACCACAGAGTTTTCCTCAAGAAGATTTTTCTTTGTCCATGTGATCAGCAGCAAACTTCAGTTGAGCTTTAAGGTGCAGCGTCTGGATCAAGGGCTTCTTTCTTGTACGGCAGCCTCTCAGCCCTTGTTAATTTACATGGACTAAAGCACAAGGCGCCGGTGCATTTAGGGTGTGTTCAAGTCCATTTTGCTAATTTAACAGCGTATAATCTGGGCGAAAAGTGTGGCCTGGAGTATTACTATTAAACAGTGGCACTTCACTGAGTGACAGGGATGTGTTTCGTGGCTGCTGGACCCTCTGCCCCATCAACATCTCTGTGTGACTGCATCCTGTATAAGTAGCACACCTGGGGCCAGGTAATGTTTCAGCAGACAAACTGTAAACACTGCACGTTGCACATGCTAGCCACTTGGCTCTGCCCATCTGATTTTCATCATCTAAATATTTCAACTGTGACATTTCCATGGCAGCTGCAGATGTAGCACATGCATACATCTTTAAAAATTAATTAGAGACATGAAGCTGAATGCATTATGGAAAGAAACTGGAAAGATCATGCACACAATGATGAAATCTACTCTTAATCATCTCTGCAGATATCTGCAGTGGTCATGTGAAGTTTCTTTAATGCAAACCTTTCAGTTTGGTAGCATTTAATATCTGGAGTTTGATGCTGAACTGTAAAGAATAAATGTGGGTTTGTTATGTCATTGACCTACACTGTGCACCACTAATGGCTCCATTATTTCCACTCTTATGGATTCATATTACATATGGTACACAGGCAGCCAGGCAGGTTTAATGACTGCAGTATGGAGAGCTTTCGATCATTAATAGATGCACAAGAGCTGTGTCAAGGTCACTCTCCTGCTTTTAACCTTACTATGTTGGGAATAAAAACAAAAAAAATAACTAAACATTTGTTACGTTATGATAATAATTTACCCACAGTGTTTGAAGCGGAAATAGACAACTTTTGCCTCCCCACCCTCAGCATCCGAAAAACAGCATTAGCAACAAAGCAATTATTTCCCATGTTGGTGCGGTGACCTGGCCACAGTCTGCAGTTTTCCCACAGTCCTCATACAGAGCAGTTCCACAGAAGGCCTGTGAGCCTGCAGGCCAGCACCTCAGCTGAACAGTCAATTCATTAGACTTGATCAAACTGTCAACTGTGCAGCGGTCTGAAGCCAAGGTTCCCACATAACCCTGCAGTGAAGGTCAAGAATGACGAGAATATCGATTTGGAGACACAAACTGAGGCATTTTGTAATCTCATCTCACTCCTCTATTCCATGCTCATCATGTGTCACTACAGGCAGTCATTGTTCAGTCATTTATTTACAGCGGCAAAAGTGTGCACTGCTCCCCCATGAGCTTTCCCATTCATGCTAAGCAGGTCAAAGTTAGTACACAAACTAACCAGTTATTCTCTTGTGTCTCCTCTCACTCCCTGAGATCATCAGATCCTTTACAATTAGGGTTCCTGGATTCTGGAATGGTTTACCTGAGGACAGTACAGCAAAAAAAATTCTGTTCTCACTTTTAGATGATTTAAAAAAAAAAGTTTTTCAGTGAACTAAATATAATATTAGGGTTTTGTTGCACAGTACTTTGTCACTTTTTTTTTTTTAAAAAAGTGCTGTTTCAATCAATACTTTTAGTTTGTTTGTTATGCTGTATGCAAGGACATAGTGGAGCCGCTTGTGAGTAATCGGTCAGTTCAGACTCTCCTTCATGTGGAAACATGAGCCATCTCCCAGCCAAGATTTATGAGTGGGTTCTAGTGGGTGTATTGATGCAACTAGAGGACACTGTGAAAACATGCATCCTCAATGACCTTGAGCTTAGTTTTTTAAAAATGCATTTATTAATTGAATGGGCTTCAAGGAATTGTTTGAAAATATACAGTACTTCACTGTTCTCTGAGGGTGAAAACATTTTTAAAAAATCATCACCAATCTCATACTATCTATATGTTAAGTATTGCGCTGGGGTCATGGTGGGTCAGCCATGTTAAGCACAAAGACTGGAAATGGGGAAACAGTTAGCTTGGCTCTGTCAAATGTTCAACAATACACCTACCAACAACTCTAATGCTTACTGATTAACATGTTGTTTCATGTTTCTACACACAAATTAAACAGTTCGGGGGATATGCATGTTGGAACTATTTCTTGGTGAACAACAACCTTGTGAAATGACTGTGTAACTTAGTGGATCCTTGTCTTCACAGTGAGGTTGCCAGGTTTGGTATCATTGTAAAAAAAATTACAGGTTTTTTGTCATCAACTTTTAGACTGATGACCAGACTCTTTAACTGTTAGCTGAGGCCCACAACTTCCAAATTCTTGGAAATGACACTGGATGGCTTATGGTAGTAAAATAAACTTTTGAATAATGGGCAAGGGCTCTGGTGGACATCCCGGCAGTCAGCATGCTAATGGAAAGCTCCCTGAAAAGTTGTGACATGTCTCAATATGTTGTGTAATAAAACTGCACATTTTAGAGTGACTCAAGGCACAGCTGAGCAATAATCATGCTGTTTTATCAACATCTCCACACCTGTCTGATGGATGGATTATCGTGGCTAAGAAGTTTTTTGTGTGCACAAAAAGATGTTTTAGGTCTTCTCCCTCACCTTGTGAAAAATGGGATTATTGTTCAGTGTAATAAACATGAGCTATAGACTGGTGAAACAAATAATAAATACATTGTTTCACTCAAAGGCTACTGGCAGCTACTGGCACTAAATGCATGAATTGACATGAATCTGACACCTTAATGTCAACAGGATAACTTATAATAAAAAGCATATATGAATTTTAACAAGATTCAAACTGTGTGTAGGTATTAAATTTTCTCACTCTAAGTGGCCGTGTGTTAAATGACAACACCACACCTGTGAACAATCAATCAATCAATCAATCAATCAATCAATCAATCAATCAATCAATCAATCAATCAATCAATCAATCAAACTTCTTTCCTATATCACCTTTCAAACAAATCAGAATGCAGTTCAAAGTGCTTTACAAGTGATTGAAAAAACATGGGATATTAAGAAAACAAAAATGGGTTCAGAGACTAATGCACACCAATTGCAGTAATAGTAAAAAAAAAAAATAAAGATGAAGAATGAAAGATAAAAACAAGCAATAAAAATAAAGATAAAATATTACATGTAAAAGTTGATTTAAAACTGTTTAGTTTGATAATAATAATAATAATAATAATAATAATAACAACAGTAAAATATAAATACAAACCTGTGTAAAATATAGACAAAAAAGAATAAATGGTTGTAATAAAAACAAATAAATTAAAATAAGTATAAACATAAAAAAACGTAAAGCCAGACTAGGTAGATAGATAGATTTCCATTTCCAGAACAAATTTAACAAACAACAAAAATGCTTTTAGATAGTTGCTGCAGTTATCTTTTTTAGTTTCTCCATCCAAGCATTACCTCTGTGCAGCACCTAAAACAGACTTACTCAACTGGTGGCCGGGGGACTGAATGTGGAAAATTAACCTGGTATATACTGTAGGTATAGATTGTAAGGGAAGTATTTCCTATAGTGTTCTTTATCCTTCTTCATGGAAGGTGATTTAAATGGAAACTCAAGCTGCTGTGATACAGGAGCTTAGTTTGATAGAAACTGTGAGAATCTAACATCAATGTAATGCAAACTTAGGGAGTTTGAATGGGCAAAGACAGTCATGAAGAGGTTTCAGAGTTAAAGAGCATATAGGAGCCCTGTGGTTTTAATGACAGGACCACCCTGCTGAGCTTGGCCTCGGCTGCACATTGCTCAGCTACTGAAGACTACAAAGGATGTATAACTTCATTAGATACAGGAGTACTTGGAGGAGATAAGCACAGAGCTCGAAGCCGAATTGTTCCCAGATTAACTAATTTTAATCCCTGAGCTGCTCAATAGTTTGAAGTGAACTATCATAAACTCCTTAATGCATGCATACGTTTTTATGTGCAATATGAATGTGCTTAAGGAAAGAATTTCACCATTAAAAGTTTGCATGTTTAAATTATTTACTGTGAGCACTAACTGAGTCAGTGGCTGATTGAAGGAACATTGCTAAAGTAAAAACACTGTGCCATTTTCCCCTTGTAGTTATCGCAGCCTGTTTCTGGCACTGTACAGTGAGCAGTCTACTGTTCTGTTCCGGGAAGCATGGAGCAAAAACAGTAACTGAAACTATTTTTTTTTTCTCGATTTGGTTTCGGAAGCCTCACAGTTTTTGAGGTCTCAAGGTTGATCAACATGCATTCTTGATACCCGAGTTTTCATAAAAATAAAAAACAAACCAAAAAAAAATAAAAATCTTTTCCTCAGTAGGCTGCAATTCTTTTTTACATCACTGTACTGTTAGTGATGTTGAATGGTTGCACTTTCCTTGTACCAATTTCTTAATTTCTTGCACCACAGCCAGGGGTGTAATGAATTCACAAAGACTACTGGCATCTTTTCAGGTGGAACATTTTCTTGCATGTTACTCAAAGCATGAGTTGAGTGTTTAGTTCCGCTGTAAGCTGTTAGCTCAGTCAGCTGTTACAGATGTTTCTCCTTTTAGAGGACGCCATTGCCACGGCGTTAAAGGTGCTGCGACACAGCAGAAAAGGAGTGGAGACTTTTATTTTATCCAGATTATTTTGCATTAACTGCAGTGGGAACCAACAACCAGCAGGTGGCACATCTGAGCGGTCCAGACTACAGTGAACACACCAGGGCCCTGAGCTTCTCTCTCCTCCCTCTCGCACCAGCCCACACTGTTTTATTTCCATTGACTCAGTCCGTATCTACAGAGCCCCTCTAGGCTCACATGTTAGAAAAAACGCAATGCGTCTCAGTGTGCGTAATGTGGTGCACGGATCTCTGATTGGACCGGAGAGGACATACAGGCTATCATTCTGATTAATAGGGGATGAGGTGTAGGTGAAATAATTCATAATTCAACAAGTAGGAGACAGGAGTTTTCCCCTCGATCGATTTCAAGGACAGGGACACGGTCAAGTAAAATTACATGTTTTATTTCTTCACATTCTGTGTGTGTGTAGCAGACAGCAGCAGCAGGGCTGGACCAGAAGAGGGCTACTGTGACTACATACCTGATTAGCATTACAGTGGACCTTTTTGTTCACTTATTGGGCCATTGTCCAACAGGTCTTCCAGCCCCCATGCATTGGCGCATTGTCACACTGAGAGCAAGAGCCTCGCATACTGTGCTGAATACAAGGGATCTTATCTGTATTTACAATATAGCCTGAACCTGCACTCTACAGTATTCACATTACGTGATGATTACCATTGCTATGGCAACAAGTGACAACTGCCGTTAGCACATATTAGCTAGCTAGCCCCATCGTCTGAAGAATAATAACCCATAAATACAATTTGGTGTATTTAAACAAACTCAACAGCTACCAACATCCATAGTCCTTACAACCTTTACTAATGTGTTGTCACGTGATAGATTGACAAAATTATAAAAATAACAGCTTAAATCCCTGAGGACCTACATTAACATTAGTGATGGTTGCGTCCACAAGTATGCAGTTACCTATTGTTCCCTCAAACAATGTAGCGAAGATGCGCATCAGAGGAAATTTAGAAGTGGGTATAATGCTGACTGAAAACTAAGTAGTTATATGCCGTATACCTGCACCCCTGGTTAAAGTGATATTACAAGTTAATCTGGGTGTACCGCACTCTGCCACAGCTAATTAACAGCGATCTCCACACTGCCTTCAAGATGAGCGTAAACATATACCTCAGACTGTATGTTTCACTTATAGACTTATGGAAGTACAAACAGTAACTTAACGTTACACATCTTCAGTTCATTTAACTTCACAGAAGAGCTGTTAAAGTTAAATATCAGCCAAAGCAGTCATATTAACAGAGCATTAGACTACACACATCTGCTTCCTGTGGATTCAACCAGCCGAAATGCAGACAGCGCCACTCTGCCATGCTAAGCACATTGTGGTCAAACGGGGTATAAAGTAAAATCCTGCCATCAGGATTTTACTGTCATCATCAGGATTCAAGCACTCTGCTGCCATCTAGCATCTCGGTTCTCAAGTGCAGCCCCCCCTTTCACCACCGCGCAGCAGCAAACAGGTCATATGAAAGGAGAAACATCTGTAGCTCCATTAGCTGTTAGCTTTCATGCATTATTATACAGAAACTACCACCAGTGTTTCCAGGTAATCCTTATGCCTCTTGGTGTTGGTTTAATCTAATATTACCATGAAATTAAATAGAAACAGGTAGTTTAGCATTGTGCAGCCCTGATTCATGATTATTACACAGACACTACCACCAGTGTTTCCAGGTAATCCTTATGCCTCTTGGTGTTGGTTTAATCTAATATTACCATGAAATTAAATAGAAACAGGTAGTTTAGCATTGTGCAGCCCTGATTCATGATTATTACACAGACACTACCACCAGTGTTTCCAGGTAATCCTTATGCCTCTTGGTGTTGGTTTAATCTAATAATACCATGAAATTAAATAGAAACAGTTAGTTTAGCATTGTGCAGCCCTGATTCATGATTATTACACCTTGAAACAAAAAGGAATATTTAGAACATAAGGGGGGAATTTCAGCATTATATTATGGTAATTACCAATTTTGACTTCCAAGAATTTCCATGTGATTTTGAAGGTGTTACGATGATAGTAGCCTATTAAATTGTGAAAACATCAACCTATATTACCTCATTATTATTGGGTTATTACTGATATAAATGCCACCATATTCTCATTTTTAATCCAATTTTTTGCACTGATATAACCATCAGGTGACCACATTATTACCATAATATTACTATAATATTACTAAATAGTTTTAGCTTGTTGCCATCTTTAAATGTGTTTATGACCCTTTGTTTTTGGTCCCTTATTATCCTGTTAAATTTCAGTCCAATATTACCCAGATATACCCATTGTTAATTCCAAGCTATTATCTGGTTATTACTTTGGTAATTACATACTTTGGTAATTACATGAGGTAATAGTTAGGTAACATTACCTATTACTAACTATTACCTCATTATTACCAAACTATTACCACACTATTACCATTTTATTACCATGCTGTAATGTAACGTGCTACCAACTTCTCTTTACAAATTTTCTATAGAATTAAATAGATTTCCTGGAAGTTAAGGATATCTTGTATAAAGTCTATCATGCTTGTTGGATTCTTGGTTATTTGTATTCAACTGTATTGTAAATTAACAAGATTAAAATTAAACCAAATGGCATCCTTGCATTATTTTTCACATTTATTTGATCACCTACCTTATCATGTCTACAGGAGAACTATGTAGTGTTGTTAGATCAGGGGTCACCAACCTTGCTATGCTGACTCCCTCCCAACATAAAGTTTCACGGTTTACCTTTTATGATAATATTATTAATGATAATAATAATAAATATCCATATATGTGAAGAGACTGTCTGATCATGTTAATGTTAATGACTCCCCACAATAATTAACAATGATTTCCCATGGTAGGAAACACAGATTTATTTAAACATGCAACATTATTTATTTCTGCTAATCTCAATCTGTTCAACATTTGAAAGTCAGAGTTATCACATCTCTGATATTTTTGTAAATATCTTTCTTGACAGTTTTGTATGAATGAGCACATTTGTAGCATATTTTTAGATACCTTCCTCATATCATCAAACAGTGGTTTGTTCTTATGGGAGGGGTGTTACGGCCTTAGAGCTGTCAGTGGTTGTGTGTGGGTGTGGCTGCTCTCTTCTGTGCTCCTGTGTCCTCCAGGTGCTGCCCTCAACCCGCTGGAGCAGGTGATTGTGCGCGGCTGTCTCCAGTTACTAATCAGGGCAAGATATAAGCTGGGGCCGGAGTTGTGGCTGGAGCCAGTGGGTCGTCCAGCAGCGTCCATGCTGTGTGCGTTTTCTGAAGCGAGAGCAGACTGAATCTTTTCCTGTGTTTTTCTATTAGTAGAAACTTGCTGTGTAGTGCAACCAGCTTCCCAGTTTTTTAAAGGGAAGTTAGTTTTCAGTTTGTATCATTTTGTGTGCTTGTAGAGGAAACCTTTATTTTTGGTAATAAAACCTGAAGCCTGATTTGGGACTTAAGTTTTATTTTGTAATGCGTTACTCCCCACAGTGCCTAGACCTCCCAGCGGACATAACACCCATGATCTCTTGCAGAATTCTGATTCATGAAAAAGATTATTTTGAGTGCTTCAGAAATTAGCTGGTGTCCTTAAACAGTTTTAGATCAAACATTGAGCCAGCTCACTCCCCTCAAACACGTTTCTGTTTGCACACCAATCCCGCAAATGGAAGACCTTCCAGCCTGTCTTCCCTGCTTTCTCCCTCCTCAAAGGCCCACTGCATGTTCAGACTGTTCCCCTCTGTCAGCCAATCAACCAACACTAAAATGCTTGCCAATCTATCTCAGCCCTGTGGAACATGCATCACACAAGTAGATTTACAAGCTTTATCAATGCCCTTCCCTTCAGACCAGGCTAAAGGCAATATCATCTTTAGTTCAGAGCAAACTACAGCCCAGGGGCTGACTGGAGGCTTTGAAGCGTAAGCAGGCCTCTGAACACATTTTAAAATATTAAATACCATATATTCAGCCTCTGTGTTATTTGCTCTCAAAAAATAAAATATTGGGATGCTAGCGATACACACAAGTTTTTTACAATATCAATGTCACAGGACAACAAACCTGATTTGACTTCTGAGCAACAAATGTGTTATTGCACAATATCAATGTATGTGTAGGGTAGGAACGCATGAAGTTGGCAAATGCAGATTTTAAAACACAGGATAAGGTGTCAATATCCTTTGTGCAAGCACTTACAGGAGAGTCTTCCAGTTGATGGTGAACTTAACAGTGATCAGTGAGATGACTGAGAAAGGAAGGTTGAGACAGAGTTTTCAAGTGGGCACCGTCCTTCCTCAGCATTTTGTCGATGAGCCCACAACGCCTCTGGAGGGCTCAACAGTGAAAATAAACAGTGTGTTTTGCTCTGGCCTGCTGCTTCAGGGCCCAGCAGGGGTCTTGCCTCTTTATCCAAAGCCACTGGCTACCTCTCTTTGCTGCCTCCAATGTAGCTTTGATGGCCAAGCACAGGCTCTGGCCTCTGACTTCCAGGTCTTTGAGCAATCTGGTGGTAGATGTTACCATTTTGTGCCTCAGCAGCTACTTCAGCATAGCGTAGATCAATTTATCAATCTTAATTTGTATAGCACCAATTCATAACAAGCTATCTCATGACATTCCTATTTTAATGATTTCCTATTTGAGCAGGTCTTGTAACAGTTTGTAGTGGTGTACAGGTGGACCCAAAAGTTGACGCCAAAACAGGGAGCAGGTTCGAAAGGTGATTTTATTGAACACAATGAAAATAGCAGGCAGGTAGAGGTGGTGAGCTCAGGTGAGACAGCTGGCTCTGCAGGCGGTACAGGGGAGACTACGCAGAAAGGCCCAGGCAGTCAGGGTTGTGCAGGGTGGCAGAGGTGCAGGAGGCTGGGTGGCGAGTGGTTGAGGAGCTGGTCCACAGGAATGGTCCGGTTACACTGGAAAGGGAAAAAAGATGGATTCAATCGTGAAATTTAAGAAAGCTTCTAACATATGAACTCTAGAGACAGTGAGAGAATCCAAGTACCACCGCAGCTGGCGACAATAATCCGGCAGCCTGCCGAGGGAAGACCAGGGTATAAGAGCCGGTGCTGATTAAGTGGAATGCGCTGCAGGTGTGTTGATCGGCAACAGCTCCGGCCAGTAGAAAACCACACCCAGCGTCACCAAGCACCTCTGAAAAACAAAGTACAAAAAACACAAAAACAAAACAGGGCACCACAAAGTCCAATCATGACAGGTCTAAACCATATTCAACACCCAACACTTGAGCAAGCACTTGGCGACAGTGGAGAGAACAAACTGCCTGGATGTTACTGACTTGTGTTGTAAAGCACTTTATAAATGTAGTCTATTTATGCATTTACTTCTGCTGGATGTTTTTTTTAACATGTCATAGCATACACTTTGATTTAAAAACATTGTGCTCAGGGAGAATTCAGTTACTGGCTTTCCTGTGAAAGTAGGGCTACACTGATATATACACCGATCAGGCATAACATTATGACCACCTGCCTTATACTGTGAAAGTTCCTCTTGTGCAGCCAAAACAGCTCTGACCTGTCAAGACATGGACTTAAGACCTCTGAGGGTGTCCTGTGGTGTCTGGCACCAGGGCGTTTTATAGTGGATCCTCTGGGTCCTGTATGTTGGGGGGTGGGGCCTCCATGGATCAGACCTGCTCCAGCACGTCTTACAGATGCTCGATCACATTGGGATCTGGGGAATTTGGCGGCCACCACCAGGGTCAACACCTTGGGCCCTTTATTGTGTTCCTCCAGCTGTTCCTGAGCAGTGTTTGCGGTGTGTCAGGGCACATTGTCCTGCTGGGGGGCCACTGCCATCGGGTAGTGTTGTTGTGATGAGGGGGTGTACTTGGTCCACAACAGTGTTTGGATGGGTGGTGTGTGTCAAGTGGCATTCACATGAATGCCAGCACCCAAGGTTTCCCAGCAGAACATCGCATTGTGATGAGATGATCAATGTTATTCAAGTCACCTGTCAGTGGTTTTAATGTTGTGGCTGATCCGTGTATACTATGTTAAAGCACTGAAGGGGACAGCTATAAGGTGTCAGTGCTTATGTGTAAGTTAAGTTGTGTAAGGGTTGGTCTTATTTAAAAAGATGTCTTTTCTGGTCCAGGAGATGAATATTTTTGAAAACAGAACCAAATAGTCAAACGCCAAGGTGAATTTATGCAGCTGTCTGAGTGGTGGATAGTATTACGTGAAATCCCTTTGGGTAGCAAGCTAAGCCAATTGGCATTTATCGGGAGAAAAGAATATCAGAAGTGGCAGTGCTGCATTGAATACCCAAACAGGTTGAGGCCACACCACAGTGAAGAGAGACTGTGTCAAATAGAGCATCTGGGGACTTCAGAATGGGGCAGCAGAAATGAAGCTCCTTTTTCCTTCATCACCCAATTATCAAGGCAGAGTAGCACAGTAAAAATAGCAGACCCTAGCTTGTTCTTCTAGGCCAACACAGTGCTGTCTGAGATTACTGCTCAGCGACAGGCAGCTGATTAAGTGTTTCTGCATCTGGGCTTTGAAGCGACAGATAGACAGACGGACAGAGAGAGAGAGAGAGAGAGAGAGAGACGGACAGAGAGAGAGACGGACAGAGAGAGAGAGAGAGAGAGAGAGAGAGAGAGAGAGAGAGAGAGAGAGTTTATGAGAGTAAGAGAACATTTGAATTTAAAATGAGAGAGTTGGAGCCAAATTAGACGAGTGAAAACAAGGCATGATTCTGGGCATGAAAACAGGCAGCGCTCTAAAAGCAGCAGGAAATGAGAGCAAAATTGGACAAAGCAAAACAAGACAACCAATTCCTGACAAGTCATACATTGTTTGCTTGTGAACTATCATGTTTTGAAAGCTGCACATAGAATACATTAGTCCTAGTCCAGCCAATAAAAATCAAATGCGTTTGCTGTTAAGTTTGAGGGTTTGGGTCTCTCAGGAACAGGTATAGTAAATGCTGAAATTCTTTTTTTTTCTCAGTGTTTCCTCCAGGATTTCTTTAAGCAGCAGGTGGAAAGGGTTTTGTTGTAGTTGGGTGCAGTGTTTCCACTAGGATGGAGTTGTAGCTGCAGAGGTGTCCCATGCGCACAAATCACTTTTGTATGTTTGTGAAGTGCGCCGTCAGAGTGGTTTCAGTGTATCTGCTGAGAGCAGAAGGACTCTGAGTACATACAGTACATATGAGTCGGAGGAGCCAGTCTCTTCAGCTCATCTGAAAATTCAAACATGCAGGGGGTGAAAATGTAAAATCATGTGAAAATGCCTCTCTTCTCTGTTCGTATGCTTTACTCACAGGGGGTGTTAATTGACCTTGAACTGTTGAAGGTATGAAGTGTCCACAGCACAAATCATAGCCTAACATTAGAGATAAAACACAGTCCTCTCCACCCCTCCTCTCCCCTCTTCCCTTTCTCCTTCTGTAAAAAAAGAAACATTCAGCAGCAGCGCTCATATTTTATCAGTGGAGGTGCTCTGCTAGGTGCATATAGGGGAAACACTGGGGTGATGTGCATATTGGAGCAGTGTCTAAAGTTACTTTTCTTGACTCTGTTAGGTAGAAAACAAAAAAACAAACAAGCATAGATTTTAACAGTTAAATGTGCGCACATTAGGTGAGCTCAGCATTTAATGATAAAAAAATGACCTTCATGGCCATTGGAGAATAGATATCTGAGTTTTCAAGATGCACGTGAATGCACCATGAAGTCCCTGCCAACATCCAGGTACTTTGCTGTAAAAAGCAATGTACATTTCATTGTTTTCAAGGTGCACCTAAATGCACCATGAAGTCCTTGTCACAGCCAAGAGGAGAGAGCAGGATGCCTGTAAATGACACCTTAACACAGTAGAGACTCTCAGCAATAATTTTTACTGACATGACTATTTTGTTACAAATATTTACCCACTAGCCTTCCGAGATTCACTTGCCATAGCGCTAGCTATAACTTATCTACAAATCTGCTTTTTTACTTGATCTCCGCTAACCCAGAACTGACAACCGATTCACATTTTGTGTAGCTGGTACTCATCTAAACATCAAAGTACACTGGTATGTTTTGTCACTTCAACATATGCAAAGAGCTGATGACGCCACGCGAATCTTCAGCAGTGCTGAAGTCAAACAGCAGGAGGCAGCAACAGTACGCCAACAAGCACGTAGCCTGCCAAAAACCAATAGAAGTTGACGTAAGATTAAATTAACGTCGGGATGGGATGGGATCGGGATTCTTTTATCTGTACTTTTTAATGTTTTTTGCTGTTGCACTGGACGCAGACTGCTCTGCTCTCCCAGCCCCATCAGTGTCAAGAAGAGCAGAGGAGAGAAGCACCTCCTACTAATGTCTGTTACTGTCAGTACAATAAAGCCTTAGCTAGTAAAAATCCAATACGTTATCAATACATCTGTTCAACAGGCATAAATAGGTAAATAAGTAGAAAAGTGATATTTCAGTGTGCTCTGTCTGAAGACTCTCATCTGCCACACACAAGCACAGCACCCTCGCTCGACTTACAGTGAACAAGCCGAAACAAAAGCTGTGTGTTTGCGGTCTAACTGTTTCTCTTAGTCTAATTCTTATTTACTGCTGCTGGCTAAGACAAAGCAGCACCTGCAGGCAGTGACTCATGAGGAGGGATGACTGACTGATGTCTGTGTTCTTCACTCATTGTTGTTATGTCTAACATTTTAGATTTGCTTCCAGTGAGATATCTCTGTATTTATATAGGGACTTTACTGTTGTAAACATTACTCGAGAATCAAATAAATTATTAAAATATCCATGATTCCATGATGATTGGTAACACTTCATTTTAAAGATAGATATTAACATATTTCATTATTATATTTAGAATATAACCTGATGAAGGTTTAAGTACTGAAGAGTTGTTGCCATTAAACTTATCTGCAAGTGAAGTGGACAGTGTGTGGGAGTCTTTTTCCTGAAAGTAAGATATTTGAAAATGTACTTGAAATTAACCCCAAATAACCACAATAATTTTGTTAAATTTGTTGAAATTTACCCCAATATTATATTATAACAACATTCTGCTACTTTCCAATAGCACTTTATTTCCAACTAGTTTCTGCCTATTTTCTGGCAGGTCAGTAAATTCAAGTACATTTTCTAACCATTCATATTTTCATCAATTTCTATCACAGCAGATCATCCCAACGTCTGACCATTTTCCTACATGTCGATTGTTTTTGGACTTTTGGATGTTACGCCACGCACACGCATTGCTCACGCATCCAGTGAGTCCAGCCTGTCGATTGTTGAATTGGTGACAATGTAAATGGTTATTGTGGTAATTTGTGGGCAATTTCAAACTACTTAGTTACTTGGTAATTACTACCTACTTGCCATTCATTTAGGGACCTGTAGAATGTTTTAGCACCCAATCATATCGTCTGCCCTGTTTATCACTCTGTCTGAGGACAACATTTTATACTCAGTTTATTTGATTGAAGACTTGCGATTGATTGACATCTTGTCACAGTTCAGTTGCTCATCCTCAAAGTGGAGAGGCAGTGGGCAGCCATTTGTTGAAATGACATTTCATACAATTTTGAAGCAGCAATGGCAATAATTTTGCACTTACTCAATCACTGACTATACTGTATCCAAACATTCAGAGATGTGAGCACAGAAAAAATACTTCAAAGTAATCAGATAAATACCATATAAAGTAATAACCGACAAGCACTGATAAAGCAATTTTCCTTCCCCTGAGGACATCTATCTGACTGCTGCTTGTTACTTTTTAATTTGGCCTCTCAGGTTCTCTCTGCTCTCTGCCTAATGAATTATGTTTGATAAAGAACAACTGTTTTGCGCTCTGCTGATTTCTGGGGTAAATGGTTTACCAACTTCAGTTGTTCAACATGGCTCCTGCGCTCTGAGAGTAGAGAAGCAATTAGCTCTCTGATTAAAAGTCCATCAGCATTAATAAGCATGCAAATGCATCCAAGCAAGCACAAAGCTGTCAACATTTTGGTCACATGGAGAGGTGGGAGAGTCCAGGCAGGTTAGTGGCTTTGTGTGCAGTCCCCAGGTCAAGTCCTAGCTCTAACAACCACAGCAGGAAAGTAAGCAGTGAACTACATAAAGTTGTACAGGCTGAAGTGGGCCATTATTCAGACCCTGGGGCCATGTTGGATGTGATGATGTCCCCTTAGGACGGAGAGCCACAAGAGCTCTGAGCTGATGCATGTAGAAAACCCTTCAGGTCCAGGTGAGTAATTATTTTGGGGTGGCTGAGTCTCTGTGGGAGCATTGGATCGGAGACAGCACAGAGCTGAAAAGTGACCGACCTGGATTCCACAAGTAAATGTCCCATTTATTTTCTCAGTGCACATTTCAGAAAATCTCTTTGAAAACAGCTTGGAACTAAAGCAGCTAGTTACGAGATAAGTAATGACATTCCAACAACTGGTTCCAAGGAAAAAAACATATTAAAAGGCACAAAACTGTGTATGTAATATGTTTTGAGGGAATGAACAACAATACTGGGAATGCCATCAAAATCCTTTGTTTCTAAACTGGTTTGTCAAAGGTCAGACTGCCAGTTTTATTTTGCTTCATTTCATTTTACACATTCTTTTGCTGATTGTGCTTTTGACCCATCATCGGCACAAGCCAATCCCAGTCTTGCCATGTCTGGAATTGTGAAAGAGATGAATGGCATTTCCAATTTGATTTAAAGGTTCTGCTAATGGGTGGATGTTCAGTAACAAGAGGCAGATGTATGATCGCATTACCTACGGTATGTTAAAGTGTGAACAAATTGTGTTCATATATATGTCACCGAGTGGAGTGACTGAGACAGGGTGCAAGACCACAATGTTTTTCTGAGGGGAGCGACCACCACAACCAACAGAGACCAGAGGGGAGTTTCTTCTAAAAACATGTATTTTATTACAACAATCAATAAAAAGATACTTTTAAGAGTCCAGATAAAAGAGTCCAATGTGTTTTGCTGATGGGTGAGGGACGTGTTGAGCTCTTGGGCAGCAGGCCTCAATACCGCGTGCAGTCAGTCACTTTAGGAGGAGAAAGGAGAACACAAGGTAACCGTCAGGGTGTTTAGTCCATCAATCTTCAGCTGATTTGGCTTACAGGGCATCAAACAGTTTTGGTGGGGATGGGATTGTTAATACTTCAACCGAATAAACAAAAGCCAACACAGGGCGGGTCAAAACAAATAAAGTAATTAAAGGTTAAAGAAATCAATTTCACTACAACTCAAAATAATCCCCATCCAAACTATTGAGCCAGTGCAAGCAATTGCTGCTATAGGATTCCTTGGCTAAGAGAGGGATAGAAAGGGTACTTAGCTGGAGGAAGGGTGGAACGCGTCCCCACCCTTCCACTGTCTCCCACGGCTTCCCTCTCTCGCACTGTGCGTCCTCTTGGTCGGCCTGGCGTGCCGATGGCGTCCTCCCTCTGTGCAGCGGTGATTCCTGGCGCTCCACAGCCGCGTTAAGTGCTCTCAGGTAGACTCACTCGTCTCCAGCCGTGACGACCGTCAGGTTGCACTCGATCCTTCCTGGCGTTCCTGCCCGTGTCCCTCGTCCGTGTCAGCTGAGCTGCTCCACGCTGCCCTCCTCACCGCTTGCTGCTCCTGAATGAAAAAAGAGTGAAGCACCCACAGCCCTCCCCCCAGCGCTGCACAATTACACACGTGCAAAGCATCAGGTAATTAGTGCTGCAGGTACGCAGGCAGACACACCCACACACTCTCTCAACCTGTCATCCTGTGACACTCCCCCAAACCAAAAGGTTCTAGTCCCGAGAACCATTCGCCCATGCATTCGTTCATTCATTCATTCATTCATTCATTTATATCTAAGTGGGGGGTTACCCAAGTTGGGCCTCTGGGAGCGTCTTGGTACCGGGCCAGGCTCTGGCTCCTCCGCTGCCCCACCTCGACCCGTCTGGAACATCAACCCCCAATTTGACAAAGGCGGCTGAAGGGCTCTTTGACTGGCAGGTTGAGACGGCTCTGGCGTGGGATACAGTAGGCAGGGGCGGAGGTGGTTGCGATGGAGGATGCGCTCTGGCCCGTCCTTCCCCTCTGGTCTGATCTTGTAGACCGGGAGGCTTGCATGATGCTGTCCAACCACCACGTACGCTTGATTTTCCCACCGGTCGCTCAGCTTCCCTTTGTTCCGTCTTCTGTGATCCACCACCAGAACTCGTTCACCAGGCAGCAGTGGAGCATCACAGGCAGTCTTATCGTACAGTCTCTTGTTTTTCTCAGCTGCCTGTTTGAGATTCTCAGATGTCTTGTTATAAGCATATGACAGCTGTTCTGCATGCTTCACAACCCATTCAGCAGTAGTCATTGTTTCCTGCACCCCTGTTGTACTGGTCACCATCTCAATAGGCAGCCTAGTATGACGGCCAAACATCAGGTATGTTGGTGCATATCCTGTAGAACTATGAATACTGTTGTTGTAAGCATGGACTAATCCAGGTAAGTATTCAGGCCATCTGTTCTGCTTCTCTCCTTCAAGGGTGCCAAGTAAGTTTAACAGAGTCTGGTTAAATCGTTCACATCCCCCATTCCCCTTGGGATGGTATGGGGTGGTGTGACTCTTGCGACAGCCATAAATGTTACACAACTCTAAGATCACTTTTGACTCAAAATTTGGGCCTTGATCTGAGTGTAGAGTCTCTGGACAGCCAAAGGGCTGTATGACATGGTTCCACAGGGCACGGGCAGTGGTTATGGCTGTCTGGTCAGAAGTGGGAATAGCCCAGGCGTACTTAGTGAATAGATCTGTTATAACTAAGATGTTTTGATAACGATCAGTGGGACGGCTCAAGGTTAGAAAATCCATGGAGACAATATTCAACGGTGCTTTAGACACAATAGGTACTAATGGGGCCCTGATCTCTGGCTTAGCCTTTCGTAGTACACACCTGGGGCAAGTTTGAGTCCAAGAACTTACAGTCTCTCCCATACCTGGCCAGTAGAATTTCCTTCGGAGAAGCGACATCGTCCTTTCTACGCCTTGGTGACCTGTTTCTGCGTGGTAGGCCTCCCACAGGGTCTTTGTCTGGGCCGACGGCACAACCACCTGCTGGAGAGTCTCATGAGTTACAGAGTCTTTTATATTACGGCATACCACACCATCTTTCAGGCTAAGCCTTTTCCAATGGTTCAACAGTCTTTTTACCGCTTCAGGGAGTTTAGCACGTTCAGGGGCCCTAGGTAACCAACCTCTGTGCAGATACTCCCTCACTGTTTGGAGTGTGGCGTCCTCTCCTTGTAGCTCCTTCCAACGACTCGGGTCCCACCCCCAGCCTGGGAGTGCAGCCTCTGCTGGAGTCCCGGGGGCTGTCACTGCACCGACCAGCAAATACTCCTCGTGCACTGGTTCTGTTGGGTCCTGTCCTGGGTGTGGAATAGGCAGTCTGGACAGTACATCTGCATTAATGTGGTCCCTTCCTGGTCTATACTTTAGGGTGTAATCAAAATTGGCCAATTGGGCAGCCCACCTCTGTTCAACAGCTCCCAATTTTGCTGTTTGCAAATGCACAAGTGGATTGTTGTCAGTTACCACAGTCACTTTTGCTCCCCACAGATAGTCTTTGAACTTTTCCACAACAGCCCATTTCATTGCAAGAAGTTCGAGTTTAAATGAACTGTAATTAGAGTCATTACGTTCTGCAGGGCGCAGGCTGCGGCTTGCATAAGCTATAACTTTTTCTTGCCCATTCTGTTCCTGTGCCAAGACTGCCCCCAAACCTAAGTGGCTGGCATCAGTATAGAGAGTAAAAGGGAGCGTGAAGTCAGCATATGCCAGAATTGGGGCTTTTAGCAGTTCTTGTTTTAGCGACTGAAAGGTTGTCTCACACTCATTAGTCCAGTTAATGGGCAACGACCCACCCCTTTGTTTACGCCCTCTACCCACCAACAGTTCATGAAGGGGTTTAGCGATTTTAGAAAAGTCTTTAATGAAACGCCGGTAGTAGCCTACAAATCCGAGAAAGGAATGTACCTGCTTTGCTGTTGTTGGTGGGTTCCATCCTTGGACTGCAGCCACTTTCTCGGGGTCAGGCGAAACACCTTGTCCACTCACCACGTGTCCAAGGAACTTCACTTCCTTCTGGAAAAACTGACACTTTTCTGATCTCAGCTTAAGGCCATAGTGTGCCAGGGACTGGAAAACTGTCTCTAGATGGTGAAGATGTGTTGTAAAATCAGGAGAAAAGATTACTACATCATCAAGATAAACCAAGGCAGATTCAGTTAATTGGTTACCCAAACATCTTTGCATCAGTCTCTGGAATGTTGCTGGTGCATTGCATAGCCCAAATGGCATCCGTTCAAACTGAAAAAGACCAAGTGGGGTGGTGAAGGCTGTCTTCTCCTTGTCTCTCTCCTCTAGCTCTACTTGCCAGTAGCCGCTGGCGAGATCTAATGTAGTGTACCATTCGGCTCTGGTCAGACTGGTGAGGGAATCTTCGATGCGTGGGAGGGGGAATGCATCCTTGTGTGTCACACTATTAAGTTTGCGGTAATCTACGCAGAACCGCCAGGCACCACATTTCTTCTGGACTAGGACAATTGGTGCAGCCCAAGGACTGCAGCTCTCCTTGATAACACCTTTGTCCAACATACCTTGTAACAGGGTGCGCATCTCCTTGTAGAGGGTAGGGGGCAGGGGTCTGAACCTCTCTCGAATAGGGGCAGCATCACCTGTAGGAATATGATGTTTAGCAATGTCAGTGCGGCCATAGTCTTCCTCATGAGCTGAGAATATGTGTTGCCACTTAGCCAAAAGTTGTTGAAACTGATGTTGCTGTTCCTCACTCAGGTGGTCACTCTGTGGTGGAGGGATAGTCAATTTGTTTGTCTCCTGACCAACCTGGACAGCCCCCACCTCTACTACCCCAGGACTCACTTCCATGAGGGACACATCAGCGCCCTCTCTCACACTTAATGGGTCAACAACAGAAACTGTTGCCAACTTTTGGAGTCTGTATAGAGAGACTGGGTAGGGGTTAACATTACGTACTCTCACAGGGACCCTCCCCCCTTTCACTGTCACCAAAGTCCTCGATACCTCAACTCCGATGTCTCCT
Source organism: Pagrus major (assembly GCF_040436345.1). Lineage (NCBI taxonomy): Eukaryota > Metazoa > Chordata > Actinopteri > Spariformes > Sparidae > Pagrus > Pagrus major. Next base: position 5,942,104 of record NC_133236.1, read on the forward strand.
CCAAAAGGCTCCACGAGGGCACAGTGGTTCTTGAGGTGTGATGGGGCTGACACTCTGGCCCACAGTAGGGCCTCACTCTGGGCTGGAACAGTCACAGCATAGCGGCAGGCCACCCGAGCGGTGCCATCCCACTGTTCCCTCGTCGTGGCAGCCTGGACTCTCCTACAATCTGTGAACACATTGTCCCACTCTTTCCCAAAATTTTGCACCTGGGGGTTAGGGCAGAGTCTGTCTTGATTTTTGAACAGTTGTTCCCAACATCCCAAGATTACATTCATCCCCATAAGGGCTTTATGTTCTTTTAAACAGTCATCTTTCACAATTACAATCCCACGTGATGGCACTGTTACCCCCCCAACAATGAAATCTGCAACCATATATCCAACATAAGGGATTTCAAGTCCATTGGCAGCCCGTAAGGTTAACCAAGGGAGATCTCCATTATTTGTCTGTTTACCTTTGAAAAGTTCTTTACATAGGTTTTCACTAAATAGTGTGACCTGGGAGCCCGTGTCTACCAAGCATTTAACATCTATGTTGTCTACTTTAACCTCTGCTACAGGGCACGCTCTGGCAATGGTGGCTTCTGCAAGCTTGTGGATAGGGTCGCATTTGGGGGGTCCGGCCACTTGACCCACAGTGGCCGGTGCAACTAAAAATCCTGCGGGGCCTCTCTATGGGAACAGTGGCGTCTAATATGGCCTGGTTCCCCACACTGGTTACAAATTGGACGGCCACGTGGATCCCACTTAAAATCTTGGTTATTCGATGAGGTTCTAAACCTCTGTCTTGTCCTACCAGAGTCTTCTGAATAAGCCCTAGGCCGAGCTGTGGGTACAGGAGGACATGGAGGACCATTAATCTCTGCTCGCAACTCATTTACAAGTACTTTTGCTGTTTCAGTCAATTGTTCTTTAACTTCTTTAAGTATTTCTCTACGAAATTCTTGCTTCCAGTCAGCAGCACTATTTTGTGGAGAGGGGCTAGGCCTGTTTACAGCTAAGCACGAAGGCCCTGCTGGCCAGCTATCATCCTGTTCTTCTTCTAAGGCAAGAGATTCTAATTTTACCTCGTCGAATGATAGGGCTCGATGTTTCCTTACTTGACGCCTGAGCTCTTGCTTAATTGGCCCCTCTCGTAGTCCCATAATAAACTGGTCACGCAAAAGTATGTCGCTATGTTCCAGGCCTGCATCATCTTTGCGTTTCAACCTAAGGAACAATTCTCTGAGGCGGAGAGAAAAGGATCGAAGAGACTGGTTAGGTTCCTGCCTGCAATTAAAGAATTGAGCTCTTAGAACAGATACATGGGTCGAATCTCCATACAGTGTAGACAATACAGCAAAGATTTTTCGTGGAGTATTTCTACATGTTTTCTCTAATGTCAAAATTTCCCTTTTTGCTTCACCATCTAAGAACCCCATTATCAAGTCTGCCTTTTGAGCATCATCAATTGACTGAAAGTTTAGCATCATCTCCATTTGTGCCTGCCATTCTCCCAATTTGACCTCTGAGCCCAGCCCACCAAACCTCTGTACCCATGGCATTCCCATTATGAAGGGCATCATTGTAGCTTGCTGATTAGCTGCCCCTCCTGCAGCCTGTTCCTCCCCTGGCATGTTGTGAGGTGTAGTCGCTCAAACCCTACAGAAATCCTGCCGACAACGCCAAAATGTCACCGAGTGGAGTGACTGAGACAGGGTGCAAGACCACAATGTTTTTCTGAGGGGAGCGACCACCACAACCAACAGAGACCAGAGGGGAGTTTCTTCTAAAAACATGTATTTTATTACAACAATCAATAAAAAGATACTTTTAAGAGTCCAGATAAAAGAGTCCAATGTGTTTTGCTGATGGGTGAGGGACGTGTTGAGCTCTTGGGCAGCAGGCCTCAATACCGCGTGCAGTCAGTCACTTTAGGAGGAGAAAGGAGAACACAAGGTAACCGTCAGGGTGTTTAGTCCATCAATCTTCAGCTGATTTGGCTTACAGGGCATCAAACAGTTTTGGTGGGGATGGGATTGTTAATACTTCAACCGAATAAACAAAAGCCAACACAGGGCGGGTCAAAACAAATAAAGTAATTAAAGGTTAAAGAAATCAATTTCACTACAACTCAAAATAATCCCCATCCAAACTATTGAGCCAGTGCAAGCAATTGCTGCTATAGGATTCCTTGGCTAAGAGAGGGATAGAAAGGGTACTTAGCTGGAGGAAGGGTGGAACGCGTCCCCACCCTTCCACTGTCTCCCACGGCTTCCCTCTCTCGCACTGTGCGTCCTCTTGGTCGGCCTGGCGTGCCGATGGCGTCCTCCCTCTGTGCAGCGGTGATTCCTGGCGCTCCACAGCCGCGTTAAGTGCTCTCAGGTAGACTCACTCGTCTCCAGCCGTGACGACCGTCAGGTTGCACTCGATCCTTCCTGGCGTTCCTGCCCGTGTCCCTCGTCCGTGTCAGCTGAGCTGCTCCACGCTGCCCTCCTCACCGCTTGCTGCTCCTGAATGAAAAAAGAGTGAAGCACCCACAGCCCTCCCCCCAGCGCTGCACAATTACACACGTGCAAAGCATCAGGTAATTAGTGCTGCAGGTACGCAGGCAGACACACCCACACACTCTCTCAACCTGTCATCCTGTGACATATATACATAGCATGGCCTCTTAACTTCTTCTGAATGATTCTGATTGATAACAGCTGGTGACTTTTCTGGTCCCATTTTAACAGGACTTATTTGCTACACCCATTAGACTCAGCCACAAACACTACAATGGGAAAGTCTACGGAGCTCAGCATTGATCTGAAAGAGCACATTATTGATTTGAACAAGTCAGGAAAGTCACTTGGAGCCATTTCAAAGTAGTTACAGGTCCCAAGATCAACTGTACAAACAACTGTTTATAAGTGTAAAGTGAATGTCACAGTCACTGCCACGATCAGGAAGAAAACACAAACTATCACCTGCTGCAGAGACAAAACTGGTCAGGATGGTCAAGAGTCAACCAAAAAACACCAAAAGATGAGTCTGCAATGAATTAGAAGCTGCTGGAAGACAGGTGTCAGTGTCCACAGTCAGGTGTGTTTTACATCAACATGGGCTGAGAGACTGCTGTGGAAGAAAGAAGCTCTTGATCCAGACGAGGCACCTTAAAGCTCGACTGAAGTTTGCTGCTGATCACATGGACAAAGAAAAAACCTCCTGGAGGAAAACTCTGTGGTCACATGAAACAAAAACTGAGCTGTTTGGCCACAGTGAGCAGCAATATGTTTGGAGGAGAGAAGGTGAGGCCTTTAACCCCGAGAACACCATACCATGACTGTGCTGAAGAAACAAGTCTGAGCCAGGAAGCCAACAAATTTAGTTGAATTTCACTGATTCTGTCAAGCGGAGTGGTTAAAGATTCATCCAGAGGACGACCAGAAGCTTGTGAATGGCTGAATGTTCTTTACAAGTGGATTGAAACTTTGACTACGACTGTATATTTTACCTGGCAAGTTGGTAAGAAATACTAAACGCATGATGCTGATTCTTAACCATTTTTCATCAGAACATACTTGTTTTTTCACTGCTTGTTAGATGAGTATTTTAACCTGGAAGCTGGCTACAAAGTAATGAATTAATTATTAATTTTAGCTGGAACATTTTTCATTAGAACAAGCTTTATTTCTTGTTAATTGCTTACTGTCAAAAGTAAGGATTGCAAGCATTATTTATAATTTATGATGACTTGTTAATTAGCTACCAACATTTCCTTGCAACATTAAATTTGTTCTGATTATCAATTTAATACATAACAAATGTAATGTCCACATTGCCTGAAATGGTTTCAGCTTAACCATTTGCTTTATGTTAATTTGTATTTTTGTAGATCATATTTGGATAATTGGATAATTTGGATGAAATTGTATTTGCTGTGAATATAAATACACCAAGAGGTATTTATAATGTACCTATGTAATGTCATTGAGCCAGTTAAAAAAAATCACTATAATCTACTGTATGATCGTTTCATCAGTGCTATTAATATAATATGGAGCAACCTCTGTTATACCAGGAACATTACTGTATGTTGTCATTTGTTGTAAATGCATTTGTCCATCTCTCTTTTCTGTGCGTGTATGTGTATGCGTGTGAGTGTGTGTGCAGTTTTGAGTAGTGTGTGTGATTTAACGGTTGAGCTGGGGGTGTTTTGGGTCCGCAATCTAAGCTGTGCACTAAGCTGAGGCTGATGCGTTTTGGACAGTGGGTCATATTGTTATTTGTAAAAAAACGAGGTCATGTTAAGTCCAATATGTTTCACTAATGCAACGGATGTGTTGCACTGAACGGACCCCATTAACTTTGCTCTAGCACTATATTCAGGACAACCTTGACATTTTTAGCCTGACGACTGGCAACCTCTAGTTCATCTTTATTCACAGCATTGCTCCAACCCTCTAGATCAGGGGTCAGCAACCCTTACTATCTAAAGAGTGATTTTTGCCCTCGTCAAAAAAATCTACCTGGAGCCGCAAAACATGTTTGTGTCTTATAATGAAGGTAATGCAGCCTAGAAAGTCTAAATTAGCCTATCAAGATTATTAATAGGCCTAAATGAGCATTAATTTATATTTTCACATGATGTGGCAACTTTGCAGTGGGCTTCTTATGCTAACAGTGTAAGGTACTTGAATTTTGCATTTCCATTTCACTGATGCCATGTTTTGATGCATTTGTGAAATAAAAGAACTAGCCTACAATAAATAGAAATAGAGTAGCAATACAGAACTATACATGCAGACCTTCTTAACTCCTCCCTGTATTTGTGAAAATGTACAAAATAAATTTGATAATAAACAAGACACATAGCAGCAGCCTAGATTTAAAAACAGCAAAAATCAAAAAATCAAATAAAAACACAGTACATTTTAAATGTTATTTTAGTCCATTTCAGTGTGAGCTAATCCTTCTTTTTTGCCCTCAGCCACATACAGCGATCAACCCTCAGGCTTGAGCATTAAACACAATGGTATTAACTCAGGTTCATTCAATTAATCACAACTTGATCGAACAGATACAACTTTGTGTGTAGCCTGCACATTTTTACTGTTGGAGAATGTAAGAATCACTGGAAGTTTAAAACACTGATGACGATAAAAAAATAAATATTAATTTCCATGTAAAATGTCAAAGCCACAGGGAGCCACTGCAGAGGGGCAAAAGAGCCACATGCTGCTCCAGAGCCTGCACTAGATGTTACGGGACACTTGATTTAGAATCCATAGGAATACATTTGATGTACAGTGAAGCATTTGATGGAACTGAAAACAGTGAATACCAAGTAAAACTTTCCATTCCAGACACCCCTGAATATCAAAACACAGTTCCATTCAACAAACAGAAATGAAGCAAAAAAGCTCCACATTACACTGAATTTATTTGTCCAAATCAGTTTACTGTTCATACTTTGTAAAAGTCAGTGGTATAAACACCTCTCCCCAGCAATAAACTCTTTGGCTTTCTTTGTAATGCAAATAAGCGACAGTGGATGTGTGAGTGTGTGTACGCTGTCTTTTTTAAGCCTGCTCTGACTTTTTTGTGTAGCCACTTCAGGCGCTTCACACTGAAAATATTTTGACTTTTCAGGAGAGGCTGCACTTTTCTTGTTAGGATGATGCTGTCATAGACATAAAAACCTGCATGCAGTGCTCTTCTCACAGCATGAAAGCACTTCATCTCAGCATCCCGCAAGTGCTTTCAGACTGAAAAAGAGGCCTGGTGGACACTGTCCCAAATTCCCTCACAACCTTTAAAGATTTTCAATAGGACACGACCACATGATTTTTTTTTTTTTTTCCAGAGTCAGTAGAATGGCATTCACATTATAGCTCACAAATTACATCAAGTACCATTGTTCAGTTCAAATGCAGGAAGCAGAGTCACCTTTAGTTTGTCCTGGATAAATCAGTGGTCAACATGGTGTGAAGTAATTTGACTTTTCCTCAGAATTCAAAGAAATCTACTCATACAAACAAGTATCAATTATTCCTATATGATAACTATACGCAGTGTGAGATCAGATATATCAGCCCTGATTTAAAAATGTACCATTTAAAATTGTTTAGTAACTGCAAATCATAAAGTGGACTATATTTTGAAGTACATATATGGTAAGCTTAATTTGGTTAAAATGAATACATTTAAATAGACAAAACAGTACAAAAAGGGTATGAGACACAGGGATGGAAACTAGCCTATGGTGTATAATTTAACACTCACAGTGCCTCTGCTCTGCATTTTTGGGGAACTGAAATTGATTACCAGCTTGGAGGGAGTAATGTTGACATTTTGGCACCAAGAATTGTTCTTGATTTATAATGTCGATACCCTGCAGCCTAAGGTTTTGAATGATGAGTTTAATAGTTATGCTGTTTCACACACTGTATATTACACAAAAAAAACAAACAAAACACAACACTTATTTTCACTCCCATATTTCATGAGCTGAAGTCAAATATTTAAGACTTAAATTACTTATATTAAAGACACAAAATAGTTATTTCTCTCAGATCTTGAGCAGAAATTTGCCACAATCTTGGTTAGGGAACACTTCTTCTTTGCCAAGATAATCCACCTGACAGGTGAGGCATATCAAGATGCTGATCAACAACATGATTATTGTACAGGCATGCTTTGGCCTGGTCACAACAAAAGGCCACTCTAAAATGAGAAGTTTAATCAAACTACACAATGTCACAGATGCTGCAAGTGGTGTGTTGGCTGCAGGGATGTCCACCACAGCTGTTGCTGTAAGCTGAATCTTCATTTTATTGCACTACATTAGGGAAATGGTGGTCACACCAAAAAGTGACCCCCAACTGCAACCAGCAAACCACACCGGGGATGGCTTATGATAGTGAAATTAGGATTCAATTCACAGGCAACAACTCTGGTGAACATTCCCATGGGGGTGGCTCATGAGGTAGATCAGAAGGTTGTTAGTTTGAGTCCCAAGAGCAATATATTGAACCCCAAATTGCTCATGATGAGCGTTTTGGCACCTTGCATGGTGCCAACAGGAATGTGTGTGTGAATGGGTGAATGTGACAGGTATTGTAAAGTGCTTTAAACTGTCAGTAGAAGGGAAAAGCGCAAATAACATTCCTGAAGTAAGTTTGAAGTTGCTGTGGGATGAAACTGCACATTTAAGGCCGCACATACATGTCTTTAAAGTAAGCTTTTTCTATTCTGGATTGCATACAAACCTTACATACAGACATAAATGCTGTTTCAGGTCACTGAAAACTGAGATTTTGGTAAACTCCTTCCAGAGTGAAGATATTCAGAAAGTCTGTTTTCAGGGTTTATGTCTGGATGGGCAGAAATAGAGATTTTTGGAAACGATGACACAGACACACACGTTTATCAGTATATGAAGCATCATTGGCAAATATGAACTCTGAGTATGTGTTATGACTTTGGAGCATTTGAGTTTGTACGGTGATGGAATGGATGATAAATTGTTTGACATTATATTTAGAAAAACACAAACAGACACTGATAACACAATGATGGAAAAGAGAGACAAATGGGTCATGACAATGTTTTGCTGACAAATGATCCAAGAAGATTCTGTGAAGAGCAGTCACATTTCCCTGCCTCATTCATGGTAATTTCTTTAACTAGGCAACCGACCAGAGTCCAACCTTTATATAACAGTACACGCATGCCCAGTGTATGTGTAAGTAGACAGTTACCCCCCAACCTTCATACATCTATCTGAGCATGTCTAGTGCTTTCCCTATGTCTGCAGCTGCAGTTCTGGACACTAATGTGTTCGTGAAGACAATCAACTAACTGGTAGTAGTTCCTACTGCGTCAGAGATGTCAGGTTTATTTTGTTTTTCAGAGATCCTTTATTATTTTTTTTGGGAAGTGGTGTACTCAGGACAGATTTGAGAAAACAATTAGTGACCTTAAAATCAAAAGTCAAATCGAACCGTGGATTTGGAGAATTGTGTGTGTTTTCTGACATTGTAGTGTGTTGAGATCTCTGGGCCAATGTAGGAACCATTAACATGGCAAAGCAGCCAGTAAATGATTACATATCTTAGACGAGACTAATACAAAGTCTCAATACAATGTTGTGTGCACAATTAGTCTTGTACTCATACAAGACTAATATAAATGTTGTTATTCTCAGGCAATAAATGTATTTACCCTGGTGCCCCTTGACAGGTTCATCCAAGTATTGTCCTCCCATGACTGAGACAAAAGTAGGATAGTGTCTAATATGTTTACCATTGTAGATACTGCATTTCTATTCCTGGTCCTAGTCACACTGATACACACAAAACATTAATATCCCAGCCAGGCAACTTGCCAGAAGCAGGACTGAGAGCGGCTGCCAAGTGGAGGAAAAAAATGATGAGACTGCACTGAAAGCACAATTACACAACTGCTCATGTTGAGTTGTTCCAAGGAACACATTAATAAATAAATCACACTCTGACTGCTGCTCTTGACTCTTGACAGCCACTGGCTGGCAGGGTCTCCATGTGAGAACTTTGTCATCAGGAGACCATTAATGGAAATGGAGGAGGTGGGTTCAGTAGACTGAATAATGATGTGGAAGTGGGCTGGACTCCCTGTCCCTGTCAGAGGATAATGATGGAAAGTGTTCTACAGATCCTTGTCACAGTCACAGCTCACCAGCTTCTCCCAGAGCTGAAGAAAACAAATGATTTGCCCTATACAGTAATTGCAAATCGTTTTATGAGGGCTGAGTGAGAATTGTGCCAAACTCAGCATGGGAGTTTCTGTTAAAATGTATGTTTGAATTCACCATGCTAGCAGGGAGGTCTAAACGTCTGTTGTTTGTCAGTCTCTTCATCTCTCAATCACTTCAGTTGAGGTCCAGAGCAACAAATCTTTCGTGACAGAGCTACACCTCTAAAAAAAAAAAAAAATGGAATACAATTCAAGAGCAACAAAAACAGCTTCCAAAATGACCTTGAAGTTGAATGGACTTGCATTTCTATAGCGCTTTGCCAGTCTACTGACTGCTTAAAGTGCTTTACAACACTTGTCACATTCACACAGTGATGGCAGAGGCTGTTGTTGGAAACAAGAAGATAATGTAAGTATGCAACTCAACAGTTTTGATAAACTGTATGCAGTAGGTGATTTGTTAATTTTTAACAGGGGGTATGGCCCAATGGGAGCACCACCCTGCCCCGACACACGTATGTACACCTCCCAAAGGACATTGTTGACGCCTTAACCATAACTGTGGCATTTCTAATTCTACAACTCCATTTTATCCAGTTATCTTCCTTCTCTCCCTACTACAATTGTCTTTTTATAACTGTATTAAAGTAATGAGTAAATACACCTTTAAATTGTATGTAGTGGACTGAGTTTATTCAGGCAGGGTTTTCTCATGTTTCTCACAATACACTTCAAGCAGGGTCACTTTAAGTTACATGACCCCTTGGAATTTTTTACCATCTAAATTCCTTGAAGGACACAAAATGAACATTGTGCAAAATAGTAGAGCCCAACCGATTTATCGGCTGATATAAGCCTCTCACAGATATATTGGTATCGGTGTTGTCCGATATGCATCGATATGAAAACCTTATATTTAAAAACTATAATGGAGAAAACATGCTTGGGGTAATTTAAAATTGGTGTAATGACATAGTTTGTCATAGTATAGTTTTGCGCTTCAACGGGGGCTAAAACAGCTGGTGTCAGGAAATGTAACAGCTACCTCACTAATGGTTAAACTATAAACCAGCACAAAAATGACAATTACCAACATAACATAAGCCACCATGTTCTGAACAGACACACTAAAAACACTTACAAAAAGTAACATTTTAGTTTCAGAACAAGCAAACTTGTGCTCCTCCTCTACATGAGAGACGCGCTGGGAATCCACCGGAAGCTGCTTTATGACGTCGCATCTGCTACAGGTTTTGTTCCGCCCTCCGCACGACGTCATACCATGAATGTATAAAGAGAACCCAGCGGGAACGTTTCAGAACCGAGCCTTTGGCCTGCCCAATTTTGTTGACTTGCTCAGATTTTGTTGATCTGGTCATTTTTCGTTTTCATACAATCGGGAGTCTGCACAGGGTGTTTTATTTTGAAAATTGACCGGATGCTCTATGCCCTTCCTGTGTCTCTGACTTCCTGCCGGCGCGATCTGCTCTGTGCTGCTTGTTGCTTCCGTCAAAAATCGACCAGGCAGCCGGAATGCAAAGCAGACGTGCTCCGCTGGACTCCACTGTGAGCCGTCGATCGCGGTCGCTTGTGATTTGTAACACACTTTCTGCTACTAGGGGATGGAGAGTGATGGCAGGCTAACAAGGGGGATGCTTTTTGGTAATTTTGCTAACAAGGGGGACGGCATCCCCCCTCACCCCCCCTTCAAATCGCCTACTGACTGTATGATTAATCTGGATTGCATACAAATATGTTGTTTTTAGAGATCTTGTAAGAAAAATTATTTATTGAACATATAGATGAGTAGTCAACTAGTGTAAAATAACATGATACCAATTTTTTGAGTCACCACCAGCTGCCACCAACTATAGTTTGACAGGTATGTCATGCCTATCCTTAGAGTTATACTCTCCCCTCCAGACATTACATGCCACTGATATCCAGAACATGGAGATTGATAATGTAAGTTGCAAACATTAGATAAGCTGTATTTGCTGTAAACTGTATATGATAAATGTAACTGTGTCTGTTTTGGTAGGTGTGCACTAAGCATGCCTGATAGTGAGGACTACCTTGAGGTTAAATCTGCAGTGCTAAAAATGTGTTGTAGTGTGTGTTATCAGCAGAGATTCAGAAAGATAAGGAAGTCAGAAGGACAGACATATGTAGAATTGTAAGCTAACCACACAGTTCAATCGATGGTTAACAGCTTATGGAGAAGAGATCATTCATGATATGAAGGAACTGGTTCTTCTACAAAGTCCTCCCTGAACATGTTACTATGTACCTCAGTGAGCATCAGGTTTAAAAGGTGACAGATGCAGCGGTGTTAGCTGATGATTACATCTTTACACATAAGCTATATGCATAGGGGAGGACTGTTTGGGGGATGCAGCGATAACTTGTTTAGTGGTCAGCAGGCTAAAGTAGGTGGTGAGGTGGAGAGTCCAATGCTAAGGTCCTTGCTTGGCTGGAGGGTTAAGATGGAACTTGCAACTTTTGTTATGGTCAAGGTCACAGGATAAATGATTGTCCAGCACTAAGCGCACCAAATTACCCGGGGACTTAAATCTGCTGCTCTTGCTGCTCCTGCCCACCAGGTTAGAGATGAGGTTATAGCTGCAGTCAAACTACACATTAACACAAAACCAGTGGCTGCTGCATCATCTCACTTAAGCCCAGTTCAGCGGAGGTGCGGCTTCAGCCCTCCTGAAGTTCAGAGGAATCTGATCAAGGTTACAACCCTCACCCATTTTCTGGGTCCGGCCTGCTTTACCTGTTCCAGGAGTGGTAGTTATCTTGGCAAATGATCTGGCTGGGGCCAGAGAGTGGTCCGACCTGCCCCCTGCACTGGTGACCCTCCAGACCAGTGGTTATGGAACTTGGTGAGCATAGGCAGATTCTAACAAAGGTTTTTCCAGCCTGTGCAGTAATGACAGTATAGCCCAGACCTGTAAAGCACATGAGGCCAAAGTTAAATTGCAGGATATCGAAGAAGAAATTCTTCCTTGCAGCTGCTTTGCTCCTGTCTCAAGTTCGTATTTTAGATTGTGATAAAGCCTTACTTGTCTTGTGCTCCTTTAAGAACTGGAGCAGTGGGCAGATGGTCCTGGGATATTTCTGCCTTCATTAATGCATGTCACACTTGTCGATTATGGGGTAAACCTAACCAAACCATTAAACCTGCTCCCTTGTCTCCTACTCCTGCAGTGACCTTCCCTTTTCAGTATTTGCTGATTGACTGCTTTAGCTCTTTGCAGTCAATGGCTGGAATTTCATATCTGCTGGTGGTGATGTATCACCCGGCATTCAGAAAACCTACCCCTTGCGGAACATCACAACCAAATCTGTGGTGAAGGCTTTGTTCCAATTTATTTCTTTGTTTGGCATTCCTAAAGTTATTCAAAGTGACTGGGATACAAATTTTACTTTATCGATGTTTGAGGAGATTTCTGAACCAACTTCAAGCGAAACATGCCAACAAAATGAAAACAGAAATATGCATGTTTAGTCCAGGTGATCAAGTGTTAGCCTTGCTACTGGTCACCTCACCTTTTCAGGCAAAATTTGTGGGTCCTATTCTGTGATACGTCAAGTGTTTTATCAGAACTATTTCATCTGTACCCCAGATTATAGAAGAGAACTAACCAGTTGTGTCATTTAAACTTGCTAAAGCCTTACTTTTCTTGTGCTCCTTTAGGAACTGGAGCAGGGGTTACATTAACGGTGGTGGCGGGCCCTCTGGTGGTAGCAGGATCTTCCCTGTTCCTGGTGGAAACCAAGGTTGATGAAATGCAAGTGAATGATGGTATGATTCAATGTCAGTTGAAAAATTCAGTCATAGGCAAACTTGAGATATTGCTGGGACTCTTGCCACCGTCTGATTAGATAAACTGTGCTCTCTAATCATGTTATATGTTCCCTCACAGACACATCTGAAGTTGGAGATGTTGCACCTATCAAGCAGCAAGTCTATAGAAACTCTCCTGAAAAATAGGAGCAGTTAGAGTTAGAAGTTTAAACACATGCTAGATAATGGAATCACCGAAACCTGACATTCTATCTGGGTCTCACCTTGTTTATTAATCGCAAAGCAGGATAACACTTTTTAGACCTTGCACTGACCTTTGAAAAGTAAACGCCTTAACCACGCCAGAAAGCTATCCCCTTCCTTGGATGGAGGATTGTGTGGTTCAAGTTGGTTCTGCAAAGTTTGTAAGTAAACTTGATCTACTTAAATGTCACTGGCAAGTACCCCTGACTCCACGGTAAAATGTGCAATTGCATCCTTTATTACACCTACAGGCTTATATTTATACACAATCATGCCATTTGGTTTGAGGAATGCATCTGCCACTTTCCAATGCTTGCTGAATCACGTGGTTTTGGGGCTGCAAGGGTATGCCAGGTATTTAGATGATATAGTGGTGTAAAGTGACACGCAGCCAAAACATTGCCAATATTATATATAGAAAAAAAAATATGCAGGTGCTCTGATTCTTCTGATAATTTGACTTGCCAGAACCAAAATTTCAAAACTACTTGTGGTGTAAATTTATGTAACTTTAATTTACACAGATGGTAAGAATTTTGTGAGGCATTGTATCCTTCCTTTACATTTTGATGTCAGTTGATGGCTATTTTACATTGGAATGATGGCACACATGGACAAGTTGCGGTCACTTTGTTATGCAATTTTTTCATCTCAGTTCATGTCAAATTCTGTGAAACAATGCAGCAAAAGTTCCTGCACTTTGCCTTTTGAGGAGTATTTTGAATTCTTCAGTTAAACATATTGCGATGTGTCATTAGATGCTTGTCTTGCAATGTATCGAGTATCGCAGAATCACTATAAAGTGATACAATCCTAATTATTTGCTATGACTATCACTGCTCTGGTTAAATACCCAGATCCTCTATGTCAAACAAACTGCTGCAGTTGCTGCTGGATGTTCAGAACAGAAAAGTGTATTACTAGTTGTGTTACATTTGTGATGGAGAGACACTGCAGCACTGCAGACAGTTATTCATATGACAGGGTGGCTGATTGCTACTTAAGTAAAAGAATATAAATTAGCTCAACAGACAACTTTATGGATGATTTTATGCAGATGGTCTTGGTGATTATCACCAATTACAATTTTTTTAATTTAATTACAAATTTAAATATGCATATCACCAACATTTTACAGTCCAGATTATGCTAGCTGTGTAGATCAGCATCAGGCTATAATCTGTTTTAACTAATCCACCATGATAGAGAACACAGAATCATCATTGTATATTCAGTGGTCATTTAATAATTAATCCTTTCCTGTTTTACTTGTAACACAGAGTCAGGTATTGAGTTTGATCTTCAGTCCTTCCTATATTATGAAATAAAACAGATGGAGGAGTCCTGGTGTGTGTATCGGTTTGATACAACCTTCAGGTTGATTGTTTTCTATAAACTGGGTTACATACCATCACGCTCATGGGCTCAGATCATAGATTATATAATACCAAACCTTTAATCCCCCTTAATAATGTATTAGCATATACTATGGAGTAAGCCTGCTCTGAGTCAGGTTGATTGCTGTGTGAGCTATTATAAACTGCAACCACACTTTGAATAACAGTATGTGTGACTGTGTGTGTGTGTGTGTGGCATATCATGCAGGTGTAAAGCAATTTAAAATACGCAGTTTTAATTAAAAGTACTTATACTGGAGACAGAGCAATGTTGTGTGCATACGGTAGGTTGTATAGGCCACTATGTGTACAGGCAGTAAAATGAGCGCATGCGTACAAACCATTGAAACCTAAGAGGTCACAGAGAATCACATCAGCATTTCATGGTCATTTAATTGTCAATATCATGTTAATTGTTATTTGCAATGATGTCAATCACATCAGTAACGCCATTGCTGAAGTTGAGGTCAGAAAGTTTTTGGCTCTGAAAAACTAAACACTTTTGTATACTTTGAATATAAAGTACAAATGTTGTTCTTATGAATATAATATATATTTTCTATCAGATGAGATGTACTTCAGTATCCTGCAGCTGCATCACACATCACACTTGCCAAACAAGTCACAATGGACATACATACAACTGTCACGAGACAGACATTTTTTTAACTAATAAATGGTAGAAAAAGAAAATACTGTAGATTCAAGTAATTAAACCTGGCATAATCAAACCAGATAATAAATGATCTGATTGAAATATCTTAGTTCCCAAATAACATCATATAATACAACTTCTTGGTGCTACTTAATATTTCAACCCACCATCACACCAAACTACTATAAGTCATAAACTTGCATATTAATGATGTCACTGTCACATTTGGCATTGCCAACCCGTGAAAACAACAGGTCTCATTCTGTAGTCATGTAAGCACCAAAATTACATTCTAGGCAGTGGGTTGTACATAAACAGAGATATAACTATTACGCTATAGATCTGACCTTTGGTGCATAGGTGGGATTTGAGGAAGAATGCATCCTTACAAAGTCCTGCAAGTGTGTTGGTCAGTTCAAAATTAGGTTGTAGTTGGTTGAAACTTGCAAATGTTTTCAACCAAATACTAGGTCCTCTAAATGACCACCAGGCACAGCGTCAGGATTTCAGTTTTGGATGGGCCAAAGTAATTTTGGCAGGGCCAATTACAGATGTAATTACAGATGTTAATACTGTTTTTCTTCTTTTGACGGTTTCCAGTCTTGTAAAAACAGAAATGAAATCAGGCTGTGGAAAGCAACTACTGCATCTGCTTGATTATGACACTTTTAGAGTCTTTTTCCTCAAATGTTCAGTGCAGAGAGAGCTTATTATTTAACCGTGACACTTTAATTTTTTTATTTATTTATAACAAGCAGCATATGTGAGCATTGCCCAAATACATCCAATCACTATTTTAATTACATTACAGGAAAACCCATCTTGTTTGAATGATCTAATTTGATTATCCTTTGTTTAAGTTGACCGAGGTGTACGGGGGCGACTGCTTCCGCTGGTGCCCCCTTGTTTGAAAAAATGGTGCAAAGGTGCCCTCTTGAGCTCCCATCCAGTGGAGAAAACGCAATACAGTGCCATATAGGCTGCCCTACAGAAAATGAGTTACTCATGACATGTTCCTATGTGTGAGACAATGTGCCCTCATGGGATGTCTCTATAATTGAAAAATTGCAGAAAATTGAAAAAAAAATCTTTTTTAAATTGAAAAAAATGTTTTGTGGCAGCATGATTCTACCTTATTTTTCATTCTTCAGTCTTTAGAATTATAATAGAAATGTAGAGGTTAAAAAGTTAGTATGTACAATTTAAATGTATCTTTAGAAGGAAATAAATGTATCTGTCTACAGTTTATTGGTTCCAGAAGAGAGTGACAAATCATTATATTTATTACAATCCTCACAAACAGTCAGCCACAACCTCTTTTGAATGTTTGGGTTGGGTGCAATCTTAGCTGTAACCTTGACATCCTACTACGATATGTGAGGTAGGTTTTTACATTTAGACCAACACAAAGATTGCATCTTACTAAAGAACATACAGCACAAATGTGTGTAGACTGCATGCCTTGCTAGGTAGCTTGCTAAGCTATTTATATACTGGTGGACTCAATCAAACTGTAATCGAGCAGGGAGTTTAGAAATATCTTTAAGTTTTATCCTTACACAAGGGAACTATATGAGGGCAAACTACACAAAATGCATGTAGGATGTTTGAGTTTGGTGTGCATTTTCAATCGATGGTAGTATTACAATTGTGCTACTATGCTATGATTACTGAATGCAGAGAAGAGAAAAAAAACTGAAGCACCTACAACAGGATCTTCAAAATTCAGCTAGAGGCAATTCTTCATTAAAAGGTTGGCTCTGCAACAGCAAGGGAGATGAGAAAGATAAAGGTATGTTTGCATGAGATCCTCTCACGGACTGATGTGCCAGAACCATCCACGAAAGAAAAGGTAAGAGGGTTAGAGATAGTGATTTATAACATATACTCTTTTGCAGTGGTGGAAGAAATATTCAGATCCTTTCAACTTCAATAAAAGTACTAATACCACATGCAAAGATACTCTACTGCAAATAAAAGTCATGCATTCAAAATCTTTGACCTTCGTCCATAAAATGGAAATCAAGGAGTGATTTTTACAAGTTTGTGATGTGACAGGAACTACAGGTAAAGAGTTAGAGAATGTTTTGTGGCACTCCTTGAGGAAAATGGGCTGATAATGGGAAACATCAGGGGCCAAGGCTACGATGATATAAGCAGACACAGATATAAGCAGACACTTCAGGGGTCTGCAGTCACAACTACTGAGCCATAATGAGAAAACTTTATACAGGCACTGCCATGCTCACTGCTTAATTTCGGTCTTGGTGGGGAGCACCAAATCAAGTCAACATTTTGTCCAGTTCTTCAACTTAGTTGAAAAGCTATACACTTTCATAGCCTCATCTACAAAGAGCCATGCAGCATTGACAAACATCCAACAATATATGCATCCTGAACAGAGAGTGCATGAGCTGAAAAGGCTGTCAGACTCACGGGGGGTTTGTTGAAGATGCCCTGAGAACGCTGATGAAGGTCCTTTCTGCACTGGTGCAGCTACCTCAGGGCATGGCTGAGAGACTGCAGCAGGTGATGCCCAGATACTGTTGCATAGTATAGATTTTGAATTTATTCTATGCAAGGAAATCACCACACCTGTCTTCACTGAGACTGCCATTGCCTTCTTTTGCACTCCAGAGAAAGGACCTTGACCTGTCAGTGTCACACACCATTTTGGACGGGGTCATGGAAAAGGTGAAAGCACTGAGGAAAGATGAGGAATTCAAGGTGAACTTTTTCAAAAGTCAAAGAACAAGCAGAAGGAACTGGTATGGAGGTCCCTGATGTTATACTTGGACAAGCCGCACACAGAAAGATACCTCAAAGGTACAGTTTTATCTCCAAATCTTCCACAGCTTGGAGGAGTGAACAGGGGAAAGGTGCTCTTTAGTTTTCTTGACATTCTCTACAAGGAACTAGACCAGGGATTTAAGGGGAAGGAAGACACTCCAGCTAGGGCAATCCTATCTGGTCTTCACTGCCTAACCATCTCAAGTTGATGGAAAGGCATTGCAGATGACAGTGCTGCTCTCTCTGTTAGAGATATTTTCACTGTAATCAAGGTGTTCTACTCATCCTATACTCTTCCAAACAACAATGGACACCGTTTTCTCTACCCTGACCAAGCGCTTCAAAATATATGCCACATTGCCAGTGACAACTGCTTTACTAGAGTGGTCATTCTCTAAACTGAAGCTGATCAAGACCCAGCTCAAGAACAGATGTGGGGAAGACAGGCCATCAGATCGTATGCTGCTATCCACTGAAAGGGACACCCCAGTTGATCCAAACAAGGTCATTGATATATACTGTACAAACATATGGCCGAAAGGAGAATTCTGCTCTGATTCCACCACCTTGACTATCGCTACCCTGACTGACTAAACTTCTCAATACAGTACAGCTCATTCTCACTGACATCATCATGTGTGTACCTTTGTGAAACAAATGGTTAAATAGTTACTAGTCCCCCAGGTGCAGTAGTCATCAACATCCACCACTGAGCCAAATGGATGTTGTCTTTATTGTTTATTTAATTGTTAATTATATTAATTAAAAAAGTCAAAGTTAGGAAAGGGCATGTTCTCCTGGGCATTTAGGATGGGCTAGTTGTACAAGTGGGTTGGAAAAGACCTATTAGGCCCACCCACAAGTCTAGGCCTGCTGACCACCTCTCACCACAGATTTTCTTACCTCAGAATCAGAATCAGAAATACTTTATTGATTCCTGTGAGGAAATTGCTTGCATTACAGCTGCTCCCATTCAAAGTCCAGAAATATGCAGAAAAAAAATAAATAAAAATAATAATAAAACAAACTATATATAAGCAATAACAACAAAAACAGGGGAAAAAATAGAAGAAATGTACATTCTACTAGAATATATCCATATAAACAGTGTAATAAATAATGCTACAGTTGAAAATATATGGGTTATTGCACATTGTCTTAATTATTGCACATTAGAGAGAAACAAAGTGTCCAGAATCCCCTTATTGACTCAGAGTGTCTGACAGGAGTTGAACAATTTGATGGCCACAGGCAGGAATGATTTCCTGTGGCGCTCTGTGGTGCATCTTGGTGGGATCAGCCTAGTACTGAATGTACTCCTGTGGCTGACCACAACGTCACGGAGTGGATGGGAGCCATTGTCCAAGATGACATGTAACTTGGACAGCATCCTCCTCTCTGACACCACCGTCAGAGAGTCCAGCTCCACTCCCACAACATCACTGGCCTTGTGGATCAGTCTGTTCAGCCTGCTGCCCCAGCACACAACAGCATAGAGGATAGCCCTGGCCACCACAAACTCATAAAACATCCTGAGCATAGTTCAGCAGATGTTGAAGGACCTCAGCCATCTCAGAAAATAGAGACAACTCTGTCCCTTCCTGTAGAGGGCATTAGTGTTCTTTATCCAGTCCAGTTTATTATCAATGTGGACCCCCAGATACTTATAATCCTCCACAATGTCCACACTGACCCCCTGGATGGAAACAGGGGTCAACAGCACCTTGGTCCTCCTCAGGTCCACAACCAGTTCTTTGGTCTTTGTCACATTGAGCTGTAGATGGTTCTGCTCGCACCATGTGACAAAGTTGTCCACAGTAGTCCTGTACTCATCCTCAGCATCTTCACTGATACATCCAACTATTGCTGAGTCATCCGAGAACTTCTGGAGATGACAGGTCTCTGTGCAGTAGTTGAAGTCCCTGGTGTAGAGGGTGAAGAGGAAGGGAGAGAGGACAGTCCCCTGTGGGGCCCCGGTGTTGCTGACCATTCTATCTGACACACAGTGTTGTAAGCGCACATACTGTGGTCTGCCAGTCAGATAGTCAATAATCCAGGTCACAAGGGGGAATCAAAATGCATTGCTGTCAGCTTCTCACCCAGTGGAGCCGGACGGATGGTGTTGAATGCACTGGAGAAGTAAAAAAAACATGACTCTTACAGTGCTCGCCGGCTTGTCCAGGTGGGCGTAGACATGGTTGAGCAGGTAGATGATGCCAGTGAGGAGGTGTTGGGAGGGATCTCACAGGAGGACGAAAGGCTGTAAGGAGGGGAAGGGGGATGAGAAGGTGGTAGTTGGCAGACAGCAGTAGGATTGATGGTAGTGTTAGCAGGGTGTGCAGGGGCCTCAGTATCAAATCAACTCTATTCTATTGCCAGCTGACCTGAATCCAGTGATGGTCCGCATTCCTCTCCAGACCAGTGTTGTTCTGCTGAAGTTTCCGCTTTAGCTTCCTCCTGTAGTTTTCTTTAGTCTCCCTGATCTTTACCTTTAGGTGTCCCTGTATTGTTCTCACCTCCTCCCTCTTGCCAGCTCTGAAAGCCCTCTTCTTTTCATTGAGGATTTCTTTGATGTCTTTTGTTACCCACGGCTTGTTATTTGGGTAACAATGCACAGTCTCAGCTGGGACAGTGGAGTTGATATAATCCGTGATGCATTCTGTGAGCCCATCAATGTCCTCTCCATGTGGCTCACAAAGTGACTGCCAGTCCGTGACCTCACAACACCCCTGAAGTGTCTCATAAGCTTCCTCTGACAATCTCCTCACTGTCCTTGTGGTCGCAGGCTGGCTCTTCACCAGAGGCACATAAGGGGTTGAGGTGCACCAGGTTGTGGTCAGACCTAACCAGTGGAGGTAGGGGAGAGGAGCTGTATACATCCTTCACGTTAGCATACAGCAAGTCCAGGGTCCTCTCCTCTCTGTTAGGACAGCTCACATACTGTGTGAAGTTGGGCAGTGCTGTATCCATGGTGACGTAGTTGAAGTCACCTGAGATAGCAATGAACATGTGAAAACTCCCGAGGCAGATAATATGGTCGGAGTCCAACGGCAAACAGTTCAATGTCCGGGCAACAGATACACTCTTTGATGGTAATATGAGCAGGACAGCACCACCTGTTGTTAACTAGAATGGCAAGCCCCCCTCCTTCACGCTTATAGCTCCCGGTGCGGTCCCTGTTGGTCCGAACAGTCTCATAGCCCTTGATGGAAACGTTGTCTTCAGGAATGTCCTGGTGCAGCCATGTCTCTGTAAAGCACATTAAACTACACTTCCAGTACTTCCTCTGACTCCTGGCTAGCGCCGTTAGCTCCTCCATCTTATTAACCAGCGATCTCACATTGCCCATGATGAGAGAGGGAAGACAAGGCTTATAACTCCGTTGTCTCGACCTTTCTCTTGGATTTCGCTGCTTTTTTCCTCCCCTGCAGCCTCTGTGTGTCCTTCTCCAGATCTCTCCGGGGATGTCTGTTGATCTGGACGCCATGCCAGCCGGCTTCTTAGCGAACAGCTGATCCCTCGTGTAAACAATGCAGCTGTGTAGTTGCTGTGCAACAATGGCTTGGCTGAATGAAATAAGTACTTTCACAATACAAAAATACAAAAAGAGTCAAAACAATATATTAAATAAGAAGCTGAAAAGTAGGAAAGTATAAAAACAAACAGGAGTGCCGACCGCAATAGGCTACATGCACAGTGGCGCATGCACACTACATTCACACACAACATGCCTCTGCTGCTGCCATTTTTGCCCCTGCTGGTACTGCACTTTCATTCATGTGTGTATTTTTCATGCCTCTGCAGACTAGTATTTAGAAAAGCACTATATAGGTCCAATGTATTACTATTATTATCATTATTATTATTATTATTATTATTATTATTATTACATGGTTTTACCTGCAATTTAGCCTTCTGAACAGTCAACCTGAAGGCAACATCTTGAATTGGGTTTTCAGCCTCCCTGAGCACAGGTTTCTCATATACGGGCTGAAGATGGTGATGTTCTTTTTTCCCTTTGATCTTCATGGCCATTTGAGTAAGATGTGTGAGCTGAAACCTCAAACAAAATCATTAAATTTTCAACAAGTACATACCATGTCAAAGAGCTGTCGATGTGGACAAATATTTATATACAGAAACCTCATGTATTGATACATTCTGATGCTTCCAGACTTGATTTTTGATCAAATATCATCTCCTTAGTATTCTTCACATTCACAGTAAGTTGGGGGAGCATCAATTCGGTCCACAAATCATCTAATTTTGGGAAAAATTGCTCACACACCTGTTTGTCTATAATTCGAAGAGAACTGGGGTGCTCAGACATCCTTGGGGTGCAACTGTGACAATAGATTTAGGGTCCAATATTGTTCTATTTAGCTTTTCATGTTGGAATTTTACATGTTGGATGTTTGTCAAGTCAGAAATAAGGATGAAGAGTATTAAAAGCTGAACTTAAATCAATGACATGTAAACATGCATATGCCTTAGTGTCTTCCAGGTGACTAAGGACTACGTGGGTTGTACTAATATCTGCATCATCATCACAAATGAGGTCAGTGCTACAGGCCTGTGATCATTATTTTTAACTGGGCAAGACTAATTTGAAACTGCAGTGATAACAGCTGTGTTCCATAGTGCAGGAACAGTGGGTGAGTCCAGACAGTGCTGAAAGAGCGGAAACCAAGCTCTTCAGTGTAGGTAGAAATCTCATCAGATCCACTGCATTATACTTATATTGGAACCTGAGATAGAAGTCATTTAGTTCATGAGCCTAGTGATAAGTGGGGGAAATATATATTTTGTTTGGTTCCATATTGGTGTTGGCTTTGAGTGTCAGGCCAGGACCAAATGAGGACTCAGATGCAAGGGAAAATGAAATCAAACTCACTTTATTGAAATCAAAATTTCTTCTTTCAAGAAGTGATTAAATAAACAGGCTATAAAAACACTGTCTATCTGAAAACCTGACTAAGAACAGAATACTAGAATACCTCAACAGGGGGAAAAAACACAACATGGAAGAAATACTAAAAATAGAAATAATCAAAACCGAACACTATGCTAAAACAAAAATACTCTTACAATGAAGAAAACAAAAACTAGATAATAAACAAAAATCGCTCCCTAAGGAGGAAAACCAAATCTAATCTTAAAAGGGGTCAAAAGGAAAAGGCTGACCTCAAAGGCGCTCTATCAAAAAGGGACAAAAGAAAAAGGCTCACCTCAACAGGGGCTCTATAATAACTAAGCTCTCTAAACAAAAATCACTCCGCAAGCGGGAGGAAAAAACGGAAATACAAAACAAGGAAAAATCTCTAAACTTAGAATTTATTAAACAAAAAATCACTCTTAAAAGAGGAAAAAATGACAACAACTTACGTGACCAAACTCTCTCTGTGAATACTTTAGCGGACTATGACAAGGAACAGGGGCTTAGGTGAACGAACAAACGAAACACTTCGGCACAAGACAAAGGGAAGACGCCGACTAAATACACATGAGGGAAATGGGGAACAGGTGGAAACGATTAGGGATCAGGTGAGACAATCAGACCGGTGACACATGAGGAAGGGCAAGTGACCTGAAATGAGAGGAGAATTAGATTTTCAAAATAAAACAGGAAGTAACGAGACAAAAAACCCAAGACGAGACAAACCTCACCGCGGTGTGACAGTACCCCCCCCCCTAGGGCCGACTCCTGACGGCCCAGGCTGGTCAGGGTGGTCCCTGTGAAAGTCCGTGATGAGGGTCTCGTCCAGGATGTGTCTAGACGGAACCCACTGTCTCTCCTCGGGACCATATCCTACCCAGTCCACCAGATACTGTTTACCACGGCCCCGGTTGCGAACTGCCAGTAACTGCTTAACCTTGTACACCGGACCGCCGTCTATTACTTCTGGGGGTGGCGGCGGGGCAGCGGCTGGCACCATCGGGCTCTCCTTAGCGGGCTTGACTCGGCTCACATGGAAGGTCGGGTGGAAGGTACTTTGAGATGCAAATCCCTCGCTGATAACCACACTCTCTGTCCTGGCTCGTAGGCGGGGGCGGGTCGTCTCTTGCGGTCCGCAGTTCTTTTGACCCGGTCTCCTTGGCGGACCAAAACCTGTCTAGCGGCGGCCCAGATGCGGTGACAGCGGCGGACCATGGCATGGGCGGAGGGTACCGACACCTCCCGCTCGTTGTCTGAAAACACAGGGGGCTGATAACCAAACACACACTTGAATGGTGACATACCTGTGGCCGAGGTGGGCAGTGTATTGTGGGCATACTCGACCCAGACCAGGTGTTTGCTCCATGTTGAGGGGTTCTGTGAGACCAGACACCGGAGGCCGGTTTCCAGTTGCTGGTTAAGGCGTTCGGTCTGGCCGTTGGCCTCCGGGTGATAACCCGAAGTCAGGCTGGTCTTCGCTCCTATGAGCCGACAGAACTCCCTCCAGAACCGGGAGATGAACTGGGGGCCCCGGTCTGAAACAATGTCCTTGGGAAATCCGTGAATCTTGAAAACATCGTTCATCATTATCTCCGCCGTTTCTTTGGCGGAGGGCAGTTTAGGTAAAGCAATGAATCTAGTCATTTTGGAGAATCTGTCCACCACCGTGAGGACCGTGGTGTTACCTTGTGAGACCGGGAGCCCCGTGACGAAGTCCATCGAGATGTCGGACCACGGTCTGGAGGGAATGGGAAGAGGCTGCAGGAGACCCATACGTGACCCGGAAGATGTCTTGTTGCGGGCGCAGACCGAACATGCCTCTACGTACTCCCGGACCTCCGGCTCCATGGAGGGCCACCAGAACCT
Organism: Pagrus major; assembly: GCF_040436345.1. Lineage (NCBI taxonomy): Eukaryota > Metazoa > Chordata > Actinopteri > Spariformes > Sparidae > Pagrus > Pagrus major. The sequence continues at coordinate 5,966,507 of NC_133236.1, forward strand.
CCGGGCGATAGTGAACATAGTTCTACGAACACCCGGATGACAGGAAAGCAGCGAGGTGTGGGCCCAGTGGATCACCTGTGGGCGTAATTCAACCGGGACAAACAAACGATTCTCTGGACACCCACTAGGTGACGGAGCCTCACCATTAGCCTGCTTAACCTCATTTTCTATCTGCCAGGTCAGTGCTCCAACCACACATGAAAGTGGGAGGATCGGTTCTGGGTCCTTGGCAGCAGGCTCGGGGTCGAAGAGACGGGACAGTGCGTCTGGTTTGACGTTTCGGGACCCCGGCCTGTATGAAAGAGAAAAAGAGAATCTGTTAAAGAATAGCGCCCACCTGGCCTGGCGAGAGTTGAGTCTCTTGGCTTTCTTGATGTACTCCAAATTCTTATGATCAGTCCATACGATGAATGGATGGTCAGCCCCCTCGAGCCAGTGTCGCCACTCCTCCAAGGCGAGTTTGACCGCCAGCAGCTCCCTGTTGCCCACATCATAGTTTCTCTCCGCCTTGGATAGCCGCCGTGACAGAAAAGCACAAGGATGCATCTTACCGTCCTGCTCTGATCGCTGTGAGAGAATTGCCCCGACCCCTTCGTTGGAGGCGTCCACCTCGACCACGAACTGCCGTTGAGGATCTGGCAGGGTGAGAATGGGAGCCGAGGTAAAGCGTTGCTTGAGGATCCGGAACGCCGCATCCGCGTCTGGGGACCAGTGGAACTGCACCTGCGTGGAGGTAAGAGCATGGAGAGGAGCAGCTATTGCGCTGAAGCCTCTGATAAACCGCCTGTAAAAGTTAGCAAAACCCAGAAATTGCTGAACCTTTTTGCGGCTATCAGGTGTGGGCCAATCGACCACAGCGCTAATTTTAGCCGGGTCCATCTGTACTCTTCCAGGGGCTACAATGAAGCCCAGGAAGGAGACAGTATCGGCATGAAATTCACTTTTTTCAGCCTTGACATAGAGTTGGTTGTCTAATAGTCTTTTTAACACCTGGGTTACGTGGTCTTGATGTTTAGTCAGGTTCGGGGAGTAGATAAGTATGTCGTCTAAGTAAACATACACGAAGTGGTCAAGAAAGTCTCTCAATACGTCATTTATCATGGCCTGGAATACTGCAGGAGCGTTTGTGAGACCAAAAGGCATGACTCGGTACTCATAGTGACCACTGGGGGTGTTGAAACCGGTCTTCCACTCATCTCCTTCTCGGATCCGCACCAAATGATAGGCATTGCGAAGATCCAACTTGGTGAATACTTTGGCTTGTTGAAGCTGGTCGAAGACAGATGACATGAGAGGAAGCGGGTAACGGTTCTTAATGGTTATGTCGTTGAGTGGGCTGTAGTCGATGCAGGGTCGTAGTGAGCCATCCTTCTTCCCGACAAAAAAAAACCCGGCTCCGGCTGGAGATGATGAGTGGCGGATTAGCCCGGCTTTCAGGGAGGTCTCGATGTACTCCCGCATAGCTTTCCTCTCGGGACCAGAGACCGCGTACAAGCGCCCTTTGGGGATGGTGGAGCCCGGAATTAACTCTATGGCACAGTCATAAGAACGGTGAGGAGGAAGTGATAGAGCTTTGGCTTTGTTAAAAACCTCTTTGAGGTGGTGGTAGCAGGATGGCACAGAGCTCAGGTCCGGGTAGTTGGGATCTGTGGCGGGGTTAACAGAGACCATATTAATGTCTGCGATTCCCTCTCCCCGAACTGAAATGTTCATACAGTCACGCGCACAGTCCCCTCCCCATCCCACAATCTTTCCCGTTCTCCAATCTATGTGGGGATTGTGACGTGAGAGCCATGGCTGTCCCAATATGAGGGTCTGTGATGGGGAAGTGAATACATAAAAACGGATGTTCTCTTGGTGATCGTTAATGCACATTTTAAGGGGGGTTGTGATGTGGGTGATAGTAAACAGTTCATGTCCATTAAGAGCCTTAGCTCTGATGGGTCTAGCTAAAAGTTCCGTGTTAAGGTCCAGTCTTTTAGCTAATTCCCAGTCCATCAAGCTTTCATCAGCCCCTGAGTCAATAAGTGCCTTGAGTTCAGTGGTGGTGTGGTGTGTTACCTGCACTGTGGTGAGAATACGTGAGGGAGTGTCTGTGGTCTTGAATTCGCTCACCACCGTGGTCCTTTTAGCCGGGCAGGTGGAGACGAGATGCCCGGGTTCACCGCAGTAAAAACAGCGACCCTCCTGTAGCCGCCTCTGTCTTTCCTCCGGTGATAGCCTGGCTCTCCCCAGCTGCATAGGCTCTTCCTCTCCTTCTGGGCGAGGATAATGAGGCTGTTCTGGTGGAGGTCGCCGGGTGGTCGGCCAGCCAGGTGTCTGCATGCGCGGTGGTCTCAAGGTGCGCTGTTGTCTGAGTTGACGAGCTCGGTTATCCGTCCGGATCGCGAGGGCGATGAGCGAGTCAAGGTCCGGGGGAAGATCCAAAGGAACCAGAAGATCCTGAATAGGAGCCGCCAATCCCTTTAAGAACACGTCGTATAGAGCCGTTGTATTCCAGCCAATCTCGGCCGACAATGTGCGAAATTGGATGGCGTAGTCACACACAGAGTTGTTGCCCTGTTTCAGTCCGCTCAGCTCCCGAGCCTTTTCCCGGTTGGTAGTTACTGGGTCGAAGATCTTTTGCAGCGCCGTCTCAAAACCAGTGAGTGATCTGCAAACAGGAGAATCTTGGGCCCATTCTGCTGAGGCCCAGGCTTTGGCTCTGCCGGCAAGGTGGGAAATCATGAAAGCAATCTTTGCTCGATCAGTGGGAAAAGCTTGGGGATTTAACTCATAGTGTATGGAACAGTCTATAAGGAAAGCTTTACATAAGCCCAGTTCACCAGAGAATCGTGTAGGTGAAGCTAACTTACATGTAGCTCCCATGATGGTCGTAGTAGGAACGGGATTTACTGGTGGATTAGCGGCCACTGCCGGAGGCTCGGGTGCTGTATTCGTCTGCACTAGATGATTGTGCAGGCCCTGGAGTTGAGAGGAAAGAAGCCCCATCTGGGAGGCCATGGCGGTCTGGAACTCCTCCTGATGAGAGAGTCGGGCTTCTTGGGCTCGCAGGGCAGCAGTGAGTTGATCTATCCCTGCTGAGTCCATACTGGCCGAAGTGTAATGTCAGGCCAGGACCAAATGAGGACTCAGATGCAAGGGAAAATGAAATCAAACTCACTTTATTGAAATCAAAATTTCTTCTTTCAAGAAGTGATTAAATAAACAGGCTATAAAAACACTGTCTATCTGAAAACCTGACTAAGAACAGAATACTAGAATACCTCAACAGGGGGAAAAAACACAACATGGAAGAAATACTAAAAATAGAAATAATCAAAACCGAACACTATGCTAAAACAAAAATACTCTTACAATGAAGAAAACAAAAACTAGATAATAAACAAAAATCGCTCCCTAAGGAGGAAAACCAAATCTAATCTTAAAAGGGGTCAAAAGGAAAAGGCTGACCTCAAAGGCGCTCTATCAAAAAGGGACAAAAGAAAAAGGCTCACCTCAACAGGGGCTCTATAATAACTAAGCTCTCTAAACAAAAATCACTCCGCAAGCGGGAGGAAAAAACGGGAATACAAAACAAGGAAAAATCTCTAAACTTAGAATTTATTAAACAAAAAATCACTCTTAAAAGAGGAAAAAATGACAACAACTTACGTGACCAAACTCTCTCTGTGAATACTTTAGCGGACTATGACAAGGAACAGGGGCTTAGGTGAACGAACAAACGAAACACTTCGGCACAAGACAAAGGGAAGACGCCGACTAAATACACATGAGGGAAATGGGGAACAGGTGGAAACGATTAGGGATCAGGTGAGACAATCAGACCGGTGACACATGAGGAAGGGCAAGTGACCTGAAACGAGAGGAGAATTAGATTTTCAAAATAAAACAGGAAGTAACGAGACAAAAAACCCAAGACGAGACAAACCTCACCGCGGTGTGACATTGAGTATTTGCAGCTGTAATGATTTCATTTTATTTTGGTTGTGTGCAATGATAAATAATGTTAATTACAGAGCAATATTCTCATCAATTAACTAGAAACTAATTTCATATGAGAAAAATTCTTATTTCATTCCAAGATTTGAACATTTAAAGCAAGTTATATTCATAGCTTTTTGAATCTCAATGTGACATTAAAGGTAGTTTTCTGTTGAATAAACTAACTGTCATTGTGATGTAGAACTGTAATCTTATTTAGGAAAAATAATCATGATTATCATCTAAGCTGTAAGCGTGCAGTCCTCTCACAATGTCACTGCATCACTGTTTAATCATACCGTCCCCAGCAGTGTGTGACATCCAACACCGGCTGGTCCACACTCTTAGTGTCATTACAGAGGACCAGCACGGATAATAATTTTTGCCACCATGAAATTATTTCTGCTAGTCCAATAAAGGGCAGCTGGGGAGACAGACTCCTCTGTCATACATGCCTGAACTGTAGGGTTCATCAGTGCAGCTACTATCTGACTTTTAATCTAAGTGGAATTGCTCCCCTATGTGTAGTCAAAGTCTTTGCCCCTGAGGTGTTGAGGGCCAGTGACTTCACCACTGTTATTATATGGCTCATTAATTACTCTCTCTTGACCAAAGTGTGATATGTGAAGCTCCAATGTAGCTCTGCCTCTGTTGGGACTTGACACAAACACACCACTAATGCCAGTGACTTTCCTCAAATGATTATGACAGTACAGCTCCATTATGCCTTTTACTGCTGGCAAAGTGTAATAGGTAATACTTATCTCCAATAATTCCTATCTGCTCTCTCTGTTTGATGGCAGGCGCCATTTGGGATTGTAGGGCAGGTTGGTCGCCATCCCAAAAGAGAAATCAGCTTTATTACAAAATGGACCTTGAAGTTAAATTTCAGTCCAAATTGTTTTAACCACATGGGATGGCATGTCTATCCTAGGTACGTTTGGATTACCTTGTTTGATCACACTGAAAAGAAAACCAACACAATTAGTCTCTCTCTCTCTCTCTCCTCTCTGGCTTCATGCCTCTCCTGTCCCCATCTGCTGTATCTTCTCATTCCCGGAATCATACTCCTGGTCAGAGCTGCTGTAAATCACCTCCGTACTGTATCCCATGTCTTCAATCTGACCTTCAGCGGTCTCAGAGGCTGAGTAGAGTCCTTGTTTGTCCAGCTGCATTTGCTCTCAGGCTGCTAAACCTGGTTGAGCTGAGCCCCGTCACCCACGGTGATTCCCCTTGAGATCCGTGGTCCCAGTCCAGCTAACTGAGCCCTGAGCTAATTAGCTAACGGTAATACTAATGTCATCTGACTTCCTCTGCCATTTTAAACTCCTGTATATTCTAGTTTAGCTTTTAAACTGCAGCAAAGCCAGTACGATTCTAAGCAACACAGAAACAGCCCAACATGCTCCCAGATGTAAGCAATTTCTTTGTTGAGTAGACTGTTGTAACTGCTTAAAATGATTGCCACAACTACAAAAACAAGTCCCAAATAGCCATTACTGAAAGAAAAAGCCAACAATCTGCCTTTTGGTCTTGTTTGTTTGTTTGTTTGTTTATTGGTTTAAATATACAGAGACAATGCACATTAATAAACATTTCTGTAAACATGCCGGTTTAGCCACGTTGGCTAATTTTCAACCGTAGTCTCTGGGGCAGGTGACTTGAGCACTACAATAATTAAAAATGCATTAAAAAAATAAACAAACACAAAACAGTACTATGCCTACTTATAAAGTACAGTATACAATACAATATACTACAGTGCATACAATAAAATACCTTCATTACAGTTTCAGAACAGATGGTCACATAATTGACCGTCTCTCAACCATAGTTTTAAATTTCTTTTAAAAGAAAGATAGGTGTCATACTCCCTGAGCTGCACTGGAAGAGTATTCCAGGTGTGAGTAGCTCTCACCGAGAAGGCTGCCTGACCAAAAGCAGTCCTTCTTTTTGGAACTACACAGTCCCCTCTGCTGACAGACCTAGTATGTCTGTCAGTGGATGTTTTCTGTGTAATAAAAGTACCAAGGGGGGGAGGAGCCAAGCCATGTAGGATCTTATAAGTGAGACAGGCATCTTTGAATTTAATGAAGTTGTCCCAGCTCAATAGATTGTAATTTGAAATGCTGTGACAATGATGATAAGTATTTGACTTCTTGTCCAGTACTTTCACAGCCTGATGGTAAACTACTTGTACAGATTTTAATGTTGTACAAGAGGCTTGTGCCCAGCTGGTCAAACAGTATGACAGGTGTGACATAATGATAGCATTAAAATACAATACCGCTGCTTTTGTTGACAGTGAGTTTCTGATGTGGCGGAAATTTGATAAATGAAACTTTGCTGTGTTTACTACTAATTTAATTGGTTTTTTGAATGTAAGATTTGAATCAATTTTTATTCCAAGATATTTATATTCAGACACAACTGTCAACTTTTCCCTAGTAACATAGACATCAGGTAATACGGTATTCATCGAACTTTTAGTAAAAATCATGCATACCGTTTTCTTAGTGTTTAGATGCAGACATGAATTATTCAGCCATTCGACAACCGGGGTGATCGCTGCCGTTAACTTATTTGCAGCTTGCTGCTTGGTTGCTGCATGAACATAAATGACCGTATCATCTGCATACATCTGAATGTCAGACTCACTGCATACAGATGGAAGATCATTTATGTAAAGACTAAACAACAGTGGTCCCAATGTGGAACCTTGGGGGACACCAAAACTACAACCAAGGACAGAGGATAACTCACCATTTGCCCTAACTCTCTGAGTTCTGCCTTCAAGATAAGACTTCATGTATCTGATGGTATTAGGGGAGAAGTTGTACCGAGAAAGCTTAGTGAGAAGGACACCGTGATGCACAGTGTCGAAGGCTTTCTTTAGATCTAAAAATGCGGCTGCAACAACTCCCCCCTTATCAAGCTTAGATCTAATATTCTCCAAGAGAAAGCATATTGCAGTCTCCGTTGAATGGTTTGATCTAAAACCAAACTGCATGGGGTGCAATCCAAAGGGACTGGTGTTAAGGTGATTTATCAGTTGTTCTGCTATATGTTTTTCTGCTATTTTCGACAAGACAGGAAGTATACTAATTGGTCTATAATTTGATACTTCAGAGAATGTACCTGCCTTGTATATAGGGGTTATTATAGCTTCCTTCCATGCTTCTGGAAATACAACTTCACTATAGGATCTGTTAATAATAGTTGATATTGGTCCAGCCAAGCACCCATTGAAAGTTTTTAAAAACATTGTGTCTAGGCCATACACATCCTTAGCTTTTGAGTTCTTCAAGGAATTTATAATTGTTGTCACCTTTGTTTCAGTGATATCACACAGCTCAAAAACAGGCTGATTGTGATCCACTGGAAACGTACTCAGATTGGTACGGAAGCTCTGTTGCAGAGTCTGTACTGACTCCACAAAATAGGAATTAAAGCTTTCTGCAATTTGAGTCCCATCTTGTGTGATATTACCTTTCACAAGAATTTCGAGACACTTTTTCCCCCCACTATGTTTCCCAGTCAGCTTATTCATATTCTCCCAGATTAATTTGGAATTGCCGTTTGCTTGGTCAATAATATTAACAAAAAAATTGGCCTTTGCTTTCCTTATTTCTCTTGTAACCTTATTTCGTAGCCCCACAAACTTTAATTTATCAGTAGTCAGTTTTGATTTTATAGCTGCCTTCAATGTTGCATCACGCTCCCTCATCATTTTAAGTAAATCACCTCCTATCCATGGAAGGGTGTTTTTTTGTCTATGGCTGGGTGTTATTTTCCTCATGAAAGTATTCATTACATGTTTGATGGTGGACAAAAGGGCCTGACAGTCAGAGTTTGCATCAGAATATGACAGAATATTATTCCATTCTATCCCTTTAATTGTATTTTCAAAATTATTTTGTTCCCCCTTAGGTATTCTAAATTGACTTGATTTTTTTGCCCCAGGACTAAAACGTTTTTTAGACAGTTTCCTAACAATAAGGGTTAGATTATGGTCAGATAACCCAGTGATCATGTTGAAAGTCTTAACAACTCTCTCTGGTTTATTTGTGAATATTAAGTCTATCAATGTTTTAGAGGACTGGGTTATTCTTGTCGGCCCTTTAACTCTTGCCAGCAACCAACTTCAAAATGCCAGATTTCCAATCATACCTTTGTGTTCCAGGATATTTCATGCTGAAAATACAACTGCTCTTTTCTCCCTGTATGTGATTCTCTGATGGGATGACATGAATTTAATTGCAAGATTTGTTAGAGCTCCACACTTGAGACAACATGAGTGTAGGAGATACACTAATAATAAACACTCGTTAATGGGGCACCACCTCCGTTATTTTGTCTATTTGAATAATCCGGAGGTAATTAATCAAATTCGACTGGACAAGTTTAACTTGTATCAATTCTAATCAATTTCAGATCAATTTATTCATCTCATATATGAAGGAGTGAATTCTACACATATCCATCGGTTCTCCACATTAAAACAAACCTGCACAGACAACGACGTACGGTTAAATAGGTTTATTTACTAAATAAATCAAGGTGAATAAATGAAAGGATGATTCAAACAAACAATATTGATAACATAAAATGTAGAGACTAAATGATCATGGTAATGAATGGATGGAGATGAGCGGATGGTAAAGTCGCGAGTCTGGGAAGCATTCAAAGATTACTATAGTAATTTTGACACTAACGAGACCCTAACCGGATTTCTTATTAATTAAAGATTACTATGAATCAAAAGAAAAGAGACATCACCAACTCAAGAACATGCGTGTGACTCCAGCAGTGTGCGTGGGTGTTTAGCCTACTTTGCCTGAAGACTGGGAGATGTTCACCACTTTGGACCTCTCCGGAGCTGATAGCTTGACCTCGGCTTGAGGTGCCGGTCCGCTGGCCGGAGGGATGTCGCAGAGCGTCTGCGGCTTGGAGTGGGTTTCTCTCGTCCCGGTGTCGGAGGGAGAGCGCCGTCTGTCCAGTACTCGGCAGGAAGTCCCGGTCCGCTGCCCAGCGGGATGGCACCGCTCGTGAGCGTTGAAGGCAGGCCGGTCGGCTTGGCAAAATGTCTGTTCGTTGCAAACCGTTCACACGGTTTGTTGATGCAGGCAATTACTGCACAATGTTATTAACGCTGGTGGTCGGATTAAAGGTCTTCTTCTTGCATGGAGTGATGGCTCTGAACTTTTGATCGAACTAATTCAACTTTCTTGACGAAAATAACTAGAGAATAACGCTGGCCGGGCGAGTCCTCAGTTATTACTCAAAACAAGACGAATTAAGTCAAATTAACTTCTACTGAGTAAAATAATGATACTTAACAAAACGAAACGAAAGCACTTAGAGTCAGTGCGTCCTCAAATTAGGGTATTGAGGTAAAAATCGCACGTGGTCAATTGTGCGGAGATTTCTGCCTAAGAGCGTGTCGCAAAAATACAAAAAGTAAAGGTTTTAAAAGTGAAGTGAAGAAAAATTTAGAGAAGAGTTACAAAAAGAGGTTACAGCAAGAGAGCGAGTGAGCAGTTGTCTCTTGGTATTTGTAGTCCATATCAGCAGGCGGTTCCTAAGGGGCGGGCTTACGGTTATTACTGTGTATCATATCAATCGTCTACACTTACGAAACTTTGAATTAAATTAAACCGATTTAATGTTTCGCGATCGTGCTTCACCTTTCTCAGGACCTTACCATGGCAAAATAAATGGACTTAATGAAATAATATGACCTGATTAAATTCGCTGAACGAATAAAAGAAATTAACACTGGATCAAACATGAAAACACTTAAAGATACAGTAGAACTGATAGAATCTGACCACATATATAAGCATTTCTTATAGTTCTAATACCTGTAAATGAAGAAACATATTACAGACTTTTAATCAGGAAAACGTATTAAAACATAGATATCTTGAAAGTTTAATTTCTTTGTACCCGGACTCACCACTGGAGGGCACTGTGGTTCCACCAAACACATGACACAATTAAACATTAAATTTGATTTTAGCCAAATTTCATCACAGAGAAACGGGAGAAAGATCAGTTTTATGAGCTTCTCTTACTGACCCTTAATCTGTTGGAATTAAGAGAATGAGATCCTGACTTAATGGTTAATTAGAAATGGTCTGAAATCTGGAGGAACACAGAGACCATTTGGTGTGGAATGTGGTTACAGATAGCATCCAGACGGGTCATAACTTACAGACTTGGGAGTGTTTGCATAGAACAAGTCAGAAGGTTTCCAGTGTTCTCTTAAAAGCTAATGTGTGCTTTAGAAGTTAGAGGTGAGGAGAGAGACACAGGTAAAGAGAGAGATACTCTAAAACAAAGGGGAAAAACATTTGATGTGAGTTAATTTACATATATAAAGACTCTGTATTGACACCTTCTGACCAGTGTTCGTCCCTCCTGGTGAGCTAACAGAGGCCTCCACCTGACCTGTGAAAGAGGATATGTGTGCTTGCAAGGGAGAGGAGGTTCATCCAAAGGCTTTGGGTTGTAAATTAATTAAAAGTGTCTTCATACGAAGTATTTACAACCAAGAAAAACACTGTCCTCTCTGCCAGGCGATAAGATGGCGCCCCTCTTCCTGTAGAGTTGCTTCAAACTTAAAAACAGAGTTGATAAGGGAAACAGGGCCTCAGCATCAGAGAGAAAGGAACACAGAGACGAGTTCCTACATATCCCCCACTTCGATCTGAATGACCGTAGTAGCGGGAACTTTGGATCGATGAAGTCATGATGTCCCTCGTCGAGGAAACTGAACTGGTACACTTCATGTTCAGAGTTGGTGTCTGTCTTTATCATGTGCTGAGGTCTATTATATAACAAAAATCGTGTATATATCAAAAGAAAAGAGAGAAAACGATAATAATACTGACGACCCTAACTCTTCCTAAGGGTTAATAGGAGGTGCTAATCTTATAGGGTTACAGGGCCTATACTAAAGCTAGTAACTGTCGTCAACTAACTGTAAAAGGGTCGGAGTCATTACTATCACTAACTGATCACTGCACTTGAGTAAGAGTGTTTGCTCTGACTGAGTGTCTGTGGAAAAATTTAGATTTCTTGATTTTGCTTTCCCATTGATTTGTGTCCAAATAATGGAGCTAAATTTTCAATGTATAGGATAACGTTCTCTGGTGATGGTGGATAAAATTTCCTTCACCAGAAACAGTGGGATAAGATGCAGAAGAATCTTATCTATGGCTGAGCTGTTCACTGAGGATCCAATGTCTCTCGGCGTGTCTGCCATAACGAACTGACAGGTTGTGTGTGAGGATAATCAACCGACATGACTGAAAGGAGAATGATTACTCACGTAAATATTTATTACACTGTTCATATAGATGTACATTTCTGCTTATTCTCTAAGACCGAATGGGAGCAGCTGTAACACAAGCAATATCCCTTCAGGGATCACTAAAGTATTTCTGATTCTAATTCTGACTATAGCAAGGCGAGTTTTTATTCAGAGCTTCACTGTGGGTTTCGACCACCAAAATGATGCTCTACAACGACTGGCTTATGTTTGTAGCACCTACTGTTGTTGGTTGATCTGTGCTCTGATGTCTGGGATTTCAGCTTGTAATTCACATCTATAGCGATTTGACTGTGAATAAACTGACAGCATGGACTGCAGAAAATCCAAAATTAAACAAAATATTCTTACAACAATAGCTTTTCGGGAGCCCACCAATGAATTGTTCAGGTCTGCACCGAACTATTCGTTTCTGATTGAGTGACAGTGAACTTCCACAACTGCTGCAACCTGTAAGTCGAGTCTGTCAGCTTGACAAACACTTTCTTTGTGTGTAGACGACAGCTGGTGATCAGCCGTATGGGTTGTTCTTCGCGAACAATCTCAGAGTTTTGGTTTTGATTCTACCCTATCAATTTATTATACACTTTGGACTAAAGGGCAAACGTGTTAGATTAACCCCCACTTTGAATCAATTAGTTTGGGTGAATCAAACGACTGTATTTAGTTAAGCAGGTTAAATTAGCAGGTTAATTTACAAAGCCTGTTTAACAATTCAACTTTTGTAAACGACTGGAACAACAGTGACTTTTGTTGGCAAACACAAAAAAAAAATTCTACTCGCGATGGGCACTTTCAGGTGCTTTAAGGGTTTTATCCTTATTTATGACCTGATAGAGAAGTTTGCATCCCTGTCAAGTCCCATGGGGTTTTTGTGCGGATTCATCTGGTTGCGATGGACCAACTTAAGAGTCTGCTCTTCCTGGTCTTTGTTTACTTTGATCTTTTGGGGCAGAAGTTTACGGGTAAGCCTTCTGGTGTCTTGGTTGTCTTTTCTCGTCAGGGGAGCAGAGGTGTGGTACCACCTTTTGTCCCCCACTTGGATTTTGTCATGGGACACTTTTTTGTCATAGTAGGCTCTGTGGCCCCTTCGTGGGAAGGAAGCTCTGGGACGCAGGTTTGACAGTTGGACCTGACGGCAAATCGAGCAGTCTTTGATGTAGTTTGCTACATCTTCCTGCATGTGTGGCCAATAGGCTACTTGTTGGAGTGCCTGATATGTTGCTTTGGCTCCTCTATGTCCTGCGTGTGGAGAGTTATGGGCCTGCATTAGCATCACCCCCCTGTGGCTCTGAGGCTCCACGAACGCATGTGAAGTGAGAGCGTCGGAGACACGTACAAGGAGGTTTTCGACAATGCGCAGGGAAGTGTGTGCGTCATCCAAGTGTTTCAAGTCAGGACCAGAGCGTCTCAGTTCTGAAGAGTTGGCAGGAGCATTGGCTACTGCCTGAGCGTGAGTGACGACACCAACCCCAAGGGTGGGAGGGTTGGGAAGAGATTCAGGATTGAATTGCCAGGGAGTTTCATCAAAGGCACCAGGTGCCAAGACATCTGGCTCAAGTACATAGCACTGAGTTTCAGTGGGATGTGGAAGATCTATAGGCAGTGGTTGGTGGACCTGTGCCCAAATCTTCAAGCGTTTGAAGTCAATCAGTGGCTCAAATCGGTTGAGGAGATCTTTACCGATGAGAAGAGGGATGGAATCAAAGGGGGACACGTACACAGGGTGGACGAGGTTCATTGATCCCATAGTGAAGTTAATCAATGCCCTAGTGGTCAAGGTAGTACCTGTGGGCGAATATGGTTGGACTTCAAGTGAGCAGTGTTGCAGCTTTAAGTTCCTGTTGGATTGGTGTACCATTGTTCGCAGTTTGTTGAAAAGCGTTGGTGACATGAGAGTCACATCTGCACCTGTGTCAAGGAGTGCTTCATGTTCAAGCTCGTTTTCAAGTGTAGCAGATAGGTAGAGCTTGCGTGCAACCCCCCTTTCTTTAAGATTGCCTAAGAATCGTTGAAAAGGTGGTTCAACCTGAAAGATTGACGGGGCTTCATCCGGAGGAGTCTTGTTTGAGTCTAGCTGAACCACTAAGATTGCACTAGAGTTTGGCTGTTTACGTCCTTGGTCTGATTGCTCAGGTGTGCCATTCTTGGCCATTGGGACCTGGTTCTGAGGCAATGCATGTTCAGGTTCAGTGGGGCTCATGTACGACTCCTCTTTCACCACCACATTGGGTTGGTTGGATGAGGGTTTTGGAGAGGAAGTTGCTGGATTCTCAGGAGTCGTCAAGCGAGCAACTACTGAGAGGAGGTCAGCTTTTTCTCTATCTCCTTTGTACACATGTTCAATCATGCGTTTAATAGCGTCAAGGTCTTTCTTGCTCATACCTGATTGATTCAACTTATCAGGGCTGGTTGGTTCAGCATTTTCGTCTGTTGCTTCCTCATCAGATGGGTTTTCATGTTGCCCATTTCTGGATGGATAGCTTTGAGACCCACGTCTGTCGTGTTTTCTACCGTTATAAGTTTGACGGTTTTTCCGTTGGTCTGATTGGGATTTGTTTCGGTGGGAGTCAGAAAAGTGACGTTTTGCACCAAATCGTGGTTGGTACTGACTTCTGTCAGACCGAGAGGTTTGTGGATACCTTCGACCTGAATCAGGTTGGTGAAATGAAGGGTTTTTCTGCTCTGTTGGAGGTTGGTAAGGTTGAGAAGGGGGTGTGGTTGACTCACATGGTTTGACACCCGGAACTCCTTCCAACTCCAGAGGCAAAGACTCTGTGGAAATACTCAAGATATTTGTTTCAGTGGATTTGACCAGTGTTTGTCTTTGTTTAGCAAAACCTTTTGTGGCCAGTTCACGTAGTTGTCGACTAGTGAGGGTTTCTGGACATGCCATGACACCAAGATGATGGCTAGTCGTGGGGTGGAGGTTTTGTACGAACAGTGACTTGAAGTGTAGTTCTTCCTCCATTTCTGTCTCATTCTTGGGTCCGAAATAGGCTTCATGAAGCCTCTCATAGTACTCTTGAGGGGATTCTTGTCTTCCCTGTTTGACAGCTAAAGCGGCAGTTAGACCTGTCTTTGTAGTGTAGCTTTTAAATTCATCCATCAATGCTTTGCTGAGGGCTTCATAGCTCTCTTTGACACGGCGAGGTTGTCGCTCGATGAATTTGCTGACTCTCTGATTAGAGGTGACTCTAATTAGGTAGATTTTGTCATCTACTGTGGCATCTGGGAGTCTCCTCAGATAGAACTCTATGTCTTTTAGGTAAGCGCTGGTGTCGTGAGTGCCACCAGGCTTGGGTTCGAAACGGTTTATGTTTCGAGCCATTTTATCTAGGTCCCTGTCGGAGGGACTTCGCGGATAGTGCGCGCTTGAACGAGGGGGATGTTGAGGAGAGGTAGACCTTTTATTTAGGTCATGTAGGTCCCTGTCAGTCCGTTTGCGGACAGCAGGGCCTATGGGCGACAAAGATCGCGGCGAGGATGCGCCTATTTGAGCGTCTCGGTGGAATCTGCTCTCTCTCCTTTCCTCACAGGAGCTTGCATTTGCAGGCGTTCTTTGGAATGAACTATACTCAAGAGAATGTTCTAATTCCCTTTTAACCTCATTGAGCTCTGCCTCTTTCTTCATCTGTTCAAGATGGGATTTGTCAGCTTGGGCTTTGGCCTCTTCTAGTGCCTGTTGCATGTCTTGGAGACGTTTCCTGTCACTTTCTCTGGCCCTGTCCCAGACTTTGAGCTTACTTTTTAGATCCTTATTTTTTTCGGTTGCTTCTTCAAGGTCTTTGTTAGCATTTTTAAGATCTTCAGTTACTTCTCCAAGCTCATATTCCTTTTTATCTAGCTCTAGCCCTTGGGCGTTTAGGATCTGTTTTAGCTCTGAGTTTTCTTTCCGCAGTGTAGCTTGTTCATCCTCTTGTGCTTTGATTTGAGACTCCAGTTCTTTATTGTAGTCTTTTGCTCTAGCTAAAGATTCCTCTGACTCAGTTAAGGACTCTCTTGTTTCGGTTAAAGCATGCACTGTCTTAGTTAAAGAGTCTTCTGCTACAGCTAGAGACTCCTCTGCTTTAGTTAAGGATGCCTCCGTTTCCTCATGTTGCTTTTTAAGAGCTCTGTGGTTTTCTTTTCTGACCCTCATTTCAGCTACAGCTTTGTCTAGCAATCCATCTCTATGTTTTTGTTGCGCAGCCATAACAACGATCATGCTCCCTAACATTTTCTCTCTGGTTTTTCCTTGCATTGGTTCGGTTAGGGATTGGCATATTAGCGCGGTCATTATATTTTGTAGTTCATTAGGGTCGGCCTTCTGGATTTCGTCTACATAACCTGGCAGCAAATTTGTTGTGAGCTCCTTTATTACTGCATCTTGTTCGGCTAGGGGATTCAAAGTTGCGACTAGTGGATTCAAATTTGCTGCTAGTGAACTGCCAGGACTCTTTGGATCGGTCATTGTTTAAGTTTGTTTAGAGAGAGGAAAAAAAAATTATAAATAAATCTTTAAATTTATTTAAACTTGTTTTGTTTCATCTATTTATTTTATTTGGGCTTTAAATGTTTAATTGTTTTCAATTAGAGGTAGGATTCGCCTTTATTTGAATTAACTTGTGACGTTCAAAACAAGTAAGCGTTTGGATTTTAAAGGATCTAACAGCTAATGTGTTAACAACAAAACTAAAGTATTTGATCTAAATCTGGCTTTCAAGTGAAACTACTTGGATGTGTAGTTAACAGCTTAATTATTTGACTTGCATGAGCGTAGCATATCAGAGTCAGATTTCAAGTAATACACTAAAAATAAAATTTTTAATTGACTTGGATTGAAATTGTTGAATCTGGTTAAAGTTGTCAAATTTGTAATTAACAGCTAAATTAAATTTTTATTTATCTGAATAATGAGACACACTAATTTACTATGGTAGTTATTGCAGTATTACAAGTTTCCAATAGTACAATTTAGCAAGTATCTGTGTAAAAAGAAAAATTAATTTTGTTTATTAAAGCTGAAGGATCAAATTCAGTTAAACAAGTTAGCCAGCAGAGTATGCTATTTAGTCGTATTTGTTGTTAACAGAATCATTCACCATGGGTGCTGTCACAAATTTGATAGTCACAGATTTGGTCATTAGAGGAAGCTATCACAAAATAAAAATCTTTTACCGAATGTCCTATAGAGGAAGCTATCACAAACTTTGAGGTTTTAACAGAGTTGAGCAACAGAGGGCGCTAGTACAATTTTAGGAGTTTTAATAGAGTCGAGCACTAGGGGCGCTGTCTCGGAATTGACTTTTAACAAGGCTACCTGAAGAAGAGTCTAGAGGAGGGACTTTTTAGCTCCGCCCACTGATATACCCCATTGTTTTAGCAGGATTTAGCTCAGTGGTGATTTGGGCTCTGAAGCGTTCACTTCTCAGCTGTAAAAAGGGCAGCAGTTGAGTTCACTTTTCCCACAAGCAGAATCTGGGCGCGGCGGCCGGCACTGATTTCTTATCACAGACAGCTTTCAGCACATCAGAAAACATTCAACCAGCAACTAGCATTGCATTCATTTACTTGTGTTTCCAAAATTTGAGCTGATAGAGGTTTTCTGTCCTCCTTTACACAGTCAAATATACTGTCTTTGATCGGATGGTTGCCACAGCAACCAATCTTGATACTACACGGGGTAGATCAAATAAACCTCTTACTGTTTGCACAGCTGTTTTCTGTTTAGGTAGCTAATCTAAATCAGAACACACGAGGGTCTGAGCAAGTTACAAATATCTCCGGAACATCGCGGTAAATATAGACTATCTCAGGATAATTCTATAAGCTTTGGCACAGCGCAACAGCTCAAGATTCATCAAACCGGTTAAATTAAGAAGTGTGCAGCGACACTTATGCATGCAAATAACTCACAGACCTGGTTCAACACAGCGTCTGTACATGAGACATTAACGCACGGCGGCGTTTAACAATTTTAACTCACAGATCTGGTGATTACAGCGCAGAATCTGTACATGAAGCATTAACGCACGGCGGCGCTGAACAACTCTTTAAATCATAGGTCTGGTACAACGCAGCATCTACACATTAATTTCCAACATGCAGCGATGTTGAAGGCTCTTTATCACACACGGATCTGGTTACAACGCAGCATCCATACAAATTAATTTCATATTAAGCAGCGCGATCACAGCTCGGCGGAGTTTATGCTCACACACAATTCAAGGTATATACAGTCAAGAATATAAAGTTAAGTATCGCATTAATCACTCAGTGGACAGCTAAACAACATGAAACAGCTTGGGTTTTGATTTTAAAACCGATGTTTGTCTGTACACATCAATTTAATGCAGAGAACTGTGGTTTTAGGTGGCCTCGCACGGACGGCACCATATAATATGTAGGAGATACACTAATAATAAACACTCGTTAATGGGGCACCACCTCCGTTATTTTGTCTATTTGAATAATCCGGAGGTAATTAATCAAATTCGACTGGACAAGTTTAACTTGTATCAATTCTAATCAATTTCAGATCAATTTATTCATCTCATATATGAAGGAGTGAATTCTACACATATCCATCGGTTCTCCACATTAAAACAAACCTGCACAGACAACGACGTACGGTTAAATAGGTTTATTTACTAAATAAATCAAGGTGAATAAATGAAAGGATGATTCAAACAAACAATATTGATAACATAAAATGTAGAGACTAAATGATCATGGTAATGAATGGATGGAGATGAGCGGATGGTAAAGTCGCGAGTCTGGGAAGCATTCAAAGATTACTATAGTAATTTTGACACTAACGAGACCCTAACCGGATTTCTTATTAATTAAAGATTACTATGAATCAAAAGAAAAGAGACATCACCAACTCAAGAACATGCGTGTGACTCCAGCAGTGTGCGTGGGTGTTTAGCCTACTTTGCCTGAAGACTGGGAGATGTTCACCACTTTGGACCTCTCCGGAGCTGATAGCTTGACCTCGGCTTGAGGTGCCGGTCCGCTGGCCGGAGGGATGTCGCAGAGCGTCTGCGGCTTGGAGTGGGTTTCTCTCGTCCCGGTGTCGGAGGGAGAGCGCCGTCTGTCCAGTACTCGGCAGGAAGTCCCGGTCCGCTGCCCAGCGGGATGGCACCGCTCGTGAGCGTTGAAGGCAGGCCGGTCGGCTTGGCAAAATGTCTGTTCGTTGCAAACCGTTCACACGGTTTGTTGATGCAGGCAATTACTGCACAATGTTATTAACGCTGGTGGTCGGATTAAAGGTCTTCTTCTTGCATGGAGTGATGGCTCTGAACTTTTGATCGAACTAATTCAACTTTCTTGACGAAAATAACTAGAGAATAACGCTGGCCGGGCGAGTCCTCAGTTATTACTCAAAACAAGACGAATTAAGTCAAATTAACTTCTACTGAGTAAAATAATGATACTTAACAAAACGAAACGAAAGCACTTAGAGTCAGTGCGTCCTCAAATTAGGGTATTGAGGTAAAAATCGCACGTGGTCAATTGTGCGGAGATTTCTGCCTAAGAGCGTGTCGCAAAAATACAAAAAGTAAAGGTTTTAAAAGTGAAGTGAAGAAAAATTTAGAGAAGAGTTACAAAAAGAGGTTACAGCAAGAGAGCGAGTGAGCAGTTGTCTCTTGGTATTTGTAGTCCATATCAGCAGGCGGTTCCTAAGGGGCGGGCTTACGGTTATTACTGTGTATCATATCAATCGTCTACACTTACGAAACTTTGAATTAAATTAAACCGATTTAATGTTTCGCGATCGTGCTTCACCTTTCTCAGGACCTTACCATGGCAAAATAAATGGACTTAATGAAATAATATGACCTGATTAAATTCGCTGAACGAATAAAAGAAATTAACACTGGATCAAACATGAAAACACTTAAAGATACAGTAGAACTGATAGAATCTGACCACATATATAAGCATTTCTTATAGTTCTAATACCTGTAAATGAAGAAACATATTACAGACTTTTAATCAGGAAAACGTATTAAAACATAGATATCTTGAAAGTTTAATTTCTTTGTACCCGGACTCACCACTGGAGGGCACTGTGGTTCCACCAAACACATGACACAATTAAACATTAAATTTGATTTTAGCCAAATTTCATCACAGAGAAACGGGAGAAAGATCAGTTTTATGAGCTTCTCTTACTGACCCTTAATCTGTTGGAATTAAGAGAATGAGATCCTGACTTAATGGTTAATTAGAAATGGTCTGAAATCTGGAGGAACACAGAGACCATTTGGTGTGGAATGTGGTTACAGATAGCATCCAGACGGGTCATAACTTACAGACTTGGGAGTGTTTGCATAGAACAAGTCAGAAGGTTTCCAGTGTTCTCTTAAAAGCTAATGTGTGCTTTAGAAGTTAGAGGTGAGGAGAGAGACACAGGTAAAGAGAGAGATACTCTAAAACAAAGGGGAAAAACATTTGATGTGAGTTAATTTACATATATAAAGACTCTGTATTGACACCTTCTGACCAGTGTTCGTCCCTCCTGGTGAGCTAACAGAGGCCTCCACCTGACCTGTGAAAGAGGATATGTGTGCTTGCAAGGGAGAGGAGGTTCATCCAAAGGCTTTGGGTTGTAAATTAATTAAAAGTGTCTTCATACGAAGTATTTACAACCAAGAAAAACACTGTCCTCTCTGCCAGGCGATAAGATGGCGCCCCTCTTCCTGTAGAGTTGCTTCAAACTTAAAAACAGAGTTGATAAGGGAAACAGGGCCTCAGCATCAGAGAGAAAGGAACACAGAGACGAGTTCCTACATGAGATTGCCATCAGACTGTGCTGCGTACTACATGCATGAGCCAGCATGACTCAATTTTATGCTCTGACAAGCTCCACAGTTACAAAATGTGCATACTCAAATTATTGTTCCAAGATAATTGATTCCTCAGAGCAGACATGTTGGATTCATTCTCTGGGTCAAAGAGGAAAACCATGATATAAAGCTGCATCCAGCACTTTCTACATAATACAGTATGCAGTTAACATGTAGCTTTTTATATCACTATGGAAAGGCAATGAAATGGTCAAGGGTCATTTATTTATCCTTGGACAACATAGGGTTTTTGAACAAACGCTTATGGTTGCCCCCATCTGCTACTCACAAAACAAAGACTGTGTAAATGGATGAATACATAAAAAATAAATAAAAAAAATAAACCTCTATGAATGGTGGAGTGTTGAGGTTACGTTCAGGAGCCTAAGTAAAGATGCTGCTCTGCAGTCTGGTGGTATGGCAGCAGATAATTCTGTATCTTTTGCCAGATAGCAGCAGGGTGAACAGACTGGCTGGGATGGGTATTGTATTTTAGTATCTTTCGGGGTCTGTGCAGACATCTCACTTCACCAATATTACTGATGCCTGATATTACTGATGCATGGGTACCAGTGATGTTCTGCTGCAGGGCCCTACTTTTCTTTACCAGTGAGAGATGTGTTTTTACCGTGACAGGTTTCCCGTGATGTTGATTTCCAGGAACCTAAAACTGTTCACCTGCTCCACCTCATCTCCACTGATGTACACAGGGGTGTGTGTCTTTGCCTCCTTTTATCGAAAATCACCAATCATGGTTGGAAATTAATACCTGCCGCCGGCCAAATTTGATTAAAGTTAATAAGCAGTGGGTGAATTTGACTAATCTACCAGCCATGCAATTGAATTTGGACCTGAAATTCAAAACATGAGTGGATTCAATGGAGTTACATAAATAACTTGTGCAGAGCAGCAACCTGCTGCAAATTTCATCATCAAGACAAAGGCCGGAGAGCACATTTAACATGGCTGGAAGCCTTATCTGTTCTAGCCCAATCTAAACCTATGTTTTGCTCCCACTTGTGGCAACACGCTTCGACCAGCGGCAAGATAAGCAGCTGTATTTGGGCACAAAGAAATTGGAATTGAAGTGAAAATGCCAATTCAATGCCAATTGAAATGCCACAAGGAAGTGATATGCATCGTACAAGACAAAATGGCTATAAATAGCCTAGCAAGAGAAGCTCAACGTACTCTTCATAAGTGTCCTTGCCATCGTCAAGAAAGAAAGACAGCTACACAATGTGAATGGCTTTATAATTATTTTTTTCTGTTTTTGGTTGTCACCGTTACCTGAGTTAGCTCGTTAGCATTGCATTGTGCAGAACTAGCAACACGCTGTAGACACAGTGCAAGTTAGCCAAGTTATATCTCAAAATCACAATCACATTGCCTCAGTGGGCTTTACAGTTCGTACAGTGAATGACAGCCTTGGTTCTTAGACTGCAGACGTTGGTTTGTGATTGTTGTGAGGCAGAAGTCACACACAGAGTGTCTCGTCCAGTTCGTGCTTTCGAGCAAGTTCATAAAATCCTGCATGTGCCCCGAGATGTTCCTGCGATGTATTTCTATTCCTCACCGCTAATCTCTGCATACCTCCGACATATCTCCTAACATAGGTACCGATACCCTTATGTTTACCCACAATTCATTTCAAGGGAGCGACATTGCAACATAACTTTAATGTCCATCTTAGGCCAGAAAACCAACAATCAACATAAACTGCAATCTCTGGATTATGGTCTGACTCTGTATCGATACAGAATCTTCCACATCCACTTTACAGACCTATAATAAATTCATTATTGAACCAAACTTCATGAATGTTTTTGTGACAAAGTAGTCACCATCACAGAAACATGAGAGCTGTAGAAATCATTGGAACTGAAGACTATCATGATATGTTCTTTACAAGTGGATGGAAACTTTTGACCATGACTGTAGTTTGCTTCAGTCAACATTTAATTAATCTAAAAATCTTGCAGTCTTGTGTAACTAAACATTTATGGCATTATTCGTTTATTGTTTATTAGAGTTTGGAGGGGCAGAGGTAGACAAACTTACAAGGCGTTATTTTGTCCTCGGGTGTGACAACTGATCTCATCCAAGTCCAGGCTCCATTTTACAAATGGGTTCAGATAAATGAGATGCTGTATCACTAGTTCATTGACGTTGTCACCCTGGTTGAAGCTCGTGAAAACTGGAAGTCACGCCTTTTTTGTAGCCACCCTCTCTGACCTCCAGCTGGCAACCCCGTCAAGACCAACAAAAAGCTGGTCTAAAGTCAGTTGGTTTGATTTGTGTTCCACCTAAAACACACCCATGACTAATTCAGAGTCTAAATACCACTTCTTTTCACTTTGTGGCCATATTATCCGCTGTTTTATTAGCAAAATGGACTTGGACACACACTAAACGCCCTAGTGCTTTGTGTTTTAGACCATCTAAATAGGGCCCACGGTGTGTGTGTGTGTGTGTGTGCGTGTGGTAGATTGTTAAAGTTTGATGTTAAAAGACGGTTCTAATTGAAATTGAATTCACAGTGCACCACTGGAAAAAGGTTAAATCAAAGTTTCTAAATATGAAAAATGAATGACCATCTCTAATGGCGAGACATTAAGTTTGGGCAATTAAAGGTGAAATTTGTAAGAAAAGTTGAATTTTGTGTCTCATTCCCAACTTGTCAAAATTATTTTGGGATAGTGGCCAACCTGTCCTACAATCCCAAAGTGTCATTATTTGATGAGTTAACTCTAAAATCAACTTTTCTTACAAATAGGTCCTTTAAGACAATTAGAATCTTTTGTTGTGGTTAGGATAAACCAACAATAATTTGTCCCATGTCTGAGTTTGAACACAGTACCATCATCTACCATGTCCACCCCAAACATGGCTGCATTGCATTCTGCTGGATATTACAGTGTCCTATCTGGACAATGCTTGTGATTCCTCCAGACCCATTGCAACATGTTTCAGAAGCCTCCCAGAAGCAGATCAGCACTCTGCTCTGCTTAAAATTGCCACCTATTCAAATTTTGACAGAAGTCAAAGTCCATGTCAAGCTGCACAAAGCAGATGAAGCCAGGCAGGAATTCAGACACAGGAACAGGGTAGAGCATCCGGTCACACACAAAACACCCTGTCCAGATTCCAGATTATAAAAACAAACAAAGACTACTGTGCAGTCTTTTAACATGGTAGAAGCACTAAATCAAGGAAAAAACACCAAAATAACAAAATCTAAGCAAGTTCCCTGGTGTATTTACCTACTGTTGAGTCAAAAGTCAAAATCAGTCAAAGTCAAAGAAACCAGGACACCTGTAGGACGAGTGGAGCAGTGTATTGCCTCCCTGCTGAGGAGAGGAAAATCCCCAAACTGACACCAGCTGATTAGCTGACTGAGGGCACCTGCCTGCAGTTTCTCAGCAGGATCACTCTGCACTTCAGTGTGGCTTCAGACAACAGAGGAGAAACAACTGTTCAGCTTGGGTCAAACCATGAAGAAGCTACTGTGATACTGTGATAATGATATTGATGAGAAATGTTGAAAAGGTGTAGTTTGGTTTCACACATGATTAGGATAGACAGCAGGCCTATTCATGTTGAGCAGCAGTGAAGCAGCCTGCTTGGTTTTGTTTGTCTCTTTGCTGTTACAAATTGATTTCATGCTTTAATGTCAATGATAATTCATAAATAATATTTGATGATTGATAAATTGGAGGTACATGGTATCAAATATTGTAAAGAATAAAACAGTGAATACTCTGCACTTTATAACAGTTAAGTTAAAGTTAAAATATTTGAATAATAAATTACTTTAAAAAAAATGACTAAAAACATTTAAGACATTTGTTTGTTTGAAAGTGATGATGATGGTTGTACATTTCTGTTTCTGTTTGAAGGTTTTCAACCTAATATCTCCTCCAATAAGAAAATAAAAATTGAGAAGAGGAAAAGAGTTGTCCCATTGCATCCTTTATGGTTGGCCAGGCCATTTTTCAAGTTTGGGCAGAAGCTGAGCAAAGTAAAACACAGGATAACGTGTCACCTACAAATATCCTTGTTTTCCTATCTGCTCTTAGTCCTGCCTCCCTGACTCCAGCCCTGCCTAATCCTCCCTGCCAGCCGAGCCTGCTCTTCCTTCACTATTCCTGCCACACTGCCTGGGACTCCCTCTGCCCTGTCTTTTCTTGCAATTTTTCTTGCAATAAATTACCTAAGCTGATTTTCTGGCTCCCTGTATGCATTTGGGTTTAGTAGTTTATTGCCCTTAAACACAATAAATTAGGCTGTGCCAAAGATGTTGTGATAGTCAGGGATGACGGTAAATGCAAAAAATTTACAGCAAAGAAGTAGAAGCAGTAGGTAGTAGATTAGGATTTGTAATCCTAAATCTTGAGACTTTGGAAAATGCTCAAAAACATTAAAAAACCATGATCAAAACATACAATCAAAGTTAACATGAATAACTAGTGTGGATAAGAGAAGTATAGCTACAGCCATCAAACTACATTACTCAAAGCAGTAAAGATCTCCAGGAGCTCAGAGCTGAAATGGACCAGAAAGAGAACTGAGTCCTCTCTTACATGAACTGACAATGTGAACACAAAAGAACCCAGTTCTTCTCTGTTGATCCTCTTTTTTGTCCACTTTAAGTGGACTGAGTTTGGTTCACTTAAAGGGGACGGTACTGTGTGTGACAAACACCCTTAAGACATTGCAGACAGCCACTGGTCACCTCCTGTCAGATATCTGCAGCTGTCCTGGGCATCCCTATAATGAGCTCATAGGTGAGGTTCCCTGCTGTGTGGTCTCCTTGCAGGCCACCATGAGACAGCTGTGGCTCCACTTCTTTGTTTGACTTTATCAGACTTCCTTGTGTTAATCCTACTTGCAGGTCAGAAGGTGTTGTAATAATCCTGTGACGGACACTTGTGGAGGATTAACTAAAGCCCAGTCTTCAGCATTTTAATTCAATCCAACACTCATAAAAGTGAATTGATATGAAGTCACAGTGATTACCCTCTGTGACCAACACACATGCACTCACCAGCGGTGGAATGTAACTGAGTACATTTACTCAAGCACTGTACTTCCGTACAGATTTGAGGTACTTATATATACCTGAATATTTCCTTTTTTTTTTTTTTACTTTACATATCTCAGAGATAAATATTGTACTTTTTCACCCCATTACATTATATTGAAGAAATATTTATTAGTTATTGCTAATCTTAATTTGTAAACTAAAAACAGAAAGCTTGTCAGAGTTAGCTAGCTTGGTAACTTCCAGCTCGGTGGGCTTGTTTGACTAACTAGGCTTGCTTCATCTCCACCCACGCTCCATCTCTTTGCACATTTTTGATTAGCTGGAAGTCAGGCGGAGTCAGGCACTGCAAGATGGCAACAGTGGGTACCGCCCACTTAAAGGTGCAGTCGGTAAGTCTTATAAAAGTAACTTTTTGTCATATTTGCTAAAACTGTCACTATGTAAAGACAGCATTACATGAAACTAAAAAAGACAGGCTCATTTAGCCCCACCTACTGCTCCTACTGCAAATTGCCAGAATCCACCGCGACCGGACAAAAAGAACCAATCAGAGCCAGGATGGTGTCTGATGGAGTGTCGACAGCTGTCCATCACTGCTCACGCACACACTGCGGACAGCCCCCTCCCCCTTCCTCCTCAGCTCATGCTAGCGCTCGGTCAAGCTCATATCTCCGAGAGCGGCTTCAGGAGCTTAGAGAAAGTAATGGCACAGCAACAACCATCAGCGAGGAAAAACTACCGATACCTCCGTTACCAACAACAGCATACACGGCAAAGACTAGTAGAAAGAGGAAGCCAGAGCCGGAGCCACTGAAAGTTGTACTTGTTCAAATTTAATGCTAAGTCCTCTCTCTCCTCAAAGTTACCAACTGCACCTTTAAAGCTTCATTCTGGCTCTTCAGAAACCTGTGGGTGACATCATGGTAGTTCTGTCCACTATTTTATACAGTCAGTGATAGCACTTTAAAAAACAGGGTTAAAAAGTGCTTTATTGTTAAATAAAAAAAAAAAATAAAAAAAATCATTGAAAGTACCTGAATAAAACATTTTAATTAAAGGCAGGTTACAATTGTTAGAGAACAACAACAACTCAGGGCAAGAAAAGCAATAATTAAATGCCTTCTAGAATAAAAAGGTTTGGTGACAGAGGCCTTGTGGGCTGTATCTGTAAGTTGCTGGAGCCAAGTGTAATACCTTAAAAAGTAATGAAGCCCTAAATTTGACGGCAAGCCAGTGTAGTGCAGCCAGCAGAGGGGTGATAGTGGGATTCTGAATATTTTTAAATGGTAACTGCAGCAGAATATTAAACTAAACGTACATCTGCTACAGTTTTCTGGCTTAAACAAGTGAGGAGAGAAAACAATGGATTATTTATTCGAGCTGATGGAAGATGTAAGATGTTTCTCAAAGTTTAATGGGGAATCAAAACATGTCCGTACCCAGCATTGAGGTCACCAAGGTCCGGACCTCGGCATTTTTTTCCAAGTACACATCATAAAAGTTGTCCAATAATTACCTAAACATAACTCTACTTGAAAGATGCAAAAATATTAACCGATTTTATCATCTGACCAGCAGCACCGGAATAACGGTGGTTTATTAGCCTACATACATAGAGAGAATCATTTTAGTAGCCTCTGAATTAAATGCTGCGGTCCTTGAAACAAAGTATTACTTTGTCACTTCTATCAACTGACGATGGGGGGCGCTGCATAAGCAAACCAACCATGAACCTACCTAAAGCAAGAACGAAAGAGAAAAAAAATAACAGATCAATACCAGTGATGTTTTCAATACGGACAGAGACACCAGAGTATTAGTAAGTCATCCCTCCCAACCATAGACTGATAAACTATGAAAATCGAAATGGATGTATGTTACGAGGTAGCCTACCCACTGGTAGAGTTTACGCTAGACTTTTGTGATGGTCCAAATGTCCGTAAATACTTCAGAACCATGGCTGGTGTAACGTTAGACTCAAACAAAGTTTCTTAAAATCGACTCATCAATAACTCACCAGTTTTGTATGTATATATGATATGAAATAAGTATTAAATCTAAGAAGAAATGTTGACAGCCCTGGTTTGATCAAATATTTTCGTAAGTTTATATTTTAATCAGTCAGTCAAGCTGGCGTCAGGTCAGTGTGTTTGCCACAGTTAAAACAGGTATGGTAATAAAGTAAAAAAAAAAAAAAGGCAAATTTACTGACTGTTACATCGAGTGGTGTAAAAATGCGTCGTTATGGAAATGTTGGTGCTTTTTCATCCTTGGATTGCGTCATCTGTGTAAACTCTGCCCAGTAGCTAGCCTTGGTATTTTCATGACTTAATTCTAGCAGACTGTGGTAGCATGTAAATCATGTTGACCATGTGTTTACTTTATTCAGAGAGGTGAAAATGAAAAGACTACATCAGGCAAAGCTGAACTTTTGTACTGGAAAGGAGACTGAGAGAAAGAGAAAGAGAGGTGTTATTGTCCATTGTGTCCCTGTGCTGGTCAAAACAAACAAAAACAGCCAAACCTTATCATAACCCCATCATTACTGCTGGACAGTGCATTTACACTACTGCCAACTGATATGTGGGTGGACACCATAGCAGGGGTGCTGTTGGGGGGGAGTTAGGATGATTCTAAGGGCCCAGCACTGACAGGGGGCCCCTAGAGAACTCTTATATATTATAATCAAGTAGGCTAAATAATGTAGTAAAAATTGTGGTAATATTATACCATTATAGTGTTTTTTACCCAGCCATTCATTCCACTCAATCATAATCAGGTGATCTCTTAGTAGATCCTCGGTGCGATTCCCCCGGAGTCTCCCGATGGTCTCCTTGTAGCTCCTCCAGGCACTCTCAATGTGTTGAGTGTGGCAGCCTGTATCAGCATTGACATACTCCACACTGTGGTTGACTGTATAATGCTTGTATCCAAATTCAGGCAGAGCCTGACGGTAGGCCCGCCACTCATCAGTCAGTACTGTGGATCCCGTCCAAACGTGGTGCAGAGCCAGTGGGATCAGCTCTCATCTGGTCCGTCTTTCCACCAAGCGGAGAACAGGCATTGTCTTCTGTCCTCTGTGCTTCACACCCAGCACACCCACTTTTTCCATGTCCACCCACCAACCATTCTTCCACGTCCATACTGTCAAAATATTCAAATAGAACACATATTAGGAATGGTAGTTATTCACATGATGATGTGTGACTAATATATGGTAATCATTTGACCATTAAAACATAAAATTAAACTAATTTAATTTACTTAAATGAGTTATAAAAATTATTATATCCCTGTAAGTATGGATTCACCCCCACCATTGTATCAGCAAATCCTTCCTCTTAGTGCAAATAGTTTTCTCATGACAATGTTTTCAAATTTGCCGTCAGCATCAGTGAGCATTAGGTGGCAGTCTCCTTACCTGTTATTCATACAGTGACAAAACCCAAAGATACAGCTCCTCATGGAAAATACATTTGTCACAATGACCTATTGAGTCCACCATTTTGGATTTTCCACCATTTCAAATGTTAGTATAAAAGCACATCTTCCCCTACTCATACTACTGTTGACTGTACATCTGTCTCACCCAAAATTAAAGCGAAATATATTTTTCCTCTTGCCCGGAGTGCTATCTGTCCACCCAGATAGTTTTGGTGTGATTTCCTTTTTTTTAGAGATATCTGCCATATAGATGTCTGCCTTCACTCCAATACAATGGAGCTGAAAGGCACTGGGATTGTGGCAGGAATTCCACAGAAATTTTAGGCGTATGGCTGTTTCCACTTACCTTCCCTTTGTGTCTGAAATGGCTTTCATCGATAACCACAAACTCTTTCCGCTCTCCCAGTCTCTGTCCTTTTCTTCTTTTCCTTCTCTCCATTGCCTCAACACAGACATTTCATAGCTTTTTGGCCATCTTTGACAGTGTTCTTGAACTCCCAGCAATGTCATCTATCATCATGTCGATTTGTCTCAATCGTAGGCCTTGTACAAACCTTAAAAATACATAAAATGAAAATGTTGTAGCCTTATACAGACAATACTTCAGCAATTACACTTGGGAGGGCATTCTTTACTATGACAATGGGCATGACAGTGATTCAAGGTACAGCCCAGCAATGTCAGCATTACCGATGTGACTGCCCACTCTTAGACAAAGTTTCATGATGACGGAACAAACTGTCATGGAGTTATGATCAATATTGCCTCCCTCAGTAAAATAAATGAAATAGAAAAGAATTGGAATAGAATTAATCTGGAGTTCACAAATGGTTAGTATAATGGACATCACTGCACAAAGTTGTCCTAAACTTAAAGAGGGTTTTTTTTGTATTTTTTTTTTTGTCATACAAACCAAATTATGTTGTCCATGACTGATTTATAAAAGCAATAAAGGGTAAAACATCCAAGGGGGTGAATACTTTTTATAGGCATTGTATGTGTAATATGCTTATAGCCCATCAGGTCCTCTGGCAGGAGTCTGCTAGTTGTTCCAAAGTGCAGGACTAAAACATCTGGTGAGGCAACTTTTAGGTTTACTCTGAGCCACTGGAACTGCCTGCGGATCTGAGAACAACTGGAAGAGTTGAAATCTTAAAATATAAACTTAAAACCTACTAAAACCTACATAATTTACTACTATTACTGCTATTATAACTTTTAAATGTAACTTTTTATTACATTTTCATAGTTTTTATTTTCTTGCATTGGTCTCAAATTCTTTGTTTTTGCTTTTTTGTTGTTTTTACAGTCTACACTTGTTCTGTTATTATCGACTTGTCAGTCATCTGTGAAGCACTTTGAACTGCAGTAACCTGTATGAAAGGTGCTATACAAATACAGTGTTTCCCCTAGAATGTTCTTTCAGGCCTGGTGGTACCCACCCATATTGGTGCGGTCAGATTCGGTCAGATGGTGCAGCAGGCAGTCTGCAGTTTATATTTGCGTTCAAATTATTGTTCACTCGGTATATTCAAGACTTAGAACACTGTGTGCATGAAGTGCTAATGTAGTACAAAAGATCATTAAAGCTTCTCTTTGTGATCACTTTGTTGCATGGGCCTGAAAGGCTGCAGTGTGGTGGTCTGACCTCATATGAGTGCCAAGCACATCTTTCCTAAATTCCATCTGCCTCAGTCACATTTTTTCCGTTACCTCCAAATGAGGCACTTCATACGTGAATACATCTCAGACTTCACAACTAAACCTCAGAACCATATGTTTCACGATATATGTAATGTATATAATGTATGTATAATAATAATGTATATGTCTACTTTCTCTCCATACCTAATCCTAATCTCAGTATCAGAATCACTTTTGTTCTTCCAACCATATGAACACTGCCTCAACTGCAGTGAAGCACATAGACAAAATAAAGATACTAGATTAGTATCTTTAGTATTGGTCAAAACTACGAGTGTCAATGTATTCCTAAACTTAATACAAACTGTACTTGAGGGTTCATAAATATAGAAACTGCACAACACTGAGTATTATACTAACATCTAAGTATTGGTATACACACACACATACAAATATAATAACATTTTATTCATTCAGTATCATACCTTTCAACATGTTGCCTTTCAACCAGGGATGGGCGATACCACACTTTTACAATTCGATACCGATACTTTTTGCTCCAATTTTCGATACTGATACAGATACTGGAAGTTAACAGTTTTTAAAAAAAGATCATAAAGATCATTACATGACGCATACTGGCCATTAATAAACAATTTATTTCAAATGAGTACAATATCATCTTTGTGCAAAAAGGTGTAACAAGATAGTCCAGTATTTTAAATAATATGATACAAAATAATAATAATAAATATAGCCGCAAGCGGCAATGGCCAAGGTCCAAGCAGAAATGGCATTTAATGACTTCATACGACCTTCAGAGGAAAGTGAATGCATGCCACATGGATACATTGGCATACCCATGAGTGTACCTAGTGTATACTTGGGGATTCAAACCTAATTTTGGTTCTTGATATTGTTATTATATTTGGTTATATATATTATTATTTTCTCCCCCACCAAAAATATTAGAATCATATTGGAGATTCTAAGGTTCAATAAGAACTGGATTTGATGAGCAGAATCAGAACCATCAATCAATCAAATCTAAACAATACCCAATCCTGCTTGAGCAGCCCTACTTTAATGTCTTTGAAAGTGTGAGCACATTGTTTTCTGTTAACACTGTTATTATCGGGGCTGCACATAACTCTGGTTCTCAAAGGAGCACCTGGAGATGTTGCTTGGTGCTTACCCTTTACGTGTGAGTACTGTTGTCACGATACCAACATTTTTGTTTCAATACCAATATAAATATGATACTTTGATACTTTTTGTTAGAATAGATTAATGTTCATAATATTTTTTAACTGACATTGATGTTTCTGGGTGTCAACCTCTGAGCAGCAGGTGTGTAGCCACCAGCCAATAATAGTGCACAGGCTGGGAGTGCAGGAATCTATAAAATTGTAGCAACCATGTTAGATGTCTGTCCGTGTCATAGATGTGTAAAGAGCTGCAGGTCTCTGCGTGTGTGACGGTGGTCACACACATACGCACGCACACACAAACCCGCGTTTGGGCGCTTGTGCATCCAGAACAGAGAGACTACAGCGGACAGTTTCAACTGAATTAACAGACTCAGCAGTGTGGAGCATGTGTTCATTTGTGATTTAGAACGTAACCACTGTGAAACAATGGGGAAAATAACGTTTTATTTCTTTGATTTCACTGCTTTGTTCTGTTAACACGGCCCGCTCTCTCCACTGATTGTCTGCCTCGCTTGACCATCACCGCTTTGGAGAGGAGCGGCTCTGAATGCTGTGTTCACAGACAGTCTGTAAACAGTAGAGATGACGTTATTTCAGTAAAGTAGACAAACTGTGTTGGTACGCAAATGAGCCTTTTCACGTGTTGTCTGGTGCGCATTTTTTATTTTGACCACGCATGTGCACCTGCACACCAGTTATGTGCACCCCTGGTTGTTATTATTATTATTATTATTGTTATTGTCATTTACACTACACAATTTTCTCTTCTTTTTAGCCCAGGCCAATGCTGTAGTGACAGAGTCATCATCATCTGCACCCCCCTCATCAGCCACCTCCTCCTCTTCATCTGCTGACTCCAGCTACTCCTCATCCTCGTCCTCCTCCTCAGAGGAGGATGAGAGGAACAGTACGGTACAAAAAGAATAGGGACAAAAAAAAGAGCCACATCGAAAAGGGAAAGGAGAAGAAGGAGAAGAAGAAGAAGAAGAAGAAGAAGGTGGCAAAAGAAAAGACATCACTTGGCAGAAGAGGTGAATCACAGGGACGGTTCCTATTTAAAAAAGTTTTATTGATTTTAGATTAGAAATCTGAAACATTTGTGCTTAGGGATGTAAATTTTGGTTTGAAATTCTAACCATTTCATTACCAAATGCTAGATGAGTACAACCACTTTGATAATAATCATTTAAAGGAGAAGTTCACAAAAAATACAAAAGAAAAAACACCACATAAAAAACACAACATATTTTTCCTCTTCCCCAGAGTGATATCAATCCATCAAGATAGTCTCTGTGTGATATGGCAAGGTTCAGAGACATCAGCTGTAGATATGTCTACTATCACCCCAATACAATGGAGTTGAATGGCATTGGGTTTGTGGTGCTCAAAGTGTGAAAAAAATACATTGGACAAACTCGAAGGCAATGTTTCCTTACAGAAATCATGACCCGGTAATTCAAGATTATCCACAGTCATTGTTGTGAGCAGTTTCATAAAGAACTATTTTCTACCAAAGATGACTGCCATAATAGTTTTCAACGAAACTGTTCATGAGGTTTGTGGATTATCTTGAGTAACCATGTTTTGATTTCTGGAAAGAGATGTGCTTTTCAAATGTAATTCTTGGCGCATTGAGCTAATTTGTTTTACTACTGAATTAGATTACTGCAGTAGTAAGCGCAGCTAGATATGCATACAAATAAAAAATACTTGTGATGATGTAAGAAACTAGTCACAGCTGTAGAAGTTGAATTGGATATGGTGAATTATCAGCTGTGCCATTAGGGTTTGTAAATTGAGATGTCCCAGTAGTTGTGCGCTACTTTGTGATTTGTTGATTGACCAGTTCATCCTTATTTACTAACTCTTCTCTTACTTTCGTAGCCTGTCGTCCCACAGAGATCATTGCCAGATACAAGAGAATGTTGAGCGCATACAACAGTGGAAAGAAGCATGTGCATTCGCTGATGTAACAGAGTGAGATGTAAAGCGGCAATCCCGGAGCTTGCCATAGCTTGCCCAGATAACTTTGAAAAACTACTGGCAGGATTCTGTGAAAGAGATAAGATAGCTGACTTTGTCAGCAAATGTGAATACGATTCAAAATGATGCAGAAGTCAGGACCAAAATAGCTAGAAGTAATCAGTTGGGCAGCTGGCTGCTGTGATATTGGAAGTTACATATGTTATGCAAAAAGCTTAAACATGACCATTAGCCACTGTACGTTATTTATTAATACAGAATAGTAGGCTACTGTTACATCCTTTTCACTGTTATTTTTCCTTTGAATTTAAGACGAACATTTGTCAAATTAGAGGTGCACCAAATCACTTCTAATGTGTCTTTTCCTTGTATCAGGCCAGCCATAATTTTTGTTTCACATTCATGTTAAATATTTTAAAATAATGTTTGCATGGCAACTGCAGTTTTGTAATAAAGGTTTTATTGATTATCTGTTGTGTTGACTTTTTTAAGTCTCTCTCTTTCTCCCACCCTGTTTATTTTTTAGTGCAGTCAACATTGACTTTAAGGTTTGTTCAGAAATGTGTTTAAAGTTGATCATAAAAATCAACTGCAATTCTGTTATTGGTGAACAAATCCATGGTTCATTGTTGGCAAAATTATCATGATGGCCTTTATATTTCACCACTATATGGCCCAAAATTTCTAGTACCCTCTACTACATAGCAAATTTGTATTTTGGACCTTGGTATTTCAAAAATACTGCTTATGGCCCTGAATCAAAAGTGACCCAGAGTTTTCTGGAAACCATCTTTGAGTTAGAAGTTGAGGGACCTCAGTACTGGTGTATAATTTCTAATCTATGATTTGGTGCAAAGACCAGAATTTGAGTTTTGTCATGATTTAACTGCAGAGCTCTATGAGACGTCCAGAGACTAAAGACAATTATGTAAAATAGCCAGAGTTCAGAGACCCAACATTACATATTCAGCATAGCTATGACAAGGGACACCACCAAACTGCCTGATAAAGTAAGACAAGCTGTCAGTCAAAGTGACTGGCGTATGTGGTCTCCACTGCTGTTGTACAGATGGCAGTGGGCTCAAATGAGCACATGAAGTCCATTTTGCTCCTGGGTGGGATGATCAGGTGACTGAATGAGCACAGCTGTTCATGTGTGAGAGGGGTTATCTGGAAATGTACCCTGAAGGGAGGATGTAAAGCAAGAATAAGACAGGTGAGCCAGAAAAATGCATAAAACCCCAGATCAGTCTACAAACGATACAACTTTATACGTATATCTGCCAACTACACACAGTTGTAATAAGGTGAAAATTCCTTGTGGATTCATTATGATGCACAACTCCTTTCACATTAAACATAGTCACTTGATCTAATGTTTATGATTTTTTTTTTCATTTATTGCTCATTTCGTGTTGAGTTTTGAGAGAGAGATTTTTTATTCCAACATTTTATGGTATGAATAAATTATTTATTTGTTTGCTTTCAGCTCCCTTGTATTTGTCACGGCTTTAGAGCTGGGTCCTGACATCAGATTTGTGAATGTGTACAGAAATCTGTAAAGGAAAAGATTTTTACATCATAAAGGAATCTACAATTAATCACTCCAAAAACTGAATGAAATGGACATTTATTAATCGAAAGATTCTGACCCTCTGCATCAGAAAAAACGACTATAATGGTTGACTGTGAAAGCAGCTTATAATGACAAATATGAATGTTTCATATAAGGCGGAGGCCTCTAGTGGCCATAGTAATTATTATGGCAACAAACGAGAATCAGACAGTCATATAAATATATAAGTATAAATTCCACATATTGACGTTGGGGAGGGATGGTTGGGTTGAACAAGCACAGGAGACCTCTGTTTGTGTCCTGCGTGAAACCAAAAGTCAGCTTACTAACGCAGTGAAGTGACATCATGTACATTACATACCTACAGTTACGTACATACCATACGTAAAAATCATGGCCACCTAAAATTATTTTACACACTACAACTACCATTTCTTCTATCTGAAACCTTTTTGAGGGG
The DNA here is from genome assembly GCF_040436345.1 of Pagrus major. NCBI lineage: Eukaryota > Metazoa > Chordata > Actinopteri > Spariformes > Sparidae > Pagrus > Pagrus major. The sequence continues at coordinate 6,002,029 of NC_133236.1, forward strand.
TAAAACTTTAACTGTGAGTCCTGGTGGCAGATCAACAAATACAAATAGAACACGTTTTCCTTGCCTTTTTATTTCTATACAAATAAATCCTAGAAAATGAAAGCACTGCAGAAGAGGTCTTTTATGACACTTTTATGAAGGATATGAAGCAGATCTCAACCACATCATAAGCAATAATGACAGTAGTCATTATATGTCTGTGTAAGAGACAGATGTATGGGAGACATTTAAATGAAGTGCTTTTCATTACTTATTTTTCACTTCTTGCACTTCCTGAGGAGTTCGCTTATCTTCAGTAGCTCATTGTTCATTATCATCAAGTGGAATAAATATATACAGTTACATAAAATGGAAATACTCACATAAATGTAATGGATTACTTTCCACCCCTGGTATTATGGAGGTTGTCAATTGTGATGGATGCAATCATTGACCTGTTTATTCCTCTGTTTTCCTGACATGACATGCTTAATGGAGCAGTCACTGAAAGGTAAAGAAACTGACTTACTCAAGTGAGGTACTTTAACTTTTTTTCTCTATTGAATTTTCATTTGCTACTTTTTATTTCTACTGCACTCTATTGTTTACATCAGGATTGTAGACACAAAATATACCAACTGATGAAATATGATAAGTAATTATAGAATAAACCACCCTGCAGAACATTTAGTTAAATATTATAGTGGTAAAATCAACCTAAAAATGTATACGTGTTATTATGTATAAGACTAGACTGACCACACTGGCTGTGGCCTGTTTGAGCACCACAGTATGTCTGTGCTGTTGGCTGAGGGATGGGATAAGTGACACTGACTGGAGTTGTGGCTTGAAGGAATGGATTCCTCAGTAACAAGTGCTGCTGATGTCCCACATCAGCTGTGAATTTGCAGTGAGCGTTAGATGACAAGTTTAGAGGTAACTTATCAGTGATTGTAAATAAAAGTGAGTTGAATATGGAATATGCTAGAAGTTGTCTTCCAAGCCCAAGAGCAATTTCTTCATTTTTAGCTTAACTGCTGTTCTTAAGCGTGTCTTTTTAAATCCATCAGTTGTTCAGTCACTAACACACAGTCATACTGCTCTCCATCCCTACAGTGAATCTTATGAACAGATCAGTGATAATGGAAAATGGAGCAGCCAACAAGCTCTCTGTTCCTCTTTGAATTGTTAATAGCTCCCCCGCTTTAGGCTGCTGCTGATAAAAATACTATTAATGACAGGACCTGTACCTGTAGCTGTGAACTGCAGCACTAACTCTCCTGCTGGGCAACTTCATTGAATCATGAGCTCCAGTCCTCTTTCCCTCTTTAAGAATGATAATGTGTTGCTATCATCGCTTCAATCTCCTTTATTATCTTTAATGATGTCTGCAGGATTTGGCTGATGGGGAAATGTTGTTAGTGCTGGTACATCTGTCTTGCTTAAGTTATTTCAACACAAAAACAGTTCAAAGTAAAGTTCACAAAGGTACAGCTAAAAATACCACTAGTCGTAAAAATTCAAGTTACTGGAGGCTGTCTCCTCTCTACACTTAAACTGAGAATAATTCATTTCACAGCAGAAGGGGAAAGTAAGGGGTTTTAATCTACCTCAAGCAAGACCTGCCATAACCTCCCCATCATCATGACTCAAGGCAGAGCCTCAAATCAAACAAAGAAATCCAATAGTGGAGTCTATAAATGAATAAAGGAAACCATCCTTCTCTGCAGAACTGATGGATTGTTATGAAACACAGCCCAAAAATATCTCCCCCACTGATGACGAGCTAGATTCTGCCAAAAACAGACTGCTCTAATCCTTGTCTACGCTGAATAAACCTTTTTAATGAACTCATTGCATTAGTACCATAATGCTGTGCAGATGGTCTGGCTGGATTTTGAGGTCAGTTAGTTGCCAATCATTGCAACCTCTTAAGTAGCAGGCTAGACAGGATGACAAATACACACTTTCTAGACAAAGGGAACAAATTTGAAAAAGGTATACAACCCATATAGGATCAACACTAAGTGTATGACTGTAGAGGGGGAGAGCATCAGAGTTTAAAGCTTCGATGAGTTGGAAATGAGATTGTGTTGTTTGTTCGCACAGTTTTACATGTGAAGGGCTCAGCAGCCTAGTTAGCAATAATACATATAATGCGACATCTTAGACTTTCAAAATAAAGCTTGCTGACAAATTGTTGTTTATTGTTTAATGTATATTGTATATAGTACTTTATTTTTTCTATATTTGCCCTTGTATTTTGATTGTATTTGTACTTGAATGTACCCGCTGCTATGATAACCTAATTTCCCCTCAGGGATTAATAAAGCTATCTATCTATCTATCTATCTATCTATCTATCTATCTATCTATCTATCTATCTATCTACACACCCATACATCCCTTGTACAATAGCTGATAAATAACGTGCAGCAAAACATATACCAATGTGAATGCATATGCACACTGTCAGGCAATCTTTATTTTATGAATCACAGTCGACCTTGAAATCTGCACGTCAGCCTCATATACTGCCCCATGAAAAAGTAATTTTCTGACGCATAAGTCAAGGTTGTGGATGAGGTGGAGGTTGGAATGCATGTATTCATTAATATAGTCCTCAAGCAGTGGGAGGACAGTGCAAGTCCATGCATCCATCATGCAGCATTAAACACAAGTGTCACCACATTATTAACAGCTTATCTGTGTTTACAGCAATGTGAGCGACTGCTTCACTTGCCAAAATGCTCATGACAATCAAAGGTATTCTCTACCCTGGGATATTATTCGGAAATAGAGGTTTAAAAGGTGAACACAATTGATTTATTGATGTTTAATCGTGGTGAACTCGGCCTGCATTATGATTAGGACTGTGTACATGGAGTGTAATGATTGTGTGAGAGCTGTCACTCACTTTATTTCCAGACTTTGATTGTTTCTACAATGCATATGTGCAGGTGGTGAAGGCAGGTGAGCAGGTGAGCTCACTGGAGAGTGTGTGACAGCCACAGTGCTGCGTCCGGTGCATTCTGTGCCAGCAGTCGAGTTTACTGCAGCTATTTTACACATGACAACTATATGGAAATTATGTGTGGTTATTTATATGCACAGTATTAGCGGATATTATTGAACAGGGTTCAAGTTATAATCAAAGCTTTGTGTGGGTCGCTAACCCGAACCAAAGTTAGGGCAGAGATAGATAAATAGGCTAATAGCTGCAGTGGACAGCTTCTAGCCTGCCAATTCACGCATGGCATGAACATTAATGTCTCAACATGTGTCTGGAGTGATTTCTTGTGATAGGAGCTCACTTCTGCACTCTATGCACATATACTGTACACCTACATCACTGGAACAGACGGATAAAACATTTTTTACACAAAGAAAAAAATATCCTCATGTGTAATGTTTGCTGAATTAACAAGTAGGCCCAAATAGTTGTGCGGTGTAGACAGCATTTCACAAAGTTTTTACAGTTTCTCTGAAATGCAAGTCTTAAAATTGAGGGCTGACCACTTTGTTTTTTCTCCAGAGAAGCAGCCTCTATTAGTTACTGTATACTGAATTTGTAAAATGTACATGTTTACTTTCAATATGTTATATTTTTGATACATTTGGTGTAAATGGTGAAATCAGTTGTAACAGTGTGTTCAAACAGCTGCTGGGAGGTACGACGCACTTCAGACTGGGAAGCAGCCAGGATGCACTTTAAACACGGAAAACAAACAGACTTTCCAGCAATGCCATGACAAACTGACTCATTTTACAAGAAATGAAACATGCTAATGTATTATCTTTAATGCTAAATTTATAAGAAGGCACCAATAATTTAAAATTCACTGTAGCTGTTTCACAAAGTTTAAGTTTCTCCTCATGATGCAGCAACTCAGTCTGGGATATTGCAGTTACTAGTGAGTTCAGTTCATTACATGGTCCAATTCCATGACTTTTACACAGACACACACACACACACATGCACACACACACACACACACACACACACACACACACACACACATGTCACACACGCACACACACACACACACAAACACAAACACAAACACAAACACACACACACACACACACACACACATAAGCAGCCCACTTCTTGCAACAATTGTGTAAAGTAGATCACAACAACAGTTATCAGTGCATCTGATTCAAGATGACGGTGCTGGCCGTCAACGGAACTGCACCCATCTACCTCCAAACACTGGTCAGACCACACGCCCCAGCACGAGCACTTCGCTGCACTACATCAGCTGGTCGACTCATCAAACAAAGGTCGCTCAGCAAAGTCGCGAATCTTCTCTGTTCTGGCACCTCAGTGGTGGAACGAACTCCTGACCAATGTCAGGACAGCAGAGTCACTCGCCATCTTCCGCAAAAGACTCAAGACTCACCCTGCATGGCTTAGCAGGGCTTGAAAATTGTTTCTATTTTTTCTTTTCTACTTTACCGACGGTGATATGTTGTGGTTTCTTTCTTGTGACAAAATTGTAAGTCGCTTTGGACAAAAGCGTCTGCTAAATGCCCTATATATATAAATATATATGTAGTTGAAAATGAAAAGTTGTATCAGCATTCACCCCAAAGACAGACTCTCATGGTCATTGTCACTGTCAATCACCAGAGAAATTTCCTCTGGAAAACATGTTTCTTTTAACCTATGTATATCATTAATGTAAAAAATCCTTATTACATTGAAAACTTAATTATATGTGATTAAAATAATGCTTGTAATGTATTGGAGACCCCACAGATGTGCTGCTTTCATGGGAGCTCAGCTCTTGTTTATTATGAAATGGTTTATTGCTTATTTTCTTGGATTTCTATGACCAGGATGATGATTATTTCATCAGTTAGTTAACATGGTTGAAGTAAAACTAAAAAAACTCAAAATATTCACTGTTAATATCAACAAACGGCAAGCCAGACTTTCCTGAATCTGCAAACTGCCTCATCCTGATACCATCCTCACATTTCAGCAGCTGTGGTGCTCCACAACTGACCACAAGTGTCAGCAGCATACAGTCCAGCCATCTATGTGCTCCCAGGGCTGGAGGATGTGATGGTGAGACAGTGCTGATAAAATATTGAGTGAAATTTAATTTGACATTTGTTGATTTATATCTTTTACAATTGAAAGGTGCTTATGGATTCATTATGGCTCACTAGCTCAATCACAAATAACATTGTTGGTTTAAATGGTACTGATAAAGTGGATCTATAACTGGGATGTGACATGAACTGAATTTGAATGTGAGAGGCGTCATTATGCATATAATGATTTCTCTCACATTTCTCTTACTAGAAGTGATGTTAACTGGTTTCTTCTGCACACACACCCTGGACCAAAGCACACGTCAGAGCCACTGCTCAATGACAGACTGCTTTGCATGTGTCAGGTAAATTAAATGCACCAGGTTACCAGTCTTCGTTTCATTTCCTCTTCAGACTTTTCCAATGCAGGGAATGCCTAATGTAAGACCTTGAATGTGTCAACCAATGTTCTGCAGAAAGCACCATGAGAATATATATCTCTGCGAGCAAAAAGTTTAATTTCAAAGCTTCATACATTATCTGAAATCATCATTCTATATCTCAGGGATTGGAGGAATGATACGGTCTTACCAACCATAAAACCGGCTGCCAAAGTGTTTTCATTTTCTGCTGTCAATAATTTCTGTGCGGACGTATCATTGCTTTCAAATTGTGGACTTTGAAAATGCAACTCATCATATGCGACAACAACAGCAAATGTTTCCTGTCCTATTGTTGGCCACAGATGTGTGGCCGCCTGCAGCACTTCAGATTCCCAACCACAGTCCTCTACAGTCCTGCATCTGCCAGCCTGAATACAAATGTGATTGGTCTCATCATTTCAAGTGGATCTGGGAATGTATTTCTACCACCCTCGACCCCGTTCCCTGTAGGCTCTGAGCAGACAAATTATTTTCAGATACACTGTGCAAGGTGATACCAAATATAATCGAGAAATAAGTTTACTTTGGGCAAAGTGAAGAAGGGCACGATGTTGTTGTAATCTGGAGAGTGTATTTGAGTGAATCTGCTGAAAATAGACGAACAGCATCATGTTGCATATTTATTACAAGCAGTGTACTTGATGACTCCTTCACTGTTGCAATACAAATGCAAATGTTTAATCTAAAGCAGCACTCATCAATATTTTTATTGGAACAAATTCAATGTTAGAATATGTAATGTGAATAGTATTGCTCTTTTTTTAAGCACAAAAGCTATGAAAACACCCACAGTACACTAGCTGCTCAACACAGACAGTCAAAGTCAGAGACTGGTGAACATAGCAGCTCAAGAGCTAGACATTTAGCTCAGGAGATTGTGGACACCATACCAGAGCTAAAAGGAGAGTGAATATTACTCTTTCATTCATCAATTCGAAATCAAAATATGTTGTATATGGCATACTTGAGTCAACCAATCAGAAGCAAGTTCCATGACTTGCCTAAGAATCGGAGGCAGAGTAGTGAATGTTCTGTTGTGAAACAGTGCATGAGTGGAGTTAACTCTCAAGGGAGTTAGCAATCATCATTCACCAAAAACATTAGAATGTTAATGAAGGCGCTCTTGCGCTGTTCCCATGTCACAAAAAAAAAACAATCATTTACAGATTCAATGTTTATTAACAGTGACAGACTACAGAATATTTGAAGTCATGCGTGTTCCCCTATAGATGTTCATACATCCCACAATTAAAAAAAAGTCCCACAAGAATTTGACCATTTGATGCTTACATGATTAATCAGGAGAGTAAACTACAGTTTTTAGGTACTCATGTCAATTGTTCAATGATTAAGACATGTACTTTGAATGTAAATAAGATCCCAGGGTGCATAAAAAAGCATCATACTCTATCCTGTTATTAAAAAATGTCTGTTGGAAGGATCCCCCAGGATCTCCCTACAGTTGTCTGGGCTAAGGCCTGAATCTCTTTAAAACTCCTTATAAGCCAGCCGGTTCTCACTCCCAACACGTCAAAAGGCTTATTTATGCTCTACGTTAGGTACGTATATGGATACGGCGTTCATGTCATTCCTATTTCCGCACGTTTTCTGAAAGCTTATGGATGCGGACCAGTGGAGCAGTACCTCTGGTAGTGGCGGGGGGCAGTGTTGCAGTGTAGGCAATGATTCAAACAAGACACAACCACAGGACAAGAGGAAGAAGTTCTAAAAATGGCAGAACTTTTTGAGGAGAGGTTATGCAAGGTGGTGAGAAGTTATTAACATATTGGAGCTACTTTGCCCGGGCACAGAGACAAAACCCTAACCCTAACCCTAACCCAAAGGAAAAGTAGAGGTCAGCGTGAGACCTTTGAGCAGCAACATCAAGTGATTGTATTACTTAACATATATACCAACGTGAAGCACCCATGGAAGTATGTGAGCAGTAAATGGACATCTATTTTTACAGGTAAAGGGAGCAGAAATTATTCTTAATACAGCAGCCTGGTCAGTGGCCCTATGCTTCTGACTTTGACACTGTAGGTACCAGGTACCCCCACGTTGACTTATACAATAAGCTAAAAACAACCCTTAATAGAAGAAAAGGAGTAGAAAAAGGTTTCTTGAGCCGAAACCCCTCTTGATATTTGGACTCATGCCTGTTCTTCTCAGAAGTAAGATAATTGCCAGTGTCCTCTTTTGTGTTGAACTAAAATCCATTATTCACAAATAGTATTTTCCAGGCCTGTTGTTCCTGTACTGGAAATGTTCCAACTTGTGATCCATTTTTCTGAAGTTGTTCAACACACTGACCCCCTGTACAGGAAAAGCTGTTTGCCTAGAGGAGGTTTTGCTTTGAGCCACTTTGCAATTCCCCACATATGCAACACTGGTAACTGAGCCAAAAACCCAGAGAGAACCTGACGAGCCTGCTCAGCATTCATAAATCAGTTTAATGCTGCAAATTTAATGAAACGATCCAAAGTTTAAATGCTGCAATATTTTAACTGAGTGAAATCAAACTGTCATTGAGCAGTTGTACATCATTTTTTTTCCTCCTTTTTTTAAAATGAAGTGATGCTGAAGAAAACAAGTGAGAGGCAGGACAGTAGCAACACTGGTCCTGGCCATGAGAACAACAAAACAAGACTAATACACAAACAGTGTGTGTGTGCGTTTGTGCGTGTTGCGTGGCAAAAAAAGAGGGGGGGTCAGACATGATTGGAACGGTTGAAAGGAAAATAGGAGGGAGAAAGGGAAGCATTAAAATGGGGAGGAAACCAGGGAGAGAGGGAGAAAAAGGAAAAGAAAAACAAAAACTTTGTTCTTCTTTTTTATTATTTAGCAATTACATAGCAAAATTGTTGTATTATTGCTACTCTTGGTGATCCAGCTAATATATATAAGAGGACTTTGTGACAATGTATGTTTTATTTGAATACAATAACCAAGACTACTTTGATTTATATTGTTGTTTATTATTTCATTATAAAACCACATACATAGAGACAACTGGACATTGGAGTGTGTACTGTAGTGACAACCTTCATTTAAATTTTCCTAAATTAAGTTCACGTCTCATTCTTGACTGGATGCCCTGCAGCAATCCCACCTCTTACGAATCAGAAGTTAGCTCTGTTGAAGTAAAGTGTCAAGCCTTCAATATAACCATCATCAATATTCCTAACAATATAGAGTAAGATAAAATGAAGCAGATAAGCAGAATGCTAAACGTAAAGAAGATAATATAATTTGAATAAATGTTAAAAAAAAAAAGTTCAGATTTATTGAATGTGTTTATGTATTCAATATTGTTGTGTTGCATCGAAATGTGTGTTAAGTGTTAAAAGTTGAGTGTTTTCCTTTAATGAAGCCTGTCTGATCGGTATGTACTGTATAAGAAATGCATTGACTCCCTATATTCTCAAAGCTAAGGCCTTACTTATAATGTTTATGTCGGTACTGATCAGTGAGAGTGGACGATAATTAGCTAGATAGGTGGGGTCTTTGTTAGATTTCATAAGGAGGGTGATCACTGTGGTGTTCATTGATGGAGGTATCTTGGGGTTATTTGAGAGTTCATCTATAATTCTCATGAATAACAGTGAAATGATAGTCCAGAAGTGTTTGTCGCCCTCAGTAGGGAAGCCGTCCGGTCCAGGTGCTTCATCAGGGATGCTTTTTAGTGTACTGTGAAATTATTCAGGGACAAGGGTTCATCCAGAGTAGAAATTTGTTCCTGTGTGACACGGGGTAGCTGTATATTTATTAAAAAATGTGTGGATGTTTTCAATATTTGGATTATGATCTGAGGAGTACACTTTCTCGTAGAAATGTCTAAATAAATCATTGAATTCATCGGGATCTTAGAGAGGCTTCCTTGTTGAGACCCTAACAACTGAAATAGTTGATTTTTCTTTGTTTTGCTAAAGTAAATTTGCCAGGTATTTACTTGAGTAAAGTAGTAGTATTTAAGGTAGTAAAGTAAGGTAGTTATTGTTTCTGAGTCTTTCAATTTTTTTTTATTAGGTTGTTTCAATTTGTGTTTTCTTAATTCACAGTGTCATTTTTCAGCGTTCAGTTAGTATGTAACTTATGTCACTGTTGAAGTCTTGGTCCTTTAGCAGACACGTGTTAAACCTCCATCTGGTAGTTTTTACTATGGAGCTTAAAAAAGACTGCTTACAGTACTACAATTCTCTTTTGTCTGGGTGATTCAGCCTACAACTACCATCAAAGCAGTTGTCTTCCCTACACTGATTTAAGATGGATGTGGGATGCCATAATACAGTACTATATGTAGTGGTATTTGAGAAGAGAGAAGAGATTATGAAAAAAGGTTGGATTGTCTTTGTTCGGGCCATATAAATTAACTATTGTGAGTGGATTGTCGTGAAGAGAGATATTAACAATGATAAATGGTCCCTCTGAATCAGAGACTGTGGTGTTGTGAGTGAACTGAATTTTATGGCTCATCAGAATGGCTACTCCTCTTTGTCTTGAGTTATAGTTGGCTAGACTGCGATTAGTACATACATTTCTGGTAGTAAGCCTACATGGGGACTGTGGTGTGTCTGTTTATGTTATTCTTATGACTTATTGAGCTGTTGCTTTAGTACAGCCATTGTGTCAGTTTGTTGTTGCAGCAGAGTTGTCTGTCTATATACAGTTTATCAACCTGCTGCTTTCTTTCCTTTCTCAATAAACTGCTTCCTTATAGTTTAAAGGGTCTTTGCACCTCTCCTCAACTTTTTCCAACTTCTACCCTGAGGTTAGTGACACTCTCATATCCCTCGAACATAACCTGTCTGCTCTGGATGCCAGGAATGCACTCATTGAACTCATACACAAAGAATTAAGGAGTTAAAACACAGTTTGGATTTCAGCTATGAGCAGATCTGCATATTAACTGATCAGAACAGACACTCACAGCTGATTTCTGGACATTTACCAGGGACGATAAACAAATGAAAGAAACCATACTGGACCTACAACTGCAATCAATGTGTGACAACCTCATTTTCTCCGGCATCCCAGAAACTCCCAATCATTCCTCCTCCAACATTGAAACATCTTTGAAAAACTATTTAACCACGCAACTTAAGATCCCATCCAACCAAATCGGCTTCCACTGTCCAGCAGCAAAAAAGGACTGAAAACACCCATGACAGCCAAATTCGAACATTAGGAAAAGGAACTGGTAAGGAAGCATGGGAATTGCTGAGAGTGACGTTTAGCAGAAGGAGTAGCTCTGCCAGTGGGTCCTTTCTTTTTTTTGTAGAACTCAAGGTCTTGCAGTTTGTCCATTGTAAAATGCTTTTTTGTAGAAAAGTTTTAATCCTCTGCTTTTCTTTGTCTGTGGAGAGTTGTTGATTTCAGCAGCAGGGGCATCGCCATTTTAAGTCTCACACCAGGTCTCGGGACATCTTGAGTCACTGCGTCATTGTCACTTGTATATCATTTACATTTACATTTAGGGCATTTAGCAGACGCTAAATATATCATCTTAAAAACTTTAGTCAGAGCACATTTGTTTGAGGCTTTCTAATTACACATAAACATAATGCAGTGAACATTTAGTAACTTCATTACAAGTAATTTAAGCTCTGAATGATGTTGGGGTTTCAAAATGGACTCAGAACTGAACTCGGTCCATCAGAATTCCCCAGGCTTTCACACCTAGGTGCGAAGACTGCCCAGAGTGCCAGTATTGAGCTACTATTGGTCAGAATGACAGCCCCCAGAATGACAGAATAATCTCCTGGACCATCCTGGGCTCAACAGCTGCTGAAAGCTCCAAAGAGATTAGAAAGTGTGTAATCAAACATTGGCACATATCAAGTTATGCTTTGGTAGGACATGTATTCAAAAATGTGCCTATTTTTGCAAGCATGCCAAGAAGAAGCACAAGGTGTGAGCACCACCATTGTTTCTTTGTTTCTCTCTTATCAAAGAAACATGGTGAGCCGCCATCTTCTTGGACCTGAACCCACCCTTCGTTGGTCATGTTGTAGTTCCCTTTGGTCAGCCATTTTGTTTTTAGTTTTCCTTTGTCCATGCCATGTGGCATGGCATCTTGAACCCTAACCACCATTTTGTTTGGTTCTTCCAGACACATACACCTGTATATAGTTGATTTTAGTTTGTAGATTGTATATGTTCATTGTTTGTGTAAAATAAAAGGCTACTGAACCTACACGCTGTCTATTTAATGTTGTCCAAGAGTGAATGTTGCCAACCTCTACTCAGAAAATCTCCTAAATCTTTGGACTTAAGTATAATAGTAGCTAAGTATAATTTATGAGACTGAATCAATGTATTGGTTATCTTTCCCTTCTTCAAGGATGGTGCTCCCGCGGCGATCTAATATAAATTAGATCTTATTATTTAACATAATTACATAAATTACATAAATGATAGCCACATTGAACCTAAATTTCCATTAAATGTTGCGTAGTGCCCCAACAATGATAGACAGCCTTATCTGGCAATGTGGCCTCCCACTCGATGGCAGCGCTCCTGCTTTTATAGCCTGTGACATTTTGAATCACCTGCCATATCTTTAGTGAATTCTCTGGGCAGATAATATGCTCGACATCTTAGCATCCACTTGAACTGCATTTGAGCAGCAAGCATTATTTATGTAAACACGGAGCCCTCCTCCTCACCTCTTACCGGACCCCTGTGTCCTGTCGGCTCTGAACAAGGTCCGCCCATCCAGAACAATAGCTTGATACAGGGTGTTAAGGGTTAATCACGTCTCACTGAAGATTATGTGCACAGCAATCTCTGATTTCCCATTGCTGTGTGAGCCTGAGTTACACCTCATCTCCTGCAACCAGACGTTAGCCAGATGAAGGCTTGGTAGAGGAACAGCTCTTCATCCAAGCCGGGTCAGTTTAGCTCTCATGCTGGTTCTCTTTCCTCTCTTCCTGGGGCGGTTGCATTGCCTTCGTTGACGTTTTGTCCCACTGGCCTGAATGGCCACTCGACAGATGCTGCTGGTGGAAATCCTCTCGCAGTCTGCTGCAATCCACCAAACCCTACACTTCCTTTTCTGATGTGGATAAGTGCATCTCTATCGTAGGTAAATCGTGCTTCAGTAGATGGGGGTATAGAGACGGAAAAATAGAAAAATATTTTTAAAATGTAGCAAAGATTGATGGAACTACTGGCCGCCACATCGGTATGTGCTGCCGTCATGTTGCCACAGTACCTCACAGTCCTCACACACATAAGACATGCAGTGTTGTTGAAATAAAAAACTTCCCTCACGAGCCATGACAGGTGACAGGTGACTATGACAGGTGAAAGGAGAAGGAGTTCTTACCAACCAGATATTATTTCAACTACATGATGAACTGGTGATAGTGTAGCTATTTTCGACTGTGTGCCTGTAATTTACCCCAAATTATTGAGTTTAAACATTGATCTTTTAATGTGAAAATCAATCCTTGAAGACAGACATTTGGGATCGGAAGTATCAATATATTTGAATCAATCTGCAAACCACTAGCTTCAGGTCATTGCCAGAGGAGCTTGGTAAGATGACAAAAGGTAAGTGTTACTTGCAACTTAAAGGACCATGTCACAGAATGTAAACTGATTGTGTGCACCCAAACTAGAAAACAACAAGTGTACAAAATGTGAACAAAAGACTGTGTCATGATATTTTTCTAATTTTTAGAAATTAGTATAAAATGTGACCAAACATAAATAATTACTGGTGGGCAGCAGCTGATGCAGGAGCCTAATATAGATTGCCATGAAATTCAGATTGCCAAACAGACTTCCACTGATGTCAGGAGGATGACTTCAAATCACTTGTCTACCACTGTAATCCATGACAACATACCTTTGAATATCTCTTAGCTCTTGAAAATGTTGTGTAGGTATAAATCGTACATCTAGTTCAAATGGAACCCTATAGTGAACATGGTGAGCACAGCTCCTCTTGTGGTGACCATAACTCCTATTTACAGATATAGGTTGCAGTTATACATATGCTTTTCAATAAAAAAAAACTTTAATTAATTGATATTAACTGAAAAATATGTGTGTGAATGCAGCCACAACATTAGTTGATACATTTACAATTAACAAAGTCTTCCTATCTAAGAAGGAAACAATAAATACACATGACCACAGAGGGGTTGTGCTGTGGAGGCTCACTGATGGCCCGCCATGATATCTTCTCCTCTGTTTGTGTCTCTCTTTTGTGGAGAAATCACCCCAGCTGTTTCTTTTTAGGTAACTGCATTTGCTCTGATTGGCTATACATTTCTAATCTACACAGTCCTCTATATTCAAAAGACTGCACTCAGTGCATGTACTGTACACAATGTGAGCAAATGAGTTAATGCTACAATTCCAGCATAAGGTAGTTTGCAACTAATTAAACCAATTCACAGTGATGTTTCCGTTCAGTGAAAACAACACTCATAGAAAAGCACTGAAGCACACTGAGACATTTGGAGAGGAGAGATTTATTATTCATCCATGAGCCTTTCAGTCTTTATTATAATTTTCACTATTTACACAATATTTTCAAGGCCAATGGCTGATGAAATAATGGTCTTCCTCTTCCTGGATAAAACAGATACACGTCAGTTGTTACTTAGATTACGATTGAAATGATGAGATTCTGGTGCGACTCCTCACACGGCTGGTCAGGGCTCTAACACGTTTTAATCAAAGGGACTTGTGTCTGGGCTGTCCTCACAACATAATAGATGAATGTTATACAGCAAAATAATAATAAGAGTCAAATAATTTTCGTCTACAGTTACCTAAGTTACTTACATTATGTGACGTACATGACGTTACTTCACTATGTTAGCTAAAATAACTCACTGTTGACTTTCAAAGTCATGTTCCAGTTTTATCCAATCACAGTCCCTGAACCCCTCCCGATGTGGCCTTGTCGTTCCTAATACAGCTTCTCCTCACTTCCTCCTCTACAGCTGTAATAACTACTACAGCCACTAGAGGTCACCGCCTGACTATCAACATCACTATGGGTCATAATGACCTGCTAGATTTTTCAACCTAAGTGGTGTTTTGTCTGAGGACAGGCTCTATTTACACCCTCCACTGCTTTAGCTGCAATGTTTTCACTCAGAGAGATTTTGAGCTGTTGTAAAAAGAGAATACTGAACAGGGCTCCCTTGAGGCATTCCATACAAATTTACAAACAAACAGTGTAAAGCCCCAATAGCTTTCCCTGGAGGCTGCAACAAAACACACAACATATTGATGATTTCTATTCTAAGAGCCTGTGGGGCGAGGCATTTTGTTCTTTGAGGAGCATGAATGTGCTCAATTAATTGACTGGCAATGAGCCAGTTAGATTTTGGTAATTCTGGGACACCAGTGGAACTTTTGGCAAAAAGACGGCAGAGAGGGAGAGAGAAGGGCACTGTGAACCTGACATCATTAAGATCAGTTTAGCTTCGGCTTAATGGATTAAACTATTCACCCTCGCGGAACCAAAATGTGCAATGCTTTGGCAGGAAACCCAAGATGAGCCTAGAAATATGATCCGCATCACAGAATTGGCCTCACTTTATCCCCTGAGGTGTGCGTCTTAGGTGACCTATCAGCTTTACAACTACACAGCACAACTTGTAGTATTCTCCTCACAGCTGTAACTAAAGCCAAAGAGACTTTTTTTGTAAACTGGAAATCAAAAAGGTAACCTTAACATTATACAGTGAATGAATGTCCTTAATAAAGCCTCCCTCAACCATAACACAGCTGGTTTTAAAACCCGGTCCACAGTCATCAATAACCTCCACTTCTGCCTGATCCAATCCACAATGCAATGATGGATATAGACATACACACATAGATACATATGTACAGACATAGATACTTTTACTTTACTTTGTTTTAAATTAACACTATTAATGAATTAATGTTAGAAAGGGCAAGGACCTCCAGCCTGGAGCCAAACAAACAAACAAGCCCACACACTTCGCACTGACAAAGCTGGCTCTGAGTGGAAGGTTGGGAGCCGGTTCTGAAACAGACCATATGTTCTGCATAGACCAGCACCCTCCCAAGGGTCCGGCTGAGTGTGTGGTGTATGACCAACAGACCCAACCAACCTGACTTTTGCTAAGCCAGAGCAGCCACTCCGACTCCAATGATGGTGTCCAAGACTACTACGATTCCTGATTGTTTTTTTGTTTTTTATTATTTTGTAACTTTTAATTTGTAGTCATTTTTATTATTTTCCCCTCCCTCCCCTCTTTAGTTCATCTACCCAGTATTAAATCCCCCCATTCCCCTTACATAACTGATTTTTAATTTAATAATGTAATTTCTTATTCTTCCTTCTTGCGGCTGATTTTTTGTTTTCCATTTCTTTGTAGATGTCATAAGTGTCACGATTGGGACTTTTGGTGTTGCTGTTTCATGTGCTTTTGTGCTTTTCTGTTCTCAGAGGTGCTCTGCAGAGGCTGGGCCTTTCCACTCTCACACACCTGCAGTGCATCTGATCATCAGCACCAGCTCAATACTCACGGCCAGATTATTTTGTCTCCTTGATGTGGTACATGGGCTCTCAGCTAATGCTACTACCTGTGATTCTCATCTCTTGTGTTTGCAATTCCGCTAGCTTTGTATCTCCTCGACCTCTCCAGTGATCGATCTACTTTCAAGTTCCAGCTTCATTGCCACCCAGCCACCAGCGCCTCTGCTACCTTCCTACACGCCACTGTGGATCCTCCGTGTTACACTCACCAGAGCCTCCACCAAAGCCTTAGCCAACGCCACTGTGAGTCTCCGCCGCTACACCTGCTGAGCCACCAGCTGAGCCCAAGCTTGAGCCACTTGCACTGCCTTCTACTGGTTCCTCTGTTGGGCCCTCCTGTTGATCTGGCATGGAAGAGGACTGGAGGACAGTGATGGAGAAGGTGCCCATGTTTCTGGTCAGACCAGCCCTTCTACCCTGTCTATTGACATCTCTGCCCCCTTCCTGCGGTCCAGTAAATCTCACCTGGTTGCAAGGTTGACTCAAACTTAAACTCTTATCTCCCATTGGCTGAGGTGTACCTGAATGCACCTGCTCCACTCCGCTTTTCGTCGCTTTTATATTGCAACTTGTTGCAGGAGGAAGCGCTGGTTTTCTCATGTGCAGCAGTTACTAAAAGGGAGCAACCACAAATGTTTTACCTTTAACAGACAACAGTCTCTAATTTCCCACTGATTGGCCAGCCTGAGACCCAGTTGTCGATTTAATTTTTATGTGACCAGACAGGATCAGGCTTAAACCAAGATGGATAAGCATGATTCTTATCTCGCCTCTCTTCCTCCCTTGGGCTATCGGGCTGCCAGTTGCTGTGGACCAAGTTTTGGAAAAACAGTTAAACAGTCTTATGGTCCACTGGTAGTGGGGGAAACACTCTTGGATTGTCAGATATTTTTCATAAAACAGTTTCTGATTAGCATCACTAACTGGAACTTGGGTAAAACTGAATTCACATAACTCACAATGCATCATTGTTCCCTCATCGCCACTAAATGAATTTGGCCAAAGGGCCAACAGAGACATCCTCAGTCTGATACCAAACTCTGGGATCAAATGACATGTGGGTTTGGTTAAAAATGCTGGACAAAACCAGTATCTGCTTCACTGTCAAACCTTTGCCAAATGGTACAATATCACAATTGCAATCATATCATTGACTGTGGCTTTTGAGCCAGCACATATTTACACACATGAGCAGTCCCAGCACTGAGATTATCAAGAGCACTCAAGCTAAAATGTGGAAATAATCAGTAAATGGCTGAAATATTGATGTTTACTATCTCCTGTCCAGATCTAAACAGCAGTGTACTAGACCCTGGAGGATGAGAGCCGTGTGTGTGTGTGTGTGTGTTGGTTGGGGGAAGGGGCAGGTTGCTGAGCACATAACACAATCACTTCACCATCTGTCACTGCAGAGGAAACGTGGGCCAGATCTGCACTGCTGTACTGTAAACTGATCTACAAATGTGTCCATGTGGGGCTGTGCAGATGTGACCATTGCCGACAGATGTTTACCCGTTCTATAGGCACATCGGTGGAGAGCAGATAATAGGCCCAAAATGCAGATTAACCCTGCATTAATTTTCCTGGAATTCATCAGACCCAACTTTGCTATATGGGAGAAAATCCTGAGAGACATTATGACATAAATAAACTATGGATTCCTGTCCTTCTGGGATTATTGGCTTTGCTTAAGATTATTTATAAGTAAGATTAGTGCATGTTACAGACATTTTAATCTCTGATTTGCTGAGAGATTTCCACTTACTGTGGGTATAGTTCATGGATGTGACGTAAAACTATCATTGTGTCTGTAGAGATGGAGATTACACCATTAATAAAGTTACATGTTTCACTGGCACATGTTTTTACTGGTGCAACTCATCATTGATAATAGTATGACAACATAATATGAAAGACTTGTAATCAAATATAAAATGTCTCTATGAAGTGCTTACTTCACTTACTTATAAGCGTCTAATGACATCATAGTGCAGAATGGTATGTAAATAATTGATTTAGTATTATGTTTATTTGGATTTGGATTTTATTATGTTCACTGCATTTCCGGGGATTTAAAAATAATTAATTTCCAGGAAAATTACATTCGCTCCAATTGATATTTGGTTTTCATTATGTCCTCTTGTCAGTTTACATCTGAGTGGCGGTGTGGGGGTTATGATACACAGTTACAGTGCTGACATGAGGTTATTACTGTGTGCAGTGGCAGGGAAGTCAGTTGCTATTACTATGCGTTATTTCAGTGGTTTTAGACATGGGGACAATTTAAAAAGGTTAAATTCCTGTGCCAAGGTCTTGTCAGCCTTTACAGAGGAGCAATAGAAATCATCCTGACTGGAAACATCACAAACTGCAATGGTTCATCACAGCCCAGGTCAGGCAGGCTCTACAACGGGTGATTAAAACCACCAAAACATCACTGGTACCATCTACAGAGCATCAGTGACATCAGTGAAGTGAGATGTCTGCACAGAGCCCAAAGATACTAAAAGACAACACCCACCCAGCCACAGTCTGTTCACCCTGCTGCCATCTGACAACAGATACACAAGTACCTGCTGCTGTACCACCAGACTACAGAGCAGCTTCATTCCCCAGACTGTGATACTCCTGAACTCAGGCTACAGCTTCCATTTTGTATAACCCGGTGTTGTAGACTGATGATTAAATGAACTTTGAGTATTCTTGGACAATTAGTTGTTACGATAAGGTGATCCACGTGTTGAATGACAGACTACAACAGTCTCAATCATCTACTGATCTGTTAATAGATGAAGTTCAGGGACATATTTATAACAGCGTGTCTAGCTGCTGACTTTTCAGGTTATGTTTCAAATTTAACCAATTCATATTCAAGGGCATGAGGTGAGCCATGGATCCACAAGCAGCAACACAGTAATGTCGAATTGATGCTGGATGAGGGCTTCAACAAACGACAAATCCCTATCCGAGTTCAGACAGAAGGGACATTGACACCAGTGTAGATAGTAAAATGCATGCAGAAAAAAAGGGTGATTGAAAAGGCAAAAGAAGCTGATTCAATAAGCAGCTCATATATAGTTGATAGAAATGTGACAAATAATTTCACAGGCATCTGCTCACATCTCAAGGTGATCGCAAGTTTTAGAACTCATGCATACGATGCTGCAGATACAGGGAGGCCCCGTCAGTGCAGCCATATGTCTTACTTTTTATGCCAAGCCTGACACACTGTTTTAAAGCTTATCATTTTGAAAATGACTTCAGATGGACTTAAAGGGTAATAGATCTTTGGGGGATTTTAGTCAATAACGTCACGTAGGAGAGACACTCACAGATGTAGCTACAATATTCTACTCAAGCCGTGATAGGGTTTTCATGTTTTATAGGCCTGTACAAACCATCAATCTAAACACCACTACACATACTTTTGAATATCCCCGGATAGAGACATCTCTGTAGTGTTTGGATGCACAAGTCAATGTCTTAGTACTGAAAAAGGGTGTCAGTCTTCACACAGTACCTACTGAGTCACAAACCAGTTCCACCCCTTACATCAGAGGGAAGCTGTAAAAGGTGGGAATGACATCTTTGATGCACAACTAGTCACACAACTGTCTCCTCCTTCTTATACTATGAAAAGATTTCAAACAGAGCCTAACAGTCTGTGAGAAGCAGCACACAGCAGCGTTTGTCTGTCTGCTTCATCCCCGCACTGATTTATAGCCGCTTTAATCCTCTCACATCTGGAGTCCCGGCAACAATCTGCAATAGAACGACACAGCGCAGTCTGTCCGCTTCTCTCTCCTGCTTAATGCAAAGTACAGGTGTGAGCATCTGTAGTAACAGACAGAACACAAGGGCTCAGGGAACATTACATCATTCTTGTGACAACATACATTTGACAACTGCTGAGCTATTCCGTACCATCAGCTGGCTTTGCTAATGTAGAACAAAGAACAATAAAGGGGATATTGCTGCCTGGAATAGTGGGAGTCCCATTAGCAGCACCTAGAGGCTGCACTGTTAAATACACCTTGTAAATCCTGATTGGAGCACAAGAGTAAAGGTCAGGTAGGTATTAAAAGATGATACTGTTTTATTACAGCCTGGAACCAAGCTAACTAGCTAATGGCAGTTACAGTTACTCAGTCACTCGGTATGATGATATGCTGCCCCGTTTGTTTTCAGTATGAATTTGACTAGGTGGCCAGTTCTGACATATAACACATTTCACTGTCAAATACAAAGCTGTTTTTATCCTCTCATCAAACTGTCCAAAATGTGGAACTATTTATGATATGAAATTTGATTTATGTTATTTTGAGATAACAAGAAGTATCTGCTGTCCTTATTCTGGTTTTCTTTTTTCTTTTCTTTATTTTTTTGCATTGGTTGTCCTCCAACCCTGCAATTCTTTTCCTCCTTGTGTTGTAACTAGATAGATGCTAGGGATTGTTTTTTTTTTAATTTGTTATATTCCATTAGAAAAATGTTCTGACTGGGAAGCGGTTATACATTGAACTTTCTTCTTTTTCTTTTAGGTTACTGGTGAGGTGCCCTTGTGCAATGCATCCCTAAATGTATGGAAGAGACAATGGCATTCAGGGCCTGGGGAACATTCAGGTGTAAAGTATGAGTCCAAACATTTATCCTCAGAAAACCTTATGTGAATAGAAAAGATGACAGCTTTGACAGTAATGGCACAATAACATTGTATTATTAATAGTGAACTGTGCATGTTCTAGAGTTCTAAAAAGCCAAGCGCTCTACTTCAAAAACATGGCAGAGAGGCATTTAGGGTACTTCTCAAGGTTCCGGCTCAGCTGAGGCACACAGAAACCATCCGGAGTTAAATCATTTCATAATCTCAACAAATTCAAACAGGCTGACAGCAGCAGTTATGTCATATAATGTAGTACCTGAGTAGAGACTGCCTGATAGCTAATGCACAAAGCCTGGCATTTGTCTGGAGTATTTCTTGAAACTCATATTCCAGTAATTCTTTAATCGTGATCAGACATGAGTGCTCTGTGGGGCACACATGGAACTCACCTGGTTGAGTGTGCACCCCATGTATGAAGGCTGAGTCCTGAATTCAGCCTGTGGCCGTTGCTGCATGTCTTCTTTTCTTAACTTGGGCATTAGACTCAGTATGGCCAACATGAAACAAATTCACAGTTGATTTAAGGTAAAAATGTAAAACTGATTAATTTACAAAAATAAAAAAAACAACAGTTGGTGAATGACCAAAAGCTACTAGGGTTGAAAATCCAAGAGTAATTCACAATGCATTTCATGTTTTAATTTGTTTTAATAAAAATACAGATATTTGGCACCTGTGTATTGATTATTGTATCCCAAGAGGAAGCGATAAGTTATATTGACGTATGGACATATGGTATCTTGTCCCACTTCTAAGAGCTTGTAAGAATTTTTAGATAAAATAATACAATAATGGATTAAGATTTTCAAGGGATATAAGGGAGACTACTGAATTGAGATTGAACTAAAGCTACTTATTACTAAAGAAAAAAAGCTCAGTCCAGGCAATTAAAACAAAATGCCACAGCTCTTGACAGTGAAGTTTCCAATAAGAAACTGAACTCAAAAAGTGTTTTAAAATTAGTCATATTTTTGACTAATCCTTTCACCAATTTCACCATTATTTCCTAAGTGCTTGTTTATCTCAAAATGCAATAAAATGCATAGTTTAATGCATGAAAACCTCTCATGATCTCAGACTTTCTAAAATCCTGGTATCAGCCCTGTGTAGGCTTTGTATAAAACATACAAAGCCTATACAGGGCTGATACCAGCAAGCTCTGGCAATAAAACAAGCCACCACAGTAGATAATCTTGATCTGTTGACAGACAGATGCTTCTCTTCTCTTTTAAACACATTTCAACATCATTGTGCCACATTATCTGCCACACAGTGTCAATTTACCTAACACTGTATAGATACTGTACTATTGGTTATCATGACCATGTATTCTGAATCAGTAAACTCTGTTGCCATCACTACCATTGTAAGAAGAAAGATGCCCTCATTTCCTCAGACCTCATGTCATTATCTTACAATAGAAGGCTGAGTTATAGCAAGAATGCTCACAGTCATAGTCATGGTTGCTTTATTCCAGTGTGCTAACAATAGCATTGAGCTATTTTGAATCTTATCAGTGAAATCTCTCAGCTTTCAATCTGCTCTGTGACATTTCACAGGACCACAAATGGATGCTGTGACGTGTAAACAAAAAACAAAAAACACATCAACAAAGTATTTGTTCTAATTATATTCATAACTATAGAGCTTGAAGTGGATTGACATTTGTATCATTGATCTGCATATTAACACACACACATATTAACACATGAAAAAACTACAAAATAAAAAATGCACACATAGTATAATTAAAAAGGAGTAAAAAAACAACAACAAACAAGAGGAAAAAGAACATAAAGTTCAGTTTTTGACCAAAAAAGGAGAAATACATTTAATTCGTTGCTAATCTGAAAGTTGGAGAAAGAGCTAGACAAAAGCCAGGAGGGAGATTCTTACAAAGCACTCACAAAACTTTACAGGATAATAAAAAGTCTTTTCAATTACTAAAACTCTGTAGGTCAGCGGCTTTTTCTGCTCCTGCTGTATCTCAACCTGCGAAAGCCAATAACCTGTATCTCCTGATCTGTTTGACTGATGTCAGCACACATAAACATTATCCAGCATTATGCATGCTGATGAAAGAGCTCTGCAGTTTAACCATAAAAATGTGAATTTAATCTTGGAAATATTGGAAAACAGCCTCCTGAAACTCACAAATAGCTGATTCAGTGTTAACAGTAATGCTCTAAATACCCAACATAATTTCCATTATGCCAATATACACATCTGAACAGCATGCCCTTTGTATCAAAAAAGTGATATCAAGCAAGAAAAAAAGTTATTTTGAGCAAATCACCAATATCTTCCACACCAACTTCACCAACAAAAGAAAAGACAACTTTATTGTCCTAGTATCTCTATTGTGACGTATGAGGACGACACCATCATTATCATTGGCTGTAATATAAACAATGAGAGTTCATATCAGGAGGAAATCAACAGTCTTGCAGAGTGGTGCACAGAACTGCTCAACATCAGGAGCTGATTGTTGGTTTTAGAAAAAGGAGGCGAAGACACACACCCCTGTCTACATCAGTGGAGCTGAGGTGGAGCAGGTGAACAGTTCAAATCAAATCAATTTTATTTACATAGCCCAAAATCACAATCACATTGCCTCAATGGGCTTTACAATCTGTACAGTGAACGACATCCTCTGTCCTCAGACCCTCGATTTGAGTGAGGAAAAACTTGCCATGCTGATGGAAAAAAAATAAATAAATAAAGAAGATGGAAGAAACCTCAGGAAGAGCCACAGAGGAGGGATCCCTCTCCCAGGACGGACAGACATGCAATAGATGTCGCATGTACAGAAAAGAACAACAAAATCACAGTTTACAAGTTGCACTGACAGAATATCTGACACAAATTATAATATATGTAAAGTGTGTGGATCCAGGAGACGACTGAGCAGGACGAGGCATCGCCAAGTGGTGCCCGAGCCACACAACCTCCTGTCCACCGTGGTGACCTGGAAGATGGCAGAAAAAAACAGAAAAGATCAGACTGAAGAGGCATCAAATTTGACAGAAATACAGATATAAGGAGATAGTAAATCAGAGGAGAGCAATGATGCAGTGGAGCCCAGGGTATGAAGATCCGTAAGCATCAATATGTGAGCCAGCAGGAGCCAGGAGAGGTAGATGGTCCCAGGGGCTCGTGGTCCATCAGAGGGGAGCCTGAGTGAAAAGACAGGAGGAGGAGGATGAGGAAGAGGAGAAAGAGGACAAAGAGGAGGAGGAAGCTATAGAGAGTGAGAGAGCGACACAGCTTGCAGCTTGTGGGGACAGAAAACAAAAACAAAAGTTAGACAAATGCGATGTTAATCAGAATAAACAGATTGTTTCTCGTCGGCAAGACAACGTCAATTCTACTATAGGTAATTCATTGAGACTGAGACCGACCCACTGAAGAAGCTAGCAATCGAAGTCAAGGACTAATTAAAGTCGAAGTCAAAGAAGTAAGTTTTGAGTTTAGATTTAAAGGCGAGATTGTCTGATGTCAGCTGGGAGGTTATTCCAGAGGAAGGGGGCACGATAGGAAAAAGCCCTGCAGCCAGCTGACTTCTTCTTAACCTTGAGGAATTTTGAGAGCGTAATGCACAAGTTGGAATATATGGTATAATGAGATCTGACATGTACGACAGGGCAAGGCCGTGTACAGTTTTGTATGTCATCAGCAGCACCTTAAAGTCTGATCTTATATGAATTGGGAGCCAATGCAGTGAGGCTAGGACTGGTGTAATATGATCGAATTTTCTTGTACGTGTTAAGACTCTAGCTGCAGCATTCTGAACCATCTGAAGACTTTTACTGCTCTCACACGGCAGACCTGAAAATAAGGCATTGCAGTAATCCAGCCTAGACGAAACAAAGGCATGAATCAGGATCTCTGCGTCAGCCGTGGACAGGAAGGACCTAATTTTAGCTATATTGCGCAGGTGGTAAAAAGCAATCTTGGTAATTTCTTTGATTTGCTGATCGAAAGAGAGGGTAGAATCAAAAGTAATACCTAGATTCTTGACAGTTAAACTTTGAGAAATTACACCGTTGTTGAGAATTAAGGTCACGTGATCAAAGTGGTGTCTCTGTCAAGCGGGGGCAATGACCAGCATCTCAGTTTTAGCCGAACTCAGGAGCAGGAAGTTTTCTGACATCCATTTCTTCACTGCATATGTTACGGGTCCCAGGGATGGGAGACCACGGTAACAAATATGTAACCTGTATATAGCAGGTAAAGCAGAGGAATGAGGACACAGTTCGTCTTGTTTCCTTTCCAGATTGCCTCTCTGTATGATTTATTTAACATCATGTACAGTCACATAAGCACAATGCATATCTTTTTACCTCATCTCAGTTTTACGTAGTTCAATTTGACATTTTCCCAATTCAACCTTTATCTCACTTAAATCACTACTTCAGTCTCAATAACATACATTTCTCTCATTTTCTCTTTTCTAATCAACATATATTTAAATTTATATCAGTAAACAGTTTCTGTAAATACATTACATTTTCTTGGTCCATTTCACAGTATACACTGATTCAAAACACCATTTTCATGTAGTGTAGTTTTACAGTGTATAAACACCTTTAAATACAATAGACTACATACCTTGCTTCTGTAAAAGAGCACTGAAATGTGTATCCAAACAAAGTGCTTGTGTTACATTACATTAAAACTACATTTTAAGAAATGTAAATATTTATAGTAAACAACATAACTCATAGCTAGCTTGAAATACATCATGTACAGGAGTTTTAATGTCCCTTATTCCGACTTTAACTAGTGCAACTGCAGTCGCGCTCGGAACAAAATGGTGTCCGCGCGGGAAAACTTTCCACATATTAATGTTGTTTAAACATAAATAACTCATTAAACAGATTACAAACTTCACACAAACACTCATGCTAATAATATCTGTCACTATAACGTAACATTTCACGGTGCATTAGCTGTTTACTGACCTGTATATAGCAGGTAAAGCAGAGGAATGAGGACACAGTTTGTCTTGTTTCCTTTCCAGATTGCCTCTGAGGAAACAGCAGCAGTTGCGCTCCCTAACCGTTCCCCGGAGCAATTCATGAGAACACAAACGTTCCACCCCCTCATTTCCAATATAACCGGAACAGCTCAAGACAATATATGACTTCTGATTGCAAACATAAATATATACAATAACAAAATAATTGTGATACTCATTAAAGGAATCTTACCACCTAAATGCGGTCCCCCTATTTTAGGTGTGCCACACATACAGGCAGGTCTCTAATTTCATGATTTGAGATTTATCATCAGCTTTTATGGGCACATACAGCTGAGTGTCATCCCCATAGCAATGGAAATGTATTCCATAACTCAGAATAATTTCACCAAAAGGTGAAATATATAAAGAGAAGAGCAAAGGGCCCAGAACAGAGCCCTGGGGGACTCCATACTTCACATCAGTAAATATTGATGTAGTACTATTGTAAGAAACACATTGTGTTCTTTCGGACAGGTGAGATTTTAGCCAAGCTAGAGCCAGGCCAGAGATGCCAAATTGACTTTTAAGTCGGTCTGACAATATGCCATAATATATGGTATCAAATGCAGCGCTGAGATCCAGTAACAGAAGCACTGAGGTAGAGTTTGAGTCTAAAGTAAGTAGAATGTCATTTACCACATTAGTAAGGGGCAGTTTTGGTGGAATGACAGGCTCTGAAAGCTGATGTCACTTTGAGTGGTGGTTCTTAGGCTCTGACTTATAAACTAATTTAACTTCTTGGCTAAAATAACTGAAGACTTATTTTATTTATCTATTTTTTCCATTTTAAAACAAGTCCCCAGCTACTTCAGTTGTTTAGGAGAATGCTGCAATGCGGTTTTGCTGTGAGGCTCCAGAAATGTTTTGTGGACTATAAAACTGACTTTCCATCTATATCAGGGTGGGTAGATAATGACCAAACTTTCATTTTTGGGTGAACTGTTCCTTTAAGTAGAATATCAGTCAAATGCAGATATGTGTGTGTGTGTCCACTGTAAATATAGAGGTCATAAAAGTAGGATGAATAATTTGTGATTATGAACCTGTTAAACATTCAACTTGAAGCCGTCTCTCCTGATGTGCTCTGTCTATGTCCTTGTTTAGGCTTTGAGAGCTAAAATGATTTCCTCCATTATTCTGGAAACAGTACCTCTACTATCAGACCTCTGCAGCCTTTCTTGCAGCTTGTTTCACCCGGGTTCACTGTCGATTGAACGAACTTTTAACAGCCCAATTCTGAAATATCCCTCGCTCTTCCAACTGTGAAGATAAAGAAGCAATCACAGCTGGGCTGACAAGAGGAAGCTTCATATAGCCAAAGAAATGTGAGGTGATCAAATGTAACCTTTTCAAACAACAGGAACACTGTTGTCTCTATTTTCAGCTGAATCACTCTAACTCAAGCTGCCTCCTGCTGAGAGGGCAGATTTGTTTTCTTCACAGCTGCTGGATAAAATAAAGACTACCGAGCAGCAAATAGCTGTCACCAGCTATTTAAAGGGCAACGTCTGGGCTTTCTGGACCGTTTCTGGGACATTTTAGACATCTATTACTCCTACATTTAATGACATAAGCACATAAGGATGAAGATGGCGCCAGTGTGTGTGGCCTGCCGTCTGTCACTGCCAATGCTGTGTGTGTTTATGCTGTTCGTTTTACTTCTTGCTCTGGAGCGGCCGGCTGGTGAAGCTGAAGGCCCGTCTCGCGTACTTTTCTACGCCTTTTTGGTCTGAGGTTGGAGCCGTGCCTGGCCTCGTTATTCCTCAATGCTCGCTGGATCCTGTCGACGCCTGGCTGGTACCTGTCATCGGCCCTGAAGAGGTGTTCCAGCCCCGCGGACCCTGCTTTCCCCGTCCCCGCTGTCGCGGGATGAATCACCGCAACTTGCGGTCTCTGTGTCGGGCCCCCCGGACAGCCAACGCTGCGGACCCGCTGGTTCCTGCCAGGATTGGCCTGGTAAATGCTAGATCGCTAGCGAACAAAACTTTTGTCTTGAAGGATTTCTTCTCTTCCCAAGGATTGGATTTCCTCTGTGTGACTGAGACATGGCTGAATGTTGGTGAGTCCAGCGCTTTCACCGAACTTCTACCTCATGATTGCTGCTATTTTAACTCCCCGCGGACGTCGGGTCGAGGAGGAGGAATAGCGACTGTTTATAAGAGTCATTATAAATGTAAGCAGCTATTGCTATCATCCTCTTTCACCAGTTTTGAACTGAGCTTATTTGAGCTGGGTCGCTCTCACACAGTGTTGTGTGCTGTGGTTTATCGGCCTCCCAAGTACAATAAGGACTTTTTAAATGACTTTTCTGATTTCCTGGCTGAAATCATGCCTAAATATGACCGTGTTCTTATTGTTGGGGATTTTAATGTTCATGTGTGTTGTCCTGATAAGCCTATGGCAAAGGACTTTTTAAACCTCATTGATTCTTTTAATCTTGTCCAATCTGTGTCTGGTCCCACACAATAACGCGGACACACACTTGATCTTGTCTTATCATATGGTTTGCCCATTCTTAACCTAGAGATATGTGACGCAGTGTTTTCTGACCATATGCCTGTATTATTTGAGGCTGTTCTTGCCTGTGATACATTTAAACCTTGCGCTGCTGCTCGGAGCTGTCGCATTATTAACCCTTCCACTGCTGTTCAGTTCTCGGCCGCTTTCAATCAGAACTCCATCATTCCTGAGTCTGTGTGCAACACGGAGCAGCTTAGCTCATGGTTTCACTCCACCTGCCAAACTGTTTTAGACACTGTGGCTCCATTAAAAAACAGGCAGCCTAAAACTAAATCTGAGCCCTGGCTAAATGACACGACTCATGCTGTCAGACGTGAGTGCCGTAGAGCTGAGTGCAAGTGGAAGAAGAACAAACTACAGGTGTCTTTTCAAATATTACGGGACTGCTGGCGTCATTATCAGGAAACTGTGAAAGATGCCAAAAGAAAACATTTCTCTGATATTATCCTGTCAAACTGTCACAAGCCTCGTGTTTTGTTTAACACTATTGATTCAGTTCTTAATGCCCTGCAGACTGTCTGTATAGAGGCCTCCCCTGCTGTGTGTGAAAATTTCCTTCACTTTTTTATTGATAAGGTTACCTCTATTAGGGCCATTATCTCACCTTCGGCTTATGACCCCTCAATCTCTGTCCCCTGCTCTGCTGTCTTTGACCAGTTTGAGCCTGTGACTCTGTCCTTTTTACAGGAGATTGTTGGTCACTTGAAGCCCTCAGGTTCTCCAAATGATGCTGTCCCTCCTCGACTATTTAAAGAGGTTTTTCCCACTGTTGGGCCATCTGTTATTGCAGTCATTAATAGCAGTCTGTCCTCAGGTGTGGTCCCTGAAAATTTTAAACATGCAGTAGTACAACCTCTGATTAAAAAACCTGGTCTAGATTCTGCCGTTCTTGCTAATTTCAGGCCTAACTCCAAACTGCCTTTTCTTTCAAAAACCCTGGAGAAGATTGTGCACTTTCAATTAATGGCCTTCCTAGAAGAGCATAATATTCTAGAGGTTTTCCAATCTGGTTTTAAAACCCTGCACAGCACTGAATCAGCTCTTTTAAGAGTTTTTAATGATATCTTTTTAGCTACTGACTCTGGTGACTGTGTTATCCTTGTGCTTTTAGATTTAACTGCTGCATTTGACACAGTGGACCATGACATATTGATCTCACGATTGGAGCAGTGGGTGGGCATCAGGGGCGTAGCACTGGAGTGGTTCAGGTCATACTTGACTGATCGAACGTTCTGTGTCAGCCTTGGTGACTCTGTATCCTCCTCTGCTCCTCTCTTGTGTGGAGTCCCACAGGGCTCAGTTCTTGGCCCTCTCCTCTTCTCTCTCTATTTGCTCCCGCTTGGTTCCATACTTAGGAAGCACGGCATTTCATTTCATTGTTATGCGGACGACAGTCAGATTTATGTGCCTCTTAAAAAGAAAGATGATTTCGATGCCAGGGTGTTACTTAAGTGTCTCGACGACATAAAGGCCTGGATGGCAATGAACTTTTAAAAATTCAATGATAAAAAGACTGAAGTGATGGTTTTCGGTGGCACCACTGGGACCCCCCGTAGACCTGGGTTCCTTGGCCCAGTATATCAAGCCTAGCATCACAAACCTAGGGGTTAAAGTGGACCCTGAGCTTAAGCTCAACAGTCAGATCAAGGCTGTTGTAAAATCTAGCTTTTTCCATTTGAGGCAGCTGGCCAAAATAAAGCCAATTCTGACAAGGCAGCACTTTGAGACGGTAATCCACGCCTTTGTTACCACTCGGCTGGATTACTGCAATGCACTGTATGTGGGGGTTGGTGGGTCCTCCATCGCCCGTCTTCAGTTGGTGCAAAATGCAGCTGCACGTCTTTTAACTGGCACACGTAAACATGAGCACATTTCCCCCATTTTAGCCTCACTCCACTGGCTGCCCATTCAATTTAGGATCCATTTTAAAATTCTTTTATTTGCTTTTAAATCCCTGAATGGTCTTGCCCCGCCCTACCTCTCTGAGCTTCTACACCCTTATACCCCCGCCCGCTCTCTCAGGTCAGCTGATCAGCTGCTCCTGAGTGTGCCTAACACTAAGCGGAAGCTCAGAGGGGACCGTGCCTTTGCTGTGTCGGCTCCTAAACTATGGAACGATCTGCCTCAGCACGTTAAACAGGCCTCTTCTCTGTCTGTTTTTAAATCACTTCTTAAAACCCATCTCTTCTCCTTGGCCTTTGACACCTAGTAAGACGTCGATTTTATCTCCTTGTTTTCATTGCTTTGTATTGCGTGGCTTTTATTATTTTTTACTCATGTTTTGTTGTCTTTTAATTTATTTTTGTATTTTATATGTAATTTTATTCTTCTGTACAGCACTTTGGTCAACTTTGGTTGTGTTAAAGTGCTTAACAAATAAAGTTGGATTGGATTGGATTGGACATATGCTTACATTTTTACTGACTTATCCATACAACTCCAAAGACTCCGAATCAACTTTATTAGTCAAGTGTTTGTATAGAATTTGACACCCGTTTTAAATTGTTCCAAGTTCCAAGAAACAATTACAGGAAAATAGCAATAGACAAACAACTGTCTTTACACAAGGGCAACAAAGACAACAACTAAAAGCTACCTCAGCAGTTGTCATTTATACATCTTTGTCCTGTTAATTCATGGTTACTTCCAAAGCTTAACAACACAACTTTAACAGTAACATTCGTTACTGCCCTTCAAAACAACTGACATTAGTGTTTTCTTTTCCAGCACAGGTAGACATCTTTGTAAGTTCCTTCAAAGCTGTTGTTTATGGCCAGTTCCCTGATCCGCCACTGCTATGATTAGGGAGACAGTTAGACTACAAGAGCTAAACAAGTAAAGTAAAACAAATTGGTTGAGTCAAGGGAAAGATTATGATTTGGCATAAAAGGGAATGTAGTCAGAAAACGCCTGTCATGAAAAGAAACGGACACAAGCAGAATCAAATAGTCTTATTTTGGAAAGAACTCTATGAAACTCTCAGTCACCTCTGACAGAAGATGTCAGAGTCTTTGTTTTGACTGTGCTGACACATGCAACAGGCTATGGTTCTTATCCACATGATGGAACACTAATGTGGGTAAACATCTCGTAGCCTAGTCTTTGTTAGTTGAACACTCAATTATTGCACTGCACATATCAGACAAGCTTCTGTTTTGGAAACAAAGTGAGTAGCCGTAGCTTTTGACTACCCGATCACATAAAATGTAGGCTAATTGTCTTCCCTGAATATTAATGTTGATTGTTTCTATGCTATATCATTACAAAAACAGGTCAATGAATGACAATGACAGATTAGATTTAACTGGAAGTAAGTAACTCCAAGCAATCGTGGTACTTTAAGTCCATGTGGAGGACCTGACTGAATCCCTGTGAAAGCCAGAAGAAGCACTCGATCTTCTCCCAGGGACAACTGTAATAATGCTGGCCATATTTGGCTAGTTTAACAACACCTTGAAAAGTATGGATACTTGATACCATTAATGCAACATTGGCATGGTGGCATAATATTTAAGATTTTACCCATCTTACCCAACAATTTCCATTCGCACTTCACAATAACTTTCTTATATCAATGTGATTATTCAAAAGGTATCAGTTGTTTTTCCTATCAATTCTCTCCACACCACACATGGAAGCTGATGCCCCCCTCACCTCAGCATTGTCTCTGTTTATTGATTCAGATCTAGTATGTAATGCTGCAAGGACATTGATAAGGCCCATGCCTGCTCATAAACACTGCTTGGCGTTTCCAATCAGGTGAGGAGAAAAGGCCACAGAGGACAGATGCTTAGTCCAAGCTTTGTAAACCCTTGCACCACTGTCTACTTTATCTCCCAGCACACCAGTGTGGTGCTAAAAAGCTCAGGCTCAGACAGGGTCATCCTTAGGCCCATTTATGTGAAAAAGGTTTGTGTATCGCACCGTGTTGGTCAAAAGTATTAAAATTGACAGTAAACAAAGACAGCTACCCTAAGTAATCTAATAAAACGTAAAAATTCTATTTTTTTTTTTCATTTTTATTTGAGACAGCAAAACAAATACTCATCAGGAGAGCAATATATAACCACAGCTTTCTGCTGTAACAAAATGATGACATATAATACAAGACCATACACACAATCAAAAACAAAACAAACAAAAAACTAAATAAATAAATAAATGAAAAGAAAAAGAAAACTTGTGGGGGGGGATTCATAATATTAGTGAATGCTTATGCTAAATCTTAATTTATTCCAATACTTATTATTGCTGGCCACTCACAACCAAAATAAATACTAAAGGGGGACCGCTCAACTCCTCTAGGGTTGCTTGCAGTACATGAGGTAACCGTTCAAAAGGAAGAACTGATAGTAGTTTATCGTACCACATTGATATTGTGGGAGGATGTACATCAAGCCAAACCTGCAGGATCGAAAGGCGCGCAGCATACAACATGGTATTTAACAATTTTACAGTTCGACCAGACAAGGACATGGGGCTGATACCAAAAATGCACTGTTTAGGATCCATTACTATTTTAATGCCAAGGAAGTTCTCCATCTCTGTTTGAACAGTAGACCATAATATTTTAATCAAATGAAAATAAGTGCCTAGTTGTTTTTGACACTTCCTGCATGCTGCAGAACGAGAGTCATCATATTTACTAGTCACATGCAGTTTATTAATTACCTTATATTGTGTGTCATGTGATTTGTCTGATCTAGTCATTTTCTTGGGATTATACAAAACTTTGCGCCAGGTCTGGTCATCTAGGTGAATACCCAATTCTATTTCCCAGCTATTTTTAATATTCATTGTAGTCTTATCATTCATAAGCTGGAAACTGGTCATATATATAAGTCGTGATAAGACTATCAAGAATATTCAGCTTTCTGCCACTTTTGTAATATGGAGTTGAGTTTAAATAACTCCTGATTTGTAAGTAACGATAAAAGTGTATTTGAGAGAGATTGAACTCTTCTTGTAGTTGCTGAAAAGACTTTAGTGCATCACCCAGATACATATAATCAATTTTGTGATACCAGCAGCCTTCCAATCTCTAGACCCCATATCTACACAAGTATATTCAAAGTCAGGGTTATTAGCAATGGGTGCTAAAAATGAATATTGACTAAGTCCAAAATGTTTATGTATGCTATTCAAAGACTTGCATATATTTGTAGCTATAGAATTATCCTTCATCTTGATTTATAACTTTCAATTCTATCTATCAATCATAAATGAACAGCTATATTTAATCAATAAATCAGTCATAGTAGTAAAGACGGATGCATTTATATCGGGAGCTGCATACACATTCAGAATAGTATTTTTTTCACCATCTAAGAATCCATGAATCAACACATAGCAACGATTTTTACAGCCCTTAATATTAAGGGAGCAGATTTTAATGGAAGGTTGAGACATTACCATGGCACACTGAGTTTAAAATATTCCTTTGACCAACAGGCCTTTTGTAAACTGTCTGGTACCAGTGATCCCAGAATGGATCTCCCCACAATAAAAAAAGAAAGAAAACAACAAAAAAGAAAAAACAAGAAATCTATCATCAATCTACACTTAATATTTCATGTTCATATTTGTTAGCCTAACAGTGGAGGAGAGAGAGAGGACAAAAAATAATAAAGTATGTAGGAGCAATATCATTCATGTTTACTTAGGCTGTTTCTAATAACAACTTAGCTTGCATATAAAAAATGGCCTACATTCATATTGAAAAAACAAAACAAAACAAAAAGAGCATACAAATGAATGAAGAGGGGAAAAAAAACAGGTTATTTTTCACTAATCCAAAATTATGGATTCCTGGTTTCCTCACTCACAGTAGCAGTCTATCCAGTATTGTAATGAGAGTAGGTCATTTCTCTTGCAGTCATTTCATCGGGGATTCTACACTATCAACTTCCAGGCCATTGAGAAAATCCTGAGCCTCAGTAGGCGATTGGACACTCATTTTAGAGCCCCTGTACTTGACAGAAAGTGTAGCAGGAAAGTGCATTGCATACCTTATGCCAGCGACCTGAAGTTTCTTTTTCACTGGAGTGAATAGTTTGCGCTTCTTCTGAACAGCCGCGCTGAAGTCAGGATAAATAGAGATCCTTCTCCCATTGAAAAAAAGTTCTCTCTCGGGCACAGTTCATCACTTTTATTTTCTGTTGATAATTCCCGAACTTCATGATGATAAGTCTTATTCTTGATGAGTTTGGTGTAGAAATGCGGTGCGCCCTTTCAATTTGCAACAGGGAATTTACCTGTATATCCCGGCCCAGGATCTCAGGCAAAAAGCGGCGTATAAATGCCACTGTGTCCTTCTCTTTGCCCTCCATCACGCCATATATAAGCAGATTGGACTGTCTTTTATTTTCCAGGTAATCCACCTTAGTTTCCATTACCTCCATTGTTTTGAGCAGCCCGGTGATCTTCATATCAGCATCCGCAACATTATCCTCACTGGCACTCACTCAGATTTGAACTTCGACAATTTGTTCATTGAGGATGTATTTGAGCCATTTGTTTATCAATATTCGTCAGTCTGAGCAAGAGTTCATTTTTACTTCCATTCACCGCTTCCCATAAAGTTTGTAAAGTGATATTACCCTCAGCCATTGTTGCGCTAGGCAGTCCAGCCAGGTGCAAACACTCAGTGGGATTGGCGTGGGTTTTTCAGGTCGCAATATCAGGCTCAAAGATAGTGTTCTTAGTCCAGTTGTGACATTGACAGGTAAATCCACAGGCTAGATCATACTTATATTCAAACGTAAAAGTGTTCAGCCCATATTACTAATGTAGAAGTTATAAGTGGGCAGACTAACCCGGCACTACCTACTCGCGCACGTCTGCCTCAGCGGCCACCTTTTTTTTTTTTTTTCTAAAATTCTAATTCTAATAATTATTTATTATTTATTTTATTATACTTTAATTTCATTATTTAAGTTTTGCCTAATTTAATACAAATTATGGATTATTATGTCTTATTAGTTTACTTAGATCATAACTGTCTTTGTTTTCTGTCTAATAAAGACCATATTATTTATACTTTATCTAAAAAATGACTTATTAAATTACATTATTAGTGTACTCTAAAATAAAGTGCGACTGAGATATGTTTTATAATAACAGTACTGTGATTGCCTCTGGGTATAAAGCAGGACCAAGGCTAAAGTGAATAGCAGCTATACTTCATATGTTGACTTGAATTAATAGAATTTGACCAGTGGCTGATAACTCTGTAAATTCCCTCTTTGTACTCGTGACCTCTATTCACATCCCTGTGGAGCCTATGGCTTCACTTGAATGATGCTTGTCTTTGAGTCGGTCTCTTCAGGCCGTGTGTTCATCCTGATACAGATTACATTCAGGACCTCAGAAACATTTATAGCACCAGTCCATAAAAGTTCACCTACTTCAACCATAGGTCATGGAATGGTCCATTTGCACTCATTATGCAGAGCATAGGTTCACCTCTGGACCTCAGCTCTCTGTAGTGGTGCGGGGGAGCGGTGAAGCAGGGGATTCATCTAATAGTGCACAACTAGAGGCTAGGACAAGCTCATGCAAGCTAGGACCGCTACTGTCTGAAGCTGATGTTTGCTCAGAGCTCTGACTGGACTCATGTTTATCACCATAAAGCTCTGGTATCTCTGAGTAGCTGCAGATACTTCCTCCTAACAGAAAAGAGTATACAGGTTTTTATTTTCCAGGTTATTTCCATTATGTACATCTTCTGCTTTCTACAGCATGATTCAGTTTTTAATGACTCAGTAAAAGAGAGAATCAACTCAGTAAATGTAGCTGCGATGACATGCTGAGGAGTCGTGAAGATATCTCTTTCCTCACAGACTGCTCTTTTGTCTTTCTCTCGTTCCCTCTCTCTCTCCTGTGATGTCGACTTCTTCACACTCCACGAACTGAGTGAACATTGTGTTGATGTGCACAGTGCCTATAAAAAGTATTCACCCCCTTAATTGTTTTCCCCTTTTATTGCATTTATAAATGGAATCGTGGTCACTATACAAAATATATACAAAACAAAAAACTTAAAAATATATATATATATCAAAGACATTTGGCTAATGTCAAAGTGAAAACAGATTTCTACAAAGTAATGTCAATTAATTAAAAATATATGATGTAAAATAAGTGATAAGTATAAGTATTCACGCCCTTTAAAGTGACTGACCTCATTCAACAGAGGTCCTGCCAGTTGGTGCTAGTAGTCTCGCAATTAGTGAAATGGAGACCACCTGAGTGCAGTGAATGTGTCTCAAGTGACTGTAGTATAGACACCTGTGTCTGAAGGTACAGTCACTGGATAATCAGTATTCCTGGCTAAAATTACACCATGAAGACAAAAGAACACTCACACAAAAGGTTATTGAAAAGTATGAGTCAGGGGATGGAACAAAAACATTTCCAAGTCACTGAACATCCCCCAGAGTTCCGTTAAATCCATCATTAAGAAATGGAAGGAATATAGCACATCTTCACAAACTGAGTGACTGTGCAAGAAGGAGACTAGTGAGGGAGGCCACTAAGACACCTATGACTACTCTGAAGGAGTTACAGGCTTCAGCAGCTGAGATGGGAGAGACTCTGCATTCAACAACTGTTGCCCGGGTTCTTCACCAGTCAGAGCTTTATTGGAGAGTGGACAAGAGAAAGTAACTGTTGAAGAAAGCTCATTAAATCGCCACTACAGTTCACCCAAAGACATGTGGGAGACTCCAAGGTCAAATGGAAGAAGGTTCTTTGGTCTGATGGGACCAAAGTTGAGCTTTTTGGCCATCAGACTAAAGGCTAAGTTTGGCGGACACCAAACACTGTACATCACCACAAACACACCATCCCCACCGTGAAGCAAGGTGGTGGCAGCATCATGCTGTGGGTATGCTTCTCAGCAGCAGGTCCTGGAAGGCTTGTAAAGGTAAAATTAATGCAGCAAATATAGGGAAATCCTGGAGGACAACCTGATTTAGTCTGCAAGAGAACTACGACTTGGGAGAAGATTTACTTTCCAACAAGACAATGACCCAAAGCATACAGCGAAAGCTACACAGGAATGGTTTAAAGACAACAGGGTGAATGTTCTGGAATGGCCAGTCACAAAGACCTCAATCCAATAGAGAATTTGTGGCTGGACTTGAAAAGGGCTGTTCATGTCCGATCCTCATGCAACCTGACAGAGGTTTGAGCGGTTTTGCAAAAAAGAATGGAGTAAAAACGCAGTGTCCAGATGTGCAGGCCTGATTGAGACCTATCCACACAGACTATATACAAGCCCAGGTGAAGCTTTTATGCAGCTTTGATAGTAAACTAAATAGGAGAACGGCACTCAAAATAATTGTGCTTTTTGTGGTTCTCCTGTATTCTGACAGAATCAGTCCCATAAGACTTCCCTCCACACAGGCATTATGAATGTATCAATACGACATGACTATTAGGACATGACTAACATTGGTGAACTAAATTCCAAAATGAACAAGAAAAAGAAGAAAATATTATTAATCTGATATTATCTAAAACTAGTCTGACAACAAAAGAGTACTGCAGGTCAGTGGATCGATCCCCGGCCCCTGCAGTCAACATGTCGGAGTTTCCTCATGCAAGATACAGAATCACAATTTGTTCCTGGTGGCTCTTCCATCGGTAGGTAAGTGTGTATGAATGGTTATTAATCCTGATGAGCAAGTGGCGGCATGCGTGGTAGCTTGTGTATGGCGAACACATGGAGACTAGAAAAGCACTATATAAACACCATCTATTTACCATGTATATCATAATATATGAATAAGATATTCTACATTGTAACAAAGGACATATTGTTGTCTTTTTAATTGCGAGTCAGATTGTTATGATTTGGACTTGCTGTGGGTGGTATTTTCCGTGCTTGGTGTTTTGTTTTCCTATGTGTGGGTTTCAGAGGTGTGGTCTGAGGCTGGGCTTGGCTTTCCCTGATGGGCTTGAGCTCCTGCCTGACACACCTGCAGCGCATCTCATCATTATTTCCTGCTTTAAAACCCTGGTCTACCCTCCACTCGCTGCCAGGTTGTTTTCGACTACTCATCGTGGTAGTAGAGTTATTTCGAATCCAGCCTTAGTCTGTTGTCAGTTTATGTTCCTCTATATTGCACTAACTCTTGTCTCTCCTCGACCTTCCTAGTGTTGACGCTACTACTGGCACCAGCCTCAAGCCACCAGCCTCCCAGCCTAACGCATCTCCATCTCGTCACCCTTGCCCACAGACCCCTCTGCTGCTTCTCCTGGGTTAAGCCACGGAGCTGCTTCACTCCCTGTGGAACCTCACCGCTAACCCAACCTGAGCCAACTACTATTCACCTATTCTCTTGCTGAGTGTTGTTAATAAATTCCTTTTAAATCTTCCCAGTCCTGAGTCTGCTTTTGGGTCCTGTGAAAACACCATATCGTCACACAGATTCCAATATGATTCAAACTGGGATAGTTATCAAATTCCATCTGGGCAGGTGTAATTCTGTCTCCTAACTCATCTCGCACAAATAGGATCATAAAGCTGAGAGAGCGTGAGGATCCCCTCTCCTCCTCCAGTATCTGCACACTATCACTGTGTGTAGAAATGCACCTCACGAGAAGCAGAGAATGTAAATTTGTGAAAAAAGTGACAATTTAATTACTATGTACAGTGAGCAGGATTAATTGCGAATGAAGCTTAATTTCAGACAAACCATCTTCCCAGTTAAAACTAAACCCTGAACAGAAAAAGAAACAAAAAGACATTTACTACACCTAACTACCTAATTACTACCAATAAAATTGAGCAGGTCTAGACCATACTCCTTGGTTAATTTATTTACAGAGACCCAACATCCCTCATGAGCAAGCACTCGGCAAACAGTGGCAAGAAAAAAAACTTTTAACAGGCAGAAACCTCGACCGGTTTGGTTGAGAGGGAGAGAGAAGGAGAGCGAGAGGAGATTGCCCCTAGTGTCTTTAATGGAGATGGGTAGGACTGGTGAGAAACACTGTCCTGATTTTTCATGGAGCTATATGAACTGTTCATTGTGTCCATCTCCAACAGCTGTTCAAGCTTGTCTTATGTATTGTAGCACTAAAGCTTTCCTATAATGGTTTTAGAAAGTAATTTGAAAGTTTCATCCTTTTCACTCCCTAGTGTCAAGCCTTGCAATGACAGAGAAGAAAGGTAGTTGTGTGATATGGTCAGGCAAAGTGGAAATTAATTAGCTCTGAATAGATTGGATTATCTTCTTCCAATGGAGTAGAAAAGCTCAGTAGAATTGATCTCAAAACATATTCTCATCAGAACAGCCCCCCCCCCATCTGTCTTCTCAGCTCTTGAGGCTGAGCTGTAGATCCTTTGTCTGCTGTGGATCATTAGTCTTTAGAGGAAACAGAAAAAGACCTGGCGTGATTAAGACAGCTGAATAGCCATATTTCTTTATCTCATTTTAAAAAGTTAAGCAGAGCTGTGGGATAAGCGCTGAAACTGGAGCAGAGTGAGGTGGCACTGAAGCAGTGTCATCACCAGCTACACTATGACTCACGATGACAGCAGTGAGTTCATCCAGCACTTATCCTCTGTAGCATAGCACTTGTCAGGGTCCATCACACCCCGGTGTCTGTCACACACTGCACTCACAGTGCTGCGACCATTAGGATGCAGAAGAACAGATGCTGTTTGGTGCTGGGAGTCACTAATGACCTCTGAGCAAATCCGATGTCTTGGCTACACTACAATCTCTTCAAAAATCAAAAACACTTTTGCCACTATCCCTGTTCTTAAAGAAAATGCAGATTGGGTTTAAAGGATGGATTTGAAAAATATGGTCAGAATTCAAAGGTAGCTCCAAAGATACAGGGAGTAGCATATCACCACAACAACTGCTGCACTTTGCTAGCTATCCTTGGCTGTGGTTTACTAATTAGCTCATGGCTCAGTTAACTGTGGAGCCAGTGGCTCTAGAGTTTGTCTGGACCAAGACCTTTATGTAGGGGGGGAGTCACCATGGGCAAGGGGGCTCAGCTCAACCAGGTTCAGCAGCCTGAGAGTGAACACAGCGTCGGAGACTGACTGTTGTCATTTTGAAGACTGGGGATACAGAACACAGGTGATTTACATCAGGGAGAAGGTGGGGACAGGAGAGGCATTAACTGTCAGAGAAGTGTGGCAGAGCGGGTTGCTCATTTCTTTTTTTTTGTATTTGGGGTGTACTACTTTAGTGTGGCTTTCCCCCTACTTCCTGCCCACTGTGTGTCACTGGTCTGGGAGCAATCATCTTCCTTCACTTTGATTACAGGGGTGGCGCCCTGAAAATTATATGTGGGCGAGGATCATCTGATTCAGGTGCGCGTCCTCCTACCTCTAGACTTTGGCGTCTGCAGCGTGGCTTGGTCTGGTGTGGCTGTGGCGGCATTCATGCAGTGGTGAGGTGCAACGGGCCAGTTTGGTACTTTTTCATACCCTCAGGTAAGTTTCCCAACAATGTTGTTCGTAGCTGTGCATCTGTAACTTGCTATGGTGTCTGATGCGCTCTCTGCTTGCAGCAGAGTCGGCCTGTCATCTGGCTGGAGGTTGAGTGGGGGGAGCGTTGTCCCGGCGGTGTGTGTGTGTGCGGTGTTCCATGCGCTGCACGGCGTTTGCTCCCTTGGGTTAAATTGAGTTCGTCTCCATTTCACATTGTCAGGTATGTCTCCTGGTTGTATTGCATGGCGCATTTGTTATGTAGCAGCGTGGCTGATGTATTCTTGGCTTTGCAGCGGTGTTTTGCCGACCGAGGTCGGAAGTGGGGGAGCGTGGCCTCGAAGCTGGCGCATACTTTTTCGTGCATTGCATTGCATTGTATTCGATTCGATTCCTACGGTAGGCTGCCGCATCTGTTTCGTGCTTCTGTGTACATGTGCCTTGTCCAGCTGTTTCTAAATATGACTTTGCCACCTCTGATTGCTGTTAACAGTTAAAGCTGCATCGTTATGGTGTACCCCTCCTGTGCCGGAGCCCTGAAGCCTCCACATCCCGCCAGCCGCTCATCTGACGAAGCGGGCCCCTAAACCTTGCATGGGCCTCCTACTGCTGTTCTGTCTGGGTTGTTTTTTCTTTTTTTTTTAAAGCTCTTGTTGTCATTTTGGTGCTTAATAATTGTTTTGTTTATTTTGTGAGTGTGTATGAGTGTGTGCAGACCTTTTGTCTGGTACAGTTAACCCTGCTTTCCACAGTTCGGGCTCGGGCAGAGAATCTAAACTCTATTGTGGAAAGACAAACCAAGTGAGTTCTAGCTAACCACAGCTGGTTAGCATGCTAACTTCAGCAGATATCTCTGCAACAAAGTACAAAGACATCTTAGGCAGCCCCCTGAACAGGGAGATGTGTGTATAGTGATAAGTTTAGGTAAAGCTCAGGCTTTATAGATGTCACATAGGCTTTCTTGCTTTTGCCCGATTATATTGTTGGGTGTGTTCACAAGTTTTAAAGAATTTTTGGGCAGCAGTAACATTAATCTGCGAATAGAGGACTCAGCATGTCAATGCACCACAGCAGAAGTTCTGATGTTGACTGTAAGATCTAACAATTGTCAGCCTAATTTCACTTGCTGTCCTCTACATGTTAGAAAATCCATGATCCAGGAAAAAGACAGACTTGTCCATAATAATAAAAGCTGATGGGGTTCCCTGGTGGCTAACGGCATAAGGCGCCAACCATGCCCATGGAGAACGAATTACAATAAACAGACACATACATGAACATTACAGCTTTTTTAAGTCACAAAATGTTTTGAATCCAAAATGTCTTTATCTTGTTTTCTATGTACCTCTCAATCTCCCTCTTGCTATCGCTGTCTCTGTCATTGTATATCTGATGTATCTGTGTTGCCTATCATATTCTACTCCAAAAATACAGGGTTTAAAAAGTGAGAACTGCATCCATACATATTTGGAAAACAAAGTGAGAGGGTTGTTACACTGAGTTAGACAAGGTGAGGACCCAGGCGCAGACTACACACAGGAGGCAGGAAATGGGGGAACCAAAAGTGAGCTTTATTTAAATAAAGCTAAAAGTACAAAACACAAAAAAAAAATAGACAAACCAAAAAGGATCACAAGGAACAAAGTGCAACAGAAAAGCAAAGTTCAAATCAAATGAAGAAAACAAGGAACTCAAAATCCAAACATACCAAATCGGGGAAGACAGGAGGAGACACTGGAGGAATGACGGAGTAACACAGAACACGGAGTACAGGAGACGACAGGGAACATCACAGAGGAATGACTGAGGAACACGGAGGACTGACAGAACCAACTGACGAACACATGAGGGAGAACAAAGACTATATACACGGTCACTAATGAGGGGATCAGGAACAGGTGGAGTGAGGAGGGAAGAGGAACAGGTGAGGAAATGAGTGGAAAAACACTGGGAGGGAAAATACACACAGGAGGAACTGAAAAGCAAGAAGAGACACATGAGGGCATAATATCAAAATAAAACAGGAAAAACAAGAAGACACTGAATAATGACAGAGGGCATAATATCAAAATAAAAGATCACAAGAACAAGGCACTGAACCATGACAAGGGTTTTAACAAATGTGAATACTGATCTGCAATGTTACTTTTAATCCGTTTTTCAAACATTTCATAACAAGAGGACCAAAGTGATTGGGCACTATCATTTTGACAAGTCAAGTCTTGTCTTCTCTGTCTTTTTTTGTGTGCAAAATCTTTAGCTATTGGCCTAGTTGTTGAGCTCCCCCAGCCAAACATTGTACAGCATTTTTTTTTCATTATCTTAAACAGTCTCATGCCGGAGATAGACTTTTTTTGCGTAACGTTTGTATTGCATCTTTCAGACATGTAGCATTAACTGAGGATGTGCACAAATGATGGTCCAAACAGATGCAGGATCAGTGAGGCAGCCATCATTCACATGCAAACATGTAATTAAAAGCATGTGTATCTCCAGCCTTATAGTATTATCTTTGTTAAGCTGACAGTATCTGTGGTGGTCTGTAAATGTGCTCTGAAGTTTTTTTGCTCTTCGTGCTTTATAATACAATAAGTTTTTGTGGCTTTTAGTTAATTTTAATCTGTGTTTTAAATTTGTAACTGTGAGATGCTATATAAAGTTTTTTATTATTGTTATTATGACTATTATTATTATTTTATTATCATTATTATTATTATAATCTTTACTATTACTCTCAGGGGGTTTGTCCATTATCCATATATCATTTTTCTCTGGCAGAAAAGCTTGGGCATGGCATTTGGTTGCACTAGGATAAAGCTC
The DNA here is from genome assembly GCF_040436345.1 of Pagrus major. Taxonomy (NCBI): domain Eukaryota; kingdom Metazoa; phylum Chordata; class Actinopteri; order Spariformes; family Sparidae; genus Pagrus; species Pagrus major. Next base: position 6,045,517 of record NC_133236.1, read on the forward strand.
TTGTGCAGTCAGCAAGAAAATTACTTTATTGCCATAACCTCCGAGGCTACTGTTACAAAATCAAAGAATACATTCATTAGTCAGACACTGACATAAGAAAGTAACAAGTAACATTTTTTTTATTCAATGAATAATCTCTGTCAAAATCAGTAGGGGGAGGCTCAATGTTGTCCATGATTCTGAAACAACAGAAATGCTGCCCGTCTTGGAGATGTAGCCTCTGGGAGGGACCATCAGGATTATGTAATTTGACTTCGCTTCAAAGATAATGCAAAAGAATCTTGCTCAAATATTGATAGGGACAATTCAGTCCTTCCAGAATATTGTCCCAACCATGCATAAGCAACCCAAGCCCTTGTTTCAAACCTCAGTAAAACAGGAGTAATGGAATGAGTTGTCTCCTCTGGCTTATACAGCACAGTATACAATATGGTGTATAGGCCATGTACTACACAATCATCCATATACTTTATACTGTATGTATGCTACAGGTGATAGTCATTGTTTAAAGGATGGCAGAAAGCTAATTAATTCCTGCACACTGGTCTAACCCTGAGCTGCTGAGGAGCCAGCTCTGCTTCCTCCTCCTCTTACAAAGGACAGAGAGACTGCTGCGACCTCACGTTGAGGATAACAGGAAAATGCAACACAATCATTCACGCTGGTCATACTTTATTTATCGGTTCAGTTGACAAATTTTTCTTTTCCCCTAGCTCACCACATTCTTCATATTAACTTGAATAAACACAGTCTGAAAGAAAGAGAGAGCCAATGGTGAATACATTAGTGTCTTCCTCACAGGGGTCTGCTTGCTTTCTCCTGTTTTCTGTGAAGTGCTGTGCTTTGAATTGGTGATATTAACTGTCCTTGGTTTCCAGAGAGCAAACCGTGTCTGACCTCTGGAACATTTAGTCAGTCTGGTGCTTTGTTAATCAGCTTTCATCATCCTTTAACTAAACTCTGATATGTCATAGGACATGTTGTTAAAAATATTTAATTTCACAGTGTCACAATGTCAAAGATATAACAACATAACATTAACTAAGACAGACATTAAGTCAGAGAAACTTAGAAGTCATTTACGGCAAAAAAAAATGATCTCACCTTCTGAGGGAACTATCATTGCATCTCGAGCACCAATAACAGTTCTGCTGGAGAACTAATTACAATAAACAGACACAAACATGAATATCACGTCCTTTTAAAGTCAGGGGAGTCATTCTATGCAGGGTCAGGGTGAAGTCTAAACAAGTGAGTCTTGAGTCTTGACATTGACATTGGTCAGGAGTTTGTTCCACCACTGAGGCGCCAGAACAGAGAAGAGTTGTGACTTCACTGAGCGACCTTTGTTTGCTCTCAGCGATGGCAGTACCAGTCGGCCAGCTGATGTAGTGGAGCGACGTGCTCACGCTGGGAAGTGTGGTCTGACCAGTGTTTGGAGGTAGATGGGTGCAGTTCCGTTGATGGCCTTGAAGGCCAGTACCATCATCTTGAATCGGATGCGGGCTGCAACAGGAAGCCAGTGGAGGTCATGGAGGAGGGGGGGTCACATGCAGTGTTCTGGATATGCTGCAACGGTTTGGTTGCAGAGGCTGGGAGTCCAGCCAAGAGCGAGTTGCAGTAGTCCAGGCGGGAGATGACCAGCGCTTGAACCAGGAGTTGCGTTGCGTCCTTTGTGAGGAAAGACCGGATCCTGCGGATATTGTAGAGGGCAAATCTGCAGGATCGGGCCACAGCAGTGATGTTGGGGGTGCAAGATAGTTTGTCGTCGAGGATTATGCCCAGGTTCCTCGCAGTCGATGAAGGTGATACTGTGACGTCCTCAACAGTGACTGACAGGTCCATGCGAGGGCAGTCTTTCCCTGGGATGAAGAGGAGTTCAGTTTTATGAAGGTTGAGCTTGAGGTGGCGCGCAGTTGTCCAAGCGGACATGTTTGCCAGACATTCCGAGATGCGCATTGCAACGTGGGTGTCAGAGAATGGGGGGAAAAGAGAGGAACAGTTGGGCGTCGTCTACATAACAGTGGTAAGAGAATCCATGTGATGTGATTGCAGAGCCTAGTGATCTAGTGTATAGTGAGAACAGAAGTGGTCTTAGTACTGAGCCTTGAGGGACACCAGTTTCCAGAAAGCAGGGTTTGGACAAGGAGCCATTCCACATGACCTGAAAGGTGCGATTTGTCAGGTATGATGTGAACCAGGTTAGAGCAGAGTCAGCGATGCCAAGTTCAGCCAGAGTGGAGAGGAGGATTTGGTGGTTGACTGTTTCAAACGCAGAAGATAAGTCGAGGAGAATGAGGATGAACGAGTGGGATGAGGCTCTGGCGGCCTCACTGAGGAGGGTCGTCTCAGTGGAGTGAGCAGTCCTGAAGCCTGACTGATTAGGGTCAAGGAGGTCGTTTTGTGAAAGATAGGAGGACAGTTGGTTGTAGATGGCGCGTTCCAGGGTATTAGAGAGGAATGAAAGATGAGACACAGGTCTGTAGTTTTGGATGTCAGCCGAGTCAAGGATGGGTTTCTTTAGGAGTGGCTTTACTGTAGCTGTCTTGAAAGGAGCTGAAATAAGGGGGGGGGAGATGATCGTGCTGGTCGGGAGGTAAGGGGACAGAGAGCGATGGTAGTGAGGAAAGAACAGTTGAGGAGAGAGTGGAGAGAGAGAGGGATTTCAGGTTGCGGTGGGTGGTGACCATGTGAAGTGTTGGGACGAGGGAGGTGGTGGACTTTAAGGGGAGAGAGAAAGATACAAAGTCGTGGTCGGACACGGTAAGCTGGGTAACAAAGACTGCCGAGGTACTACAGGACCCTGTTAAGACAAGGTCAAGTTGGTTCCCGGCCCGGTGGGCGGGTGGAGAGGGGGAGAGTGTGAGGTCAAATGTGGAGAAGAAGTCAATGAATTCAGATGAGTGCAGCTTCTCTAGGTGGATGTTGAAGTCACCCAGGACAACAAGTGGTGTGCCATCATCAGGGGAGCAGCTTAGGAGGGCATCTAGCTCATCAAAGAAGTCACGGAGAGGACCGGGAGGGCGATAAATCACCACAAGCTTGAAAGGAAGGGTGACAGAGACAGCGTGGAATTCAAATGCAGATCTGGGTAGGTGGTCCAGGGGAAGGACCTGGTAAGACCACATGGGTGTGATGAGCAGTCCAGTTCCTCCTCCTCGACCTGTTAGTCTTGGGGAGTGTGGGAATAAGTAGGCAGATGAGAGGGCAGCTGGAGTGGCAGTGTTTTATGGGGTGATCCAGGTCTCCGTAAGGGCCAGGAAGTGAAGAGTCAGCAGGGAGGCGTAGGCTAAAAATGGTGTCCGCCTTCTTGACTGCAGACTGGCAGTTCCATAGCCTCCAAGTACTTCAAGTTCAGTAATGGTAGAGAATGTTGGGTAACAGAGATTGGCTTGGATACAGCCTTGAGTAATGGGTCTCCGGTGAAATCTTCTCTGGTTTGATGTCCTGACTGGGATTGGGTAGGACTCATGGCTGCAATGGGTGGTGGACAGTGGGTTACTTGGAGTCCCGCAGAGAGACTCCTTAAGTCTTCGTTCAGCTGTCCTGATGCTGCAGCTGATGCTGCAGTGACTAGCCCATATGTGCTAGATTTACCTCATGCAGGGTTAGCTCCGCCCTGCAATCAAGCCTATTCTAAAGCTGAGTTGGCCAAAACTGGCTTATAGCTACTCAGCATCAACAGTTTCACAAGAATTTACACAAAATGTATCTAGACAAGACTAAATATTTCAACTAACCTTAATCACAGAATGCCTAAACACTGGATCAACAATTACTTTCTGAGTAACCAGCAGCAGTTTCACAGCTTCTTTCCCTCAGACAAAATGTAACTATATATATATCTGATGTATCTGATGACTCTGGTGTTTCAGTCTGCCTTGGTAATCACCCTAAAAGGATTGTTTCAAAAACATGGTAAGTAACGCTAGCTTCAGGAACAGATAGATCATCCGTGTTCCAGCGTCATCGTGACGAGCAAGACGAGAAGGAAGATATCAGAGGAGCGCAGGATGGATTTAGCCTAGCTGGATTGAAACAACACATCTGTCATGAAGCATTCCGCCGACCAATGGTAACCTTTTCATTCACTCAGCCAGTCGTCAGTGTTATGCCCCTGTAAAGGGGAAAATAGAAAGGAATGAAGCGGATACCATGTTGCTGGCTTCAAGTCCAAAGTGTAATGAACAAGCATATATACACATTACATGTTCACTAAATTATACAACAACTACATGTTTACATTGCAGTTTTAAAACAATGCACAACATAATGTATACGCCATGCTCCTTTACAGCAAACACTATACAAAATGCATAGTGTGTTTTGTCCTCTTAAGAAACTACACAATTACATAAATACATATACAGCACCTTTAACAAATGGCATATTATGTATTGTCCCCTAAAGAAACTACACAATTGGAAAATACCTGGAAAACACCTTTAAATAGTGAGCGTAGGCGTGCATTGTCCAATACTGTCCATGCTACCATTATTCATGTTAACACTGTATACACTTCATTCTTGGTTTAGCTTCAAGACACACAGAGTTGTTATGCACCTGCACATTTAGCAAACACTATATTGTTTAAACTGTAACACATTGGCATTGCTATTTTAACCATACAATACATATTGAATACAGAAAAAACCCGCTTTCGTACTTAACACCGCCGGGCATGTCGCTACTGCGCTCTCTGCCTGCATGTTCCAAGCTAGCAAGCGTGCTACTGCTGGACTAACACTTTGATGTTTAGGCAAACTAAATTCACTTGCTAAAATTACTTCTGACACAGATATTTCATCATCAGCATGTTCCTTATCACATAGACAATATATGCATTCACTTTAACACATTACAACCATTGTTCTTACCTGTAAGGGGGAAAATAGAAAGGAATGAAGTGGACACGATGTTGCTGGCTTCAAGTCCAAAGTGTAATGAACGAGCAGCGAACAACCTCCCCTTACAGGAAAACACGGAAGACCAGAGCAATAGATCACCTGGAAGACCAGAGCGATGGATTTCAGATATCAACTGAGAAGTCCAGAGCAATAGATTACCCGGAAGACCAGAGCAATGGATTACAGATAACTGAGAATTAAACTGAGGGAAATGTTATTAGGGCCCGAGCAGTGAAACTGCGAGGACCCTATTGTAATTGTAATGATTATTATTATTATTATTATTATTATTATTATTAGGGCCCGAGCAGGGAACCTGCGAGGTCCCTATTGTTTTTCTCGTGATTATTTTTATTATTTTTTTTCTGACGAAATGATCGCATTTTTCACTGCCTGAACATACCCCAAAACTCACCAAACTTGGAATATAGATCAGACGTGGCGAAAATTTTTATAATCTGTTGTTGTTTTGAATTTTCACCACTAGGTGGCGCTACTATCAAGGAAAGTGTGTTTTGCCTAATAACTCCCACATACTTTGTCGCACGTTCAAAAACCTTATATCCACGCATTCAGTGAATCCTGCTGAATCTCCTGATATAGGCCACGCCCATATCCGCCTGGCGTTTTTTTTCGCTAGCTCGCAAAATGTCGAAAACCTACTTTTTCGAACTCCTCCCAGGCAATTTCAGTGATTTGCACCAAACTTTGCACACAGCATCTGTGGATGCTCCTGACAAAAAGTTATTAAAAGAATTTTGATACACCAAAGAACACTCAACTTATTAAATAACAACTTCCTGTAGATTACAGTCAAAACAGGCAGTGTTGCATATCTCCACATTGGTTTGTCCGAATGACGTGAAACTCAGGATACTACTTCCCCATGAGCCCCTAAGGCTCTGTGCGAAATATTGGCCGATGACCACTAGGTGGCGCTATTTAAATTGAAGTATTTTATATCTCAACATCGGTTGGTGGGATGAACACAAAACTTGGTACACTCATTGCCATTGCCCTCCTGAGGACAGCTGACAAAGGGGTTACCGATCTGACACTAGGTGGCGCTCTGGTGGCAGTTTCATTTTATATTTGGCACTGTGCCCACACCATAACACTTATGGATATGAAATTCATAGGGGTGGTATAGACTGGCCCCTGTAACTCACACACCAAAAATGACCAGCAGGTGGCGCTATTATCAAGAAAAAAGGTTTTTTGCTAATTACTCCCACATAATATGGTGCACATTGTTAAACATTATATCTATATGTTCCCTGAATACAGCCGAACCGTGTGATGTAGGCCACGCCCACGTTCGCACTGAATTTCCATTCGCAAATTCGCCAAATGTCGCAAACCTACTTTTTCGAACTCCTCCCAGGCAATTTGTCCAATTTGCACCAAACTTTGCACACAGCATCTGTGGACTCTCCTGACAAAAAGTTATTAAAAGAATTGTGATAGCCTAAAGAACGACCAAAATATAAAACAACAATTTCCTGCACGTTGTGGTAAACCACACAGTCTTGCATATCTTGATGAAATACAGTCCGATTAACACAAAACTTTTTTGATTTGTCTTCCATCCCCACATGAAGGTTTGTGCCAAATTCGGTGCATATCCACCAATAGGTGGCGCTTTTATTGCTAAATGACGAAATGACAGCTTAACTGCCTTCACTTTCATTTCCTCAATGGAAGTTGTTGCAAGTAGAAGCCCCGACAGCAGCATGTCACGACAGCAGCATGCCCCGACAGCAGCACACCCCGACAGCAGCACACCCCGACGCGCGTGGACTGCGAGGGCCCGTTCATCGCTGCTTGCAGCTTTAATTATTATTATTATTTTCCTTTGTCCGTAATGATCGCATTTTTCACTGCCTGAACATACCCCAAAAGTCACCAAACTTGGAATATAGATCAGACCTGGCGAAAATTTTTATAATCTGTTGTCGTTCAGAATTTTCACCACTAGGTGGCGCTACAATCAAGGAAAGTGTGTTTTGGCTAATAACTCCCATATACTTTGTCGCACATTCAAAAACCTTATATCCACGCGTTCTGTGAATTCTGCTGAATCTCCTGATATAGGCCACGCCCATTTGCGCTGGCGTTTTTTTTCGCTAGCTCGCGAAATGTTGCAAACCTACTTTTTCGAACTCCTCCCAGGCAATTTCACCAATTTGCACAAAACTTTGCACACAGCATCTGTGGACCCTTCGGACAAAAAGTTATTAAAAGAATTTTGATATGCCAAAGAATACTCAACTTATTAAATAACAACTTCCTGTGGATTCGGGTCAAAACAGGAAGTGTTGCATATCTCCACATTGGTGTGTCCAAATGATGTGAATCTCAGGATAGTACTTCCTCATGAGGCCCTAAGGCTCTGTGCTAAATTTTGGTTGATGACCACTAGGTGGCGCTATTTAAATTGAAGTATTTTATATCTCGACATCGGTTGGTCGGATTAACACAAAACATGGTACACTCATTGCCAATGCCCTCCTGAGGATAGCTGACAAAGGGGTGACCGATCTGACACTAGGTGGCGCTTTGGTGGCAGTTTCTTTTTATATTTGGCACTGTGCCCACACAATAACACTTATGGATATGAAATTGACAGGGGTGGTATAGACCGGCCCCTGTAACTCACACACCAAAAATGACCCGCAGGTGGCGCTATCATCAACACAAACCGTTTTTGCCTAATAACTCCCACATACTTTGTTGCACATTCAAAAACCTTATATCCACGCGTTCAGTGAATCTTGCTGAATCTCCTGATATAGGCCACGCCCATTTGCGTTTAGCGTTTTTTTTCGCTAGCTCGCGAAATGTCACAAACCTACTTTTTCGAACTCCTCCCAGGCAATTTCACCGATTTTCACCAAACTTTGCACACAGCATCAGTGGACCCTTCTGACAAAAAGTTATTAAAAGAAGTGTGATACGCCAAAGAATACTCAAGTTATTAAATAAGAACTTCCTGTGGACTCGGGTCAAAACAGGAAGTGTTGCATATCTCCACATTGGTGTGTCCAAATGACATGAAACTCAGGACACTACTTCCCCATGAGCCCTTAAGGCTCTGTGCAAAATCTTGGCCCATGACCACTAGGTAGCGCTATTTAAATTGAAGTATTTTATATCTCGACATCGGTTGGTCGGACTAACACGAAACTTGGTACACTCATTGCCAATGGCCCCCTGAGGATAGCTGACGAAGGTGCTACCGATCTGACACTAGGTGGCGCTCTGGTGGCAGTTTCATTTTATAATTGGCACTGTGCCCACACCATAACACTTATGGATATGAAACTGATTGGGCCGGTATAGACTGGCATCTGTAACTCACACACCAAATATCACCAGCAGGTGGCGCTATTATCAACACAAAACCACTTTTTGGTTATCAGTTAAGACATGCGCGCACAATAACGGGGCAATGGGTCCGGGTAAGGAGCACGCCCCGACAGCAGCACGGCCCGACCCGCGTGGCCTGCGAGGGCCCGTTCATCGCTGCTTGCAGCTTTAATTTCAACTGTATTTTCCCAAAATAAGAAATATAAAGTGAAGTGAAGTAGAATGCATTTTTAACACACTGTTTCTCTTTTACATGCAATGCTGGTTTTTATATCCATTACATCAGTATCATCCCATATTTCCCATGGGCCTAGTGCTTGATAGGGTACTTTGTGAAGTTTGCTGTTTATCTTTCAAAATTTCAATTTCACTATTCATTATTGTTTGTAACACTTGAGTCTGCTCAGAACTTGGTGATTTATCCTGGCAACTATCATTTTCTGTTGCTTTGTAGTACTAACCATGAGTAAAGGGGATGTTACATTTCATCACTACAGCTGTCCATACACGCAATGAACAGCCTGAAGACAGTCTCCCTTCACAACTATGGCAAGCGATTGGCAAAGTTTATGCATTGTGATAATGAAGTGGGGCCCCTGCGGGGTGTGGGCCCTGGGGTGACTGCCCAATCTGCCCCCGCGGTAGGTCCGCAAATAAACACAAATGATCCCACAGTTTAAGTAGCGCAAGGCAAAAATTTGCTTCTTTGCTAGTGAACACACCATTGGCCACCACTGATGATTACATTACAGGTTACCTTGAGTACATTTTTACATTTATCTGGTTTGAACATTGTTGGAAACATTTGGGATAAGTTATTTTTCTACATTGTAATGCACAAATCTTACATATATATCAAAGTATACAAAAATAGAGAGATATATGCTCTTGTCAAAAGTATTTTATACAGTGAATGAATAAACCTCCATTTCAGTAGCTCTTGAGAAAGGGAAGACATAATGGAATGATAGGACAAGTATGATTAAAATTCAAAATATGTCTCCTCTGATATGGAAATGTGTGGGGCTGAGCTCCCACTTGAGCTGCAGTGAGTATCACTGTTAATGGAGGAGTGGCCTCTGCAGAGCTGCTGCTGATACATCATTTGTCTCTCAGTAATATGGTGATAAAATCCTTGTGTACTTTGAATTTGGGTGCTGCAGTGATGCAGCAGGTGGTGGACAAATGAGTCCTCAAGCCTCTTTTATACAGCAGTATGAAGGGAAAAGTAAAAGTACCAAGACATAAAATAGTGTCCTCATTTGGCTGAAACTGGTCAATTTTCAGTGATGCTTTTCCATCAATTTTATATACTACAAAATGTCAACATAGCGACCTGAGTATAACATTATTTTGTTTATTAAAATTATATGATTTTCCTCAGTAACTAGGTCTATATGGGCAAGACTAACAAAAGAAAAGTGCCTTTTGTATGTTGGACATCTGAGCAACAGTAACAAAACAATACCACAGGCTGTCATTATTTGTTATATAAAAATATTTAAAACAAAGTTAAGCACCTCTGTTGGGATAAACCTTGAGAAAAATACTCTTGACCATGAAAACTGTACAATAACAATGATGCAATGAACAATTGAGTGAGGTCTCTGTAAGCTCTCTATAAACTAGCTGACACAGCAATGTTTAGCTGTGTGGCTATACAACGATAACAACAATTTTGAGTAAACATAAAAGTGATTCTTCTTTAATCCAAGGTTTCCTGTGGAATTTTTTACATTGTAGCGAACGCAAAGACACAGGTGACGCAATGCACATTCCTGCCAACATTTTGACACTAGAGCTAGCAACTTGAAGTTGTTCGCGTCGGCGCACAGGTCAAGTTGTAGTTTACATCCATGTCTGTCCAGACTCATAATATATTTAGTGAAGGCTTTGAAGGAATTTAACAGGTAGTATTCAGTTTAGTTCTTGGCGAAATGGAAGTTCTCACTATATTATACAGTACTATCATAATATATATACAGTATTTGATCCCAGTCAATCATTTCCAGTGAGTTCTGTCTTCACTTAGAGACAATGGTGCAGCCTCAATCACCTAAAGCTTAATATCAGCAAAACCACTGGGATTGTTTACTAGAGTGTAGGTTTACTAAGAGAAACAAAAAAAGTCAAATTCCTTGTATGTGTTCCTATGTTGGCCAATAAAGCTGATTCTGAAACAACACAAAGAAAACCTAAACCTAAAACGTTAAGCTTCGCACACATGTCCAACCAACTGATTGTGAAATATGGTCAGAATCTCCCCCTCTATTCCTGAATTATGGTGTTGAATAATGGCCAGAAAAGTGTTTTTGCAGTGAAGTTGACCTTTGACCTTTTGGATATAAAATGTCAACACCTTATCATTGTATCCTATTTGTGTGAAATGTGGACATAAACCAACGTATAACTAGTATTATAAGTATTTTTGAGTTATGGCCAAAAATGTGTTTTGGGAGGTTGACCTTTGACTACCAAATTCTAATTAGTTCATCCTGAGTCCAAGCTGACGTTTGTGCCAAATTTGAAGTCCCTCATGCCATTTCTCAAGTATCGTGTCCATGAGAATGGGATGGATGGATGGATGGATGGATGGACAACCCGAAAATATAATGCATCTGGTTATGGCCAGCGTGGATTTGGAGGCATAACAATTCCAGCTTTCAAAGTGAAGAATTCAGACTACATAAATTCAGAAAGTGATTTCAGAGTAAATTTATCTCAGTGTGTCAATCCGTCTGTATTTAAACGTAACCTCAGGAATTCATAAGAGAATACATGTCACAATTATGTGTTCATTTGCTCATAAATCAAAAAATTGTCATGGCCATTCTTTGCTTCCATAGAAATGTAGTCACTATTACCATTATTCAACTTCTCTTTAATTCAAGATGGATTTTATTTCAGAAATTGAGTTTAATACATGTCTAAAGAGCAGACAAATAATGAGCAATCTTTTTTTTCTCCAAACCTGATAAAAACTATAATGCAGACCAAAGGGAGGGCTGTGACTCAGGAAGGAGAGCGGTTGTCCATCGATCAGAAGGATAAAAAATAACCGTACCCCATATTTCTCCAGATGGCTGTTCCATCGATGTGGGAGTGTGTGTGTAAACAGTACCTTGCATGGAAGCATGTCATTGGTGTATGAATGGGTGAATGTGACAAACAAATCACAATATCAATGCAAGGCCATTCGCCATTACCAATCTTTTGTACTCTCCATAGGATATGGTGACCATGCATCATCAATCTTCTCCCAGAAATTGTTGAAGCCGTGAAAATCAGTGTGTTATATGAATGTTGCTCCGAAAGCTTTTCCACTTTAACAACCACAATGTTAATCAATGTAACCAAGCTGAGAAATATAACAGGCTAAACTGAACACAGATAACAGAATAGAAAGCAGGAGAATTAATCAGACAAAGGTTGGCAGGCAAAGCAGCTCTGTCTTAATGATGTTTGTGAGGTGGCTCCGTGAAGAGCCAGCTGATTAAGCTTGTGATTACTATAACAATGCATTAAAATTGCATTAGCATGTCATAGTTCCTCCTGTTTCTTGGGAAGAGACAGAGATGAACCCTGCTGCCCTGTATACATGAAAACAGGGGGATTGCTGAGTAAGGCTATCCAACCAAGCACCTGCTGCTTTCTGCCAGTGATGTCACTTCATTTCAAAAGCTTCATTCACTGCTGAAAAAAAAACAAATAACGCCTCAGGGAAGGACAGTCTTCACCCTCTGTTCAGATCCTGAGAGAAGATTTAAAAGTAACCGTTTAAAAAGTAGCCATCTGAGATAAATGATTCACAAATCATATGCTTTATGTCATTTGAAAATAGTGAGTTAAAAATGAGCATGGTGGCACGGTGGATAGTGCTATTGCCTCACAGCAGAAGAGGGTCCTGCGTTCGACCCTGCAAAGGATGAGTGGTTACGAAAAATAGACAGAGTTTTATTATTTTAACTTAAAGGGAAACTCCCATATTTTTTATATTTTAAAGATATCTCACTTCATTGACGTCACTGATGCTCTGTAGATGGTACCAATGATGTTCTGGTGGTTTTAATCACCCACTGTAGAGCCTCTGTCCTGGGCCATGATGAACCATGTCAGTTTGTGATGTTTCCAGTCAGGATGCTTTCTATTGCTCCGCTGTAAAAGTTGACCAGAATCTTGCTCCAGGATTTAGATTTCTTATGTGTATATTTGTAAATGTGTTCAGATTGCTTGGCAGTTGTGTGTGGGTTGTGAGTACCCAAAATTATGTATACTTATATAAACCTTATTTTTCACTTTTAATACACATTTATCAACGTTTGAAGACTAATTCCTCTTTCTGGAATGGTCATTATGGCTAACAGCAAAGGGATCTTCAGAAGGAGCAATAGCTGCCTCCTCACCTGAGGTTGTCAGATGGATTTTAATCACTGTTTTCATTAATGATTATCCACTAACTAAGGTCATATTCATCCCGCCATGTTTTGATGGATGACTGAATTTCCATCCCATTTCCCCAGACCCCTGCAATGTTTCCAACATCATTCCTCCAGCTGAAAAGAATTAACATTGTCAAGCACAGTAAAAGACAGCTTCAATCTTCCCCCACAAAATGAAATTCTGCAAAGTGCATGCATGGATCTGCGTAATATGTTTTTTTTTTTTATAAAAGCTACTTGTGCCCTTGGATGATTGAAACAATCTGTTTGAATCTCTTCTGAAGCACTGTGGGTAGGGGAAGGAGAGGGCAACAAAAAGATTGCAGTTTGGATGGCCCTGTCACCACCAGGATTACAGCCAGTAAATGTGCTCATCAGTAGAGGTCAGGAAAGCAAAGCCTCATGTAAAGCCAGCCTGCTGTAATTAAGGACAAGTGATCTCATTCCTTCTTTCCCACTCAGCATCCATCCACCATACCTCCTCATCCTGCCTGTGTAACAGAGTTTGCCATTATCACTGTATTTTGATAAGGGTGTATGGAAATTTTGGCTCAATGGCGCCCTCTCTCAGGGGGTGGTAAATGAACGCCACTAGCAGGAAACGTTGACACTTAATGAGATACGTGCCCGAGTGTGCTGTGTGTGAGCTGCGTTAAGAGCCAACTGTATGACTGACCAGTACATATTCTGCTCCTGTCCAGATAATAAACTGCACACTTCGCAGAGTCGAAGGGTTGCCTGAACCAGGCAGTTACAGTGAAGTGTAGCTGGGCGCTGTTACACCTGCTGCAAGGAATGCTGGATTATTCAGTGACAATCAAACTTTGTAAAAATGACGTATGAAATCTCTGGACAGAGGTAAAGTAAAGGTGCTAAAATTCACTGCAGCTTTGGAGGTGAACAAGTATATCCAAATAATGACATGGCATTTCTACACAGAATAGTGTAAGTGAATTCACAATGGCTCCTTCCGTATAAGTATTTTTTCTAAAACTTAATGGTGGGCGATGGTCCAAAAGCAAGCACTAATTGTATTGTATTGTTTTGTGTTGTTAACATGCGTCACACTGCCTGCCATATTCAGATTAGAAAAAAATAACTGATGCATGGGTCATTCCATAACCAACAGGACCCACCAACTGAACCGTGGGTTGGGCAGGTTTGGTCAGCTTAAAAGAAAAATAATTACAGGTTTGGGCAGGTGGGCAGTGACGCCTAGATTCCACCAGATACGTGTCTGCTGCGTTACGGCTCTGCCACGGCAGCGGAGCTGATCGGTTTCACTCTAGTCTATGTGTTAACTTCCACCAGGTCCGCTGCACTGCGTGTCTGCTGCGTCCCAGCTCCGGCAGTCCGCAGCCCTCCAGAGCAGATACACTGGACTGGTGCGTGATTATGTAATTATCGCAGGAATTCCTCGGTTTCATAACTCCAGCTGTTCGGCGGAGCTGCGCCATGGCGGACTCAAAATGCAGCTGGTGGGGGTTGCCGGACGACGGAGCCGTAACGCAGCAGACATGCATCCAGTGGAATCTTAGCGTGAGTGACAAAGCAATGTTAACTGCAGAGTCACTTCACTGTTGAGTGCCATGAGGATGTCCTCGTCTCTTGGAGGGATCAAAGTTAGACATATCTTCTCCTGTCCATGCTGGCCTGAGTGGTGCTGTGCATTCCAGCAAAAAGCGCATCCAGTGAACGTGCTTTCAGCTCAGCTGGCCGTGTGATTGAAGTGCTTCAAAATAGGTTAAAATGGGTTTTTCTACACAGTACAGCCAAACACAGGGCCTAAATACTGCTGAGAAGACCAACACATTTTGTAACAGTTCACCATTGTGATGCGAAGAATGCGTTGTTTTTTTGTGTGTAAGAAAGAGAAAAAGTGTGGCAGGGTCCATGTTCAACAATATATATCACCATTTAGAACAATTCTTTTTTTTTTATTTTCTCTATTTATTTAGCCTAGATCTTCCCACAACTGTGAGCGGGGGAGAAAGAAGAAAAAGAGAAAAGAGAGAGAGTGCTTTGTATATAATATAATACATAAAGTTGTTTTGCGGGTCAGGATGGGTATGTGTCACTGATTAGGTCATCAGTTTACGGGTTGAGAATTCTATCTCATAACAGGCTGGGTGGGTGCGGGTATCAAAAAGCCCTGACCTGAGCTGGATCCTTAGAGAGGATTTATTTCACAAAATAAATAAATAAATAAATTAATACAATAAAATAAAAAATTGACATAAACATTATTCAAATTTTTAAAATTATTTGTTATAAGTCTGGCGGGCCACACTTTGGGCAAGCCTGCTCTATTAGATGAAGACGGCAGATTTTTTTCTTAATGTATTCATCAATTCATTTTATTTCTATAATGATTTCTGTAATCTCACTGTCACTGTATCCCTGTATGATCATGGGGAAAACAGGGGACTAGATCAATCGTTTTGAATATACTTCATGTCTTTCAATTAAGTTGATGAAGGTTCTCAGTCATCCAGGTCATGGTAATTCTAAGTGCTATATTGTAGGCAACTGGACTTTTCAGTTTCTTGAAGACATTTCACCTCTTATCCAAGAGGCTTACAAAAAACGGAACTGAAGAAGGCTCTTGGATGAGAGGTGAAACGTCTTCCAGTCCAGTTGTCTATGATATAGCATTTAGAAAGAGTATTTCAACAAGTGTAACCCCACTGTGATGTAGCATATTGGTTTGTGGACTACTGTTTTGTAGCCTTGAGTTTAGCATTATGGCAGAAATGACTTATTCTGGTAAGAAGGTGGGGCTGGGGAGAATATTCTGATTGGAGCTGACTAAGAACCCGAGGAAACGGTGTGGAGGCAACTCGCCAATCACAAAATAGCCACGCCCTATAGCATACGCTGCTTTTTCTTCTATTTTACTCTAAATGGGGCGATAATTTACTAAATGAACATCACGCTGTGTGGAAGAAGACTTGAAACAAGACTGTGACCATACACTAATTTGGAAACTGTTTACTCAGGTAAGAAATTACGTAAGAAGTAGTCTCATTTTCTCATAACCTTACATAAAATCAGACTTCTTTTTTAGATCAGTGGAGTCGCCCCTGCTGGCCATTGGCGAATACAGGTTTAAGGCACTTCTGCATTGGCTTCACTTTTCAAAGTGAAGAGCTCCATCCATATTTTACAGTCAGTGGTTCACAATAAGATTTTTGTGGTTGGACCAGCAGATTAAAGGGAACTTCACTGGGCTTTCAACATAAAAACATATGAGACCTTGAGACTAAAACAATCGAACGGGTTTTATTTTGACGTGTCATGCATTTCTCAGAGTTGTTGTGGATTGATACATTTAGCAGTAGTGAAATAATCACCAAGTAATTACCTTAACAGATTGTAGCATGTAAATACAATCAAGTGGCATGTCTGTCTACCATGCTTGTCTTTAATGTGTATCACGACTGCTTGGTCTTCATGGAAAATTTGAGGGCACTGACACTGACATTATCCACTAATGCTGATTTCACTAAATGTCTCTGGTGATACATAAACCTGCAATCACATTAGAGACAACAGAAAACATTCTTACTTTGTGTGATAATCTTTCATAAAGAAATGAGGTGAGAGCCAGGAGGACAATAACCTTAAAACCAACTTAATTGAGGTTGTCTCTCGGTCCTCTGATCATGTATCTCAGCATCTGGGCAGGCCTTCTTGCCAGACACACCTCATCAGCATCTGTGAAAGAGTTTGCCCTTTCTCTCAGGAGAATGAGATAACCATAAGGGCTCTCAGTCCCTCTCATCTGCTTACACTTGGCCCTTTGCCTCTGTTGCTACTGTGCTGTCCTCTATGGGTCCAGCCTGCACTCAGTCAGGATTAAAAATGGATGCAGATATTTTCACTGAGGGAAAGTAAGCCAAACTGTTAGTGCTTCTGCCATTGTGCACATGCAGGGTCCAAAATGGAAAAAGTTTCTTTTCTGAGGTGCATAAATGCGCTCGGTGGAGCGAGCACGTTACATTCACACCGTAACGTCTACTAAAGTAACTTTTTTTGTCTAAATTCTACTTGTTAAATCACTTTTAATACAGTCTGGTGTTTGCTTACTGGTGTAGACTTGTACTGAAAACCCTTACTTTTATTGTGTTACATTTGGATACGTTCATTCAGACTGATTGTCTGCTGGCCAAAAGAATAAAAGCACAAAGTTACACTGGGAGTTTCACACGAGACAAAACATCCTTGGCCTCAGGTTTTCTTTTTCAGCTGTTGTAGTTCAGCTTTTTAAAACATGATTTTGAGCACAGATGATCTGGTAATGTGAGGGGTTGACAGATCCAGACTGAAGCCTCAAACCGCTCACAGACTCATCGGGGCCACCTCTGATATTAGCTGGCACACTACTATTAATAATTATATATTAATATTGAATGTAACATACAGACAGACAGACAGAAATTCTTGCATTATGTTTAGATGTTGGTCTGTTTGACCCATTTTCACTTTTGGGTTGTCTAAAATACTGGATACCATCTTTTACCCACCTGAGATTTTTTTGGGACCTTTTCTCATTTATGGTCATGAGCTTGGGTGTAAAATTTGGATGCGCAATGTCTTGTCCAATGTCTGCACTGAATTCACATATAACAATAATGTTTGAGGGTCAATTTCACCCAGGTGCTATCATGTTAGCAAAACTAATAAAAGTGTGTCTTTATTGTTATGAGTTTACTGGTTTTGTTCGATGGGTGGTTCTGATTGGATTTTGCAGAGGACGGACCCTAAAAAATGAGCTCCAAATGATCATAGCTAAAACATTTTTCTTTATGTAGGCAAACATGTAAGGAGGGTGATCTCTCTTTAATTCCTCTGTGCTGTACGATGTACAACTTGTATAACATTTATGATTTTTAATCATTACTGGCAGTATGTTTCTGTGGATTGCAATGTTTTCCTGTCGGTCAACCATTTGATATATATCTACAATTACTGGATTGATTGCTAATATCCTTGGTTCAGACAGTCATGCACTCTTAAGATGAAGTCTAATAACATTGTAACCTGTAACTTAATCAATAATGATCATCACATCTCATTTTAATTTGTCCAGTGGTTTATGACCATATATCTGCAAAACTAATGACATTACCATCAGCCCCAGCAGCACAGATGTTAGCAAACTAAGAGGGTGAACATCAGAATGTTAGCATTTAGCTGATAGCGTAGATGTGTCTAATTATAGCTTCCCTGAGATGCTGTCATTGCTGTAGTTTATTACCCCTTGATTCCACTGGGTACGTCTCTGTTACCTTGCATGTACAACACTGTTTCATCTCTGTCCTCCACGAGACTTCATATCCCACTAGGAGCGTTCCAGAAGCGGTGCATCATGTCTGCCTGATGTTGCTGACTTGCCGCATATTCTCTGCGGGGCAGAGCAGAGAGACACATCAGGAATGCTGTTGAAAATTGCTGTGGCGAAGCCGCCGGAAACACAATCATTATCTAGAAAAGTTAGAATCAGCTCCAGCAACTGCATCAGGGCTGTAACATGGCCGTTACAGTTTCAAATCTGTCTCCTGACAGGAGTCAATCAACCAATCAGTGTAATTGTTTTGCATAAACAGATATGGACCCAAAAGCAGGACTTGAGGCCGAGCAGTTAAAAGCGATCAATCTTTTGATTACTAACCCTTGACTGTTCGAATTTGCCCAGGCATGTTCAGCGGGTAGGGGGGAGGACTTGAAATCCTGAACTTAAGGTGGAGAAAAATTAAGTTATCAAGCCAATTTGATTAATTTTCTGCAACTTTAATGGGGGAATCTGAGTGTAAATGATGGACAATAACAAATAGTAACTGCCAAAATAGTGGACACAACTCATCAAAAAGTGTTTGCAACTTAAAGCTGGGGTTGGTAAGATGGAAAAACCTGTAAGCTCAGGCCAGATTTTGAAAGTATCCAGCCAGTAAATCCCACCCCCTGCACTCAGGCCTCTCTCCAAAGCCACTCCCCCAAACTATGAAAGCGCACTGTCCAACAACTGCCGAATACCGCCGATGGGGTCCGACTCCTCACAAGCAGTGGGAGGAAGAGTGTATCAGTGCATTGTTTTCATCACAACATCTAACTACAAGTAGCTACCTCACGCCTCATTCACCTGTAAGTAAACACCTAATATTATCATATTGAACGTAAACAACAAACATAGCCATTGCTATTACTGATAGCTGTCAAGCTAGCTTTGTAAGCATTCAGAAATTGTTTTGAAAGTGTATTTTGATGTTGTAACTTATTTTGGTTAGCTAGCAGCAGCTGGCTATGGTAACATTAGATATGACAAAGCTAAAACAATAAGATCATGAATTGAAATGCAAAGTCTATTTTGTTAAAAAAATGTCCTACTAATATGCAATAGTCTCAAGCAGTAGGCTGACGTGACTATTAGGACCAGTACTTAAAGCATTTTCCTGGTGCAGCTAATGAAATGATGCCATTCCTTTTTGTATTGTATCCCTGCCAAGGAGCACATTCATGCACATTAAGCAAACCAACTTGATATGAGCTAGCTAGCTAGCTAACATTAGCTACAAGCTGACGATGCTAACGATGTTAGTGTTGGGCTAATACATACAACAGCAACATTAAGAGCTAACATTAGCTACGTTGGCTACATAATGCAGAGTAATAATTAATTTCCCCTAACCAAAACAAACCAGCTCATTTCCTGTCCAACAGAGACACAGCTACCATGGCGTCCATTTTCAGGCTTCGACTCCATCAGTTGTCTCCATTGTTGAACAGCCACTCCAATGTTGACTCACGTTTCACCTCTTGAGCTATCCAACATCTTTTTGTTTGTAGCCTTCTTCAATTTGGTCTTTCTTTTCTTAACTTAATATTTTCGATCATAAAATTGATTGTATTAAACACATAAGAAATTGCTTTTTCAACATTTCATTTATGTGTAACCCTTTTACCACCGGCTCGTGTATTAGAACCCACCTTATGCTTTAAGATGAAGCCTTAACCCTCATTCAATATCTTGTGGTAAAAGAAACATCTCAAAAATAATAACTGTCTAGGGTAATGTATGTATATCTCACTCACTGTATGATACTTATTTAGAGACTGGCGGGAATAACTCTGACCTGTAAGTTATATTTACTCATTAATTTAAATAATAAAACACCATTCAATGACACAACACAGGATATCAGGTTTTGAAAATGTATTGAGATATGCAGGAGAAAAACCACACATTCAAACCTCTTGTTTTGAAAAGAGAGGAAAGAAAAAAAAGAAAACCCGGGTAAATATGTTCTGGTTTAGTCTTAATTGTTCAACCTGAGTGCACTCTTACTTTGTTTCGTTGGCACGCTTAGTTGAAGCTCATAATGGTTTTCTGTAGTGACTGTGAGTACCTCTGTGTGTTTGAGAAACCAGCTTAACCAAGCTGCAGATGCCGAACCACTTTTCCCGTCCGTCGCGGCAGCTCCCTCCTCGGCGACACTCCTCCGTGGCGGCTCGGCAATCCTCGTCCGTGACGACCCAGCGACACTGCTCCGCGACCCCGCAATCCCCGTCCGTGACGACTCGGCGGTCCTCGTCCCGTCCGTGCAAGCATTCTCTTTTCCACCGTCTCCTCCCGACGATGGTGACTGTGACTAACTCGGCTGAACTTTCTTTGTCTCTAATAAAACACTCAACTGCGCTGAAGAGTTTTACTCACACACTCACAGTGTGATTTCCGACAAAAGTTCAGTTCTTCAGGGTTAAAACACGATACAGAGACGATACACACACAGGCTGTGTCCGAAATCACCCCCTACTCACTATATAGTGCACTATATAGTGACTACGCCATTTTGTAGTGGTGTCTGAATGTTTATTATTCACTATATAGTGCACTCATTGTGTCCCACAATGCACCGCGAAATGTAGTGAACATCTGATGGTCACTAACCGAAGCAAGATATCCCATCATGCATTGCCAGAAATTCTCTTCTGGCATTGCGCTGGTGGGAAAATGGCGGACAGACGGGAGGAAAATGTTATGTATAAATGTAAGTATTTTTCCGTTTAACGTTTGATTCCGAAGTTCAAAACAGTTTCTTAATATGCAATACTTTTAAATATTAAAAAATTTACTGGCAGGTGCGCATTAAGCCATTACGGCACCAATCATGGCTAGCGACCGAGCATAGTACTACAGGTAATGCTATTTTTCATATTAAGCTAGAGTAAAAATTGACTACAACCTATTATAATTAATAAGTAACGTTAGCAAAGTTACATTCAAGTGTCAAATAAGCACGGGAGAAGCTCGTCAATTTATTTTAATCCGCAGGGACCGACGACGATGTGGCAGCCTTGATCCGGCTGAGGAAGTGCCACCAGAGCCAGAGGGTCAGGGTGCAGAGCAGGACTCGGAGTCTGAGGAGCCAGCTCCACCAAAGAGACAGCGGCGTGACCCTGTCTTAGAGCTGTTGGAGAGGCAGGAGAAGAGGGCAGAGTAGAGGGAGAAAAGGGAAGAGGACAGGGAGGAGAGGCTGTTGAACCTCCTCGAAAAAATAATTGAGAAAATGTAAATTGAATGAATAAATAACAAATAAGTAAATGCATGTCTCACAAATTTGTTGAATTGCAACTTGCAACTTGAACCAAGAGAAGAGAAGAGGGCAGAGGGAGTGACAGGAGAGCTGAGACCAGGGAGGAGAGGCTGTTAAATGTTTTAGAAAAAATTGTTGAAAAGATGTAAAATAGATATCGAAAAGACAGATGTGTCAAGAAAATGTTCTTTATAAAACTGATTTACAATGACTGAACTCATCTATATATATATATATATAACAATGCCTAACACAATGATTATCAAAAACAAAAACTGATTTACAATGACTGAACTCATCTATATATATATATAACAATGCCTAACACAACTGATTAACTAATATTTACAAGGCAAATTCTAACATTAACATTTCATATCTTTAACTAACAAATCAAAGATTATATTATTAAACTTTTAACACACTATAATATCATTTGAAACTTAACTACCAAGATGTATAACCTAACCAAAAAACTTGACTTTGTACTTCTTCTTTTATATACAGTTTTTAACAATAGTCATGCTCTTGAAGAGCTTGGGGAGTGTTCTCCGGTGCAGACAGCGCAGCAGCGATGCGCCCACGCAGCTGTTCCCCACAATGCAGGTCCTGCTGATGGTGCTCACCTCCATCATCCGGAAACTCATCCACAGGCTCTAATATGTCCCCATCCCTGATGCAGAGGTTGTGCAAGATGGCACAACAGGCAATCACCTTCTCAGCAAATGCAGGGTGCACCTCCAGAGCCTTGAAGAAGACCGCTCTCCATCTGGTCTTCATGATGCCAAAGGCCCGTTCTATGACTGAACGGGCCTTTGCATGGTGCCGGTTAAACCTCTCAGCGACCACACCTCTCACAGGCTCTCTGTAAGGGGTTACAAGGGCCACTGGTTGGGACATGCAGGGGTATCCACCATCCCCAAGAATGCAGTACCCCTCAGGTGGATACAAGCTGCGGACATACAGGGGGGCTATTTTTTAGGACTCTAGCCCTCTCATGCATGAATTATGATAAGCTCAGTCAGGATTTTTTCACTAAGTGTTTTTATACATCCTTAGGGATGTAAAACAAGGTTTGAAAAAAAATGTTTTTCTATCTTTATTCTATAAAGATATATTTATCTGTCCACTCAAGTGTACTTCATGCATTTTGTACTGTAAAAAAACATCAATGTAATACCATGGTAGTTATGTAGGTATAGTTGTAATTTAGTTATACAGTTGTAATATGGTATTATGTTGGAATAGTGGTTCCTCCACTACCCTGTAGGCCTCTCTATTTGAGCTCTATTGATTGACTCAGTCTTTTTTTTTCACTAAGCATTTTTATTTATCTTTAGGGATGTAAAACAAGGTTACAAAATAACGACATAATCTCTCTGGACTGAGGATAGTGTGACAAAAGTATCAGTCTCTGAACTGAGTGTAGATCCTCATAGTATCTAGCTGGTGTTTCTCATATTCCTGTCAAGTCTCTGAACTGTTAAGTCTCTGAACTGAGCATCTTCTCTCCTCATAGTATCTTATAGCATTTATCATATATTTCCTGTCAAAGCATTCTTGTTGCTCCTTTTTGAGACTATTTTCTGTGATAGTTGCCAAAGCATCCGGGGCACAAAGCTACAAACCACTGCGCGCAGATGTACTTGGTTCTTCGTGTGCACGCAGCATCTTGGCATCTGCTGGCATTTTCTGCTTCCTTGAGCTGGGGCCAGTGGTTTCCGGGGGCATACCGGATCTCAAGGGGGGCCTTAGACACTGCTCTCCGTTTTGCCGGTGGTGGAGTGGCACTGGGTCTGCCTCTGGTGTGTATCTTCACGGATCCTGCATTGATGAGAGCACGAGCTGTCGATGCCTTGAAGTGCAGAAGATCCTTCGCTTCATTTCCAGACATTCTATAGAGCTGCCAGGCATTCACAGTTGTGACGTCAAGGAAGTGAAAGAACACTCTGATGTACCACCGTTTGTTTCTGCATCTGTGGGGATACATTGCGACACATTGATCCATTAGATCTACTCCTCCCATATGCTGATTGTACAGCTTCACGGAAAATGGCCTTTGGACGTTGAGCATCTGCTTCTCTTTCTTGCTCCATCTCTGTGCCACATCTGTTGGGGACAGGCCAGTGCAGGAAGAGGCCATGTGAATCACTGAACTATCCAACCAGCGTGTGACAGTGATGTTTTGCGCATTGGTCACGACAGAGACAGATCCTCTTCCTTTTTGCTTGAGTTGCTTTTCATTGTTTAGCTTCTTTTGTGCTCCATGGAGCCTGTTGCTTCTGCATGTGCCAGTGCCATAGATCCCTTTGTGTTCCAGTGCCTGAAGGAGGGGAATTGTGCAAAAGAAATTGTCGAAAAACACCTTGTGATTCTTGCCCTGAATGTCTTCACAAAGGCGCATGACTACATCTCCAGCCATTCCCAGCTGACTGATCTCACCTCGTCCCCCAGCTGGACCTTGATAGGGTTCAAAGTTGTACAGGTACCCAGAGGATCCTGCTCGCACCCACACTTTCACTGCCCAGGGCTTGGGTTTTTTGGGGACATATTGTTTGATAGACAGGCGTCCCTTAGCCTGTAGGGAATCATCATCTCATCGACCGACTGAAATTCTTCTGGATCAAGTGCTAAGCGGAAAGTTTCCTTGAGTGCATCCAAGATTGGTCTGACTTTGACAAACCTGTCAGCATTTTCGGGGTCCAGTCAGTAGTTGTTAACAAAGTGCATGTAACTTAGAATTTGCTCGAATCTGTTCACTGGCATTGCATCGGCTATCAGATCAAGACGAAGTCCTGTCTCTGATGACCAGTACATTCTGGATCTTGGGTATCTGACATATGACATTACCATATTCATTCCAAGAATGTTTTGAACTCCTCTGAGGTCAATGCCAGCTTGTCTTTTCCTTTCTGGACAGCGTACAGGTTTGTATTGTATACGATGTCATCAATCATATCCTGGGTGAAAAGATGCATGAAGAAATCTATTGGATCTGTTCCCTCAACGTTCATCTGGCTCTTTCCTAAGAAAGGAGGCAGGTCTCCCTCAAACTGGTTATCCTTAGCTTTCCAAACATTTCTGACACTCTTTTATTTTGCTTTTTTCCCCTGAGCTCTGGGAGGTGGTGGTCCCTCAGGTTCAACAGCCTCATCTCCTTCATCAGCCTCATCTCCTTCCTCAGCCTCAACTCCCTTAGCAACATTTCCAGCCTCCTCACCTTCACTGTCACTGCTTGATTCTACTTCTCTGCTTGCACCTGTCTGTACTGGCAGCCATTCCTCATCACTGCTACCAGAAGCACACTCTTCCTCACTTGAGTCTGGAAACTCCTCTATTACCCTGTATGCCTGTCTTTTTGAGCCCTACAAAAAATATGTATATATATATAAAAAAAAAACTCAAATTACATTCTAAAAACATAAAGCAGTTGATTTACAGCCAAAACATTACAGGATATGAATTATTTTCAAGAACAACATTGGTAGTAATTGACATTGCATTGAAGTTGAAACATAGCTTGTGATGCATGATGTACAATTGAGTGGACAGATGATTAATCGGTATTTCCTCCAAATAGAAAATCAAAACTTGGAAAATCTTTACATAATATGTCACCTTAGATGTTACTTGATGTAATTATATTTTTTTTACCTGCAATGGCATCTTTTTATAGAAGGTAGAAACCGAAATAGCTGAGGTGGTTGGTCTTTCTCCCTGTCTGTCGGCCATCTTGGTTTCACTGACTGCTTTTTCCCATTGCAATGACCTGCCAGTGGGATTTTTTGTATGGGATGATGCAATAGCTTCCACTAGAGTGGACTATATGCAGCAGTGCCCAAAATTGCTGGTATATATAGAGAAAAAACACTTTTAAACAGCCGTACACTGTAGTGACCTCCATGCATGAAAGGGCTAGAGTCATGCACTGAGCCTGGATACCCAACAAATATGTCCAAAAACTGGCACTGGTGGTCACACACGGCTTGCAACTGTATGGAATGGAACAATTTCCGGTTAAAATAACACTGCGCCTCTCCACCGGGTGGCTTTATGCGGACATGGCAGCCATCAATGCTGCCCACAACCCTGGCGAATGCTGGTGATCCAGCCAAGCGTGCAAAGCCATCTCCAATTTGCTGCAGGTCATCAGGGAATGGAAAGTGGATGACTCTGTTCTTTATTTTTATTATTTTATCAGCAACCCTGTGGATGACATTGTGTACTGTGGACCGTGGGATGCCAAAAGCTCTCGACACAACACGGTAGGACGTCGCACTCGCCAGCCAAAACAAGAACACAAGAACCTCGAGGTCATGACCCCAGCCATGGTCAAACGGACAGCGGAGGACGTGGACAAGATGAGACACTGTGGGTCTTGAGAGGCGGAAGTCCGGGCAGAGGTCACTTTGGCCATCAAAATATAAGGCCAAAACAGGGATCTGGTGGTTCACTCTACAATAGTGAGATGGTTGGTCACGCTGTAAAAAAAATAAAATAAAACATAGATAACAGTGTCATAACATGAAATGTGCAATAATAATTATTTTTAACTTATTTATTCATGTGTGTTTTTATTAGTTACTGTACAACTGAATTTCCTCTAAGGGATGAATAAAGTATATCTATTTATCCATCCATCTAATTCAGGGGTCTGCAACCTGCGGCTCTGGAGCCACATGCGGCTCTTTTGCCCCACTGCAGTGACTCCCTGTGGCTTTGACATTTTACATGAAAATGAATGTTATATATATATATATATATATATATATATATATATATATATATATATATATATATATATATATTTATCATCATCACTGCTTTAGGCCGACAGTGATTCTTGCATTCTCCTAAAGTTAAAATGCGTAGCCTACACACAGAATTGTATCTGTTCTATCAAGTTGTGATTAATTGAATGATCCAGAGTAAACACACTGTGTTTAATGCTCAAGCCCAAGGGTTGATTGCTGTATGTGGCCGAGGATAAAAAAGAAGGATTAACTCACACTGAAATGGACTAAAATAAATTTAAACTGTCCTTTTTTTACTTTTACTACCTGCCACTATGTGTTTTATTTATTATCAAAAGAGGCTACTTTTTATTTTGTAAATTTTCACAAACACAGGGAGGACTTAAGTGGTTCTGCATATATAGTTCTGTATTGCTACTCTATTTCTATTTATTGTAGGTTAGTTCTTCTATTTCATAAATGCACCAAAACATGGCATCATTGAAATGGAAATGCAAAGTTCAAGTACCTTATACCGTAAGCATAAGTAGCCCACTGCAGAGTTGCCACATCATGTGGAATTATAAATGAACGCTCATTGAGACTGATTAATAATCTTGATAGGCTAATTTAGACTTTCTAGGCCATGTTACCTTCATTATAAGACACAAATATGTTTTGCGGCTCCAGACATATTTTTTTGGCGAGGGACGAGGGCAAAAATGGCTCTTTTGATCGTAAAGGTTGCTGACCCCTGATCTAATTAGATGTGTGAACAAAGTTGTGCCATGTCTGTTTCCACAGGAGGGGGTGTAGTTTGACAATACGAGTGAATTATTGACACTGACAATACATTAATGATTTAGATGTCTTGTATAAATGTAAAATCCTTCATCTTTATACTTACAATCAGAAGACGTCTCGCTAGATTAGCAAGAGCCGCAAATCTCACTCTTCTTCTCCTTGTGCGTTGGATTCGTATTCTCCTCCTTATCAAAATCATCTGGATGATGGTGAGTAAGTACACCGATAAATTAATGTTCGGTGGCATTTTGGGGAGCTCTGAGACTTGTATGAAATGAAGTAAGCAATGAATGAATGAAGTAAATGGGGTCTAACTATAGCTCTGATCGCACGGTACAAGACAAAAGAGACAAAAGATGTGGCGCGAAAATGGTGTGTATATATACACATACATGTACAGTCATGGAAAAAATTATTAGACCACCCTTGTTTTCTTCAATTTCTTGTTCATTTTAATACCTGGTACCACTAAAGGTATAATACAATGAACACGACAAAAAATGCAGCTGATCACATAATACTTTATGTCCTATTTGACATTCTTAAGCTTAATTGTATTCCCAGGGTATATAAGAGGCCATTTCATGTCATAAGCAGCACTGCACATGCAAAGGCTTAGAGTGGTTTCCTGCTTACATTCAAGCCATAGCACAACTCAGAAGTTGTCAGCTCTCACATAATGCCTAAAACAAAAGAATTATGTGAAGCCACAAAGGCAGCCATCTTGGCACTGCTGGAAATTGGCATGAGTGAGAGACAGGTAGCAAAAAAACTAAAGATCTCCAAGACAGCTGTTCATTACAACAAGAAAAAACAAGCCGAACACGGCACTACCAAATTGCTACCTGGCCGCGGCAGGAAACGTCTCTCTACCCCACGAGATGACCGTGCACTCGTCCGTTCCTGTGTCAGGAATCGTCGTCAGACCTCCAGGGACCTTAAAAATGAGTGGGCACTGTCGAGAAATGTGACTTGTTCGGCAAGGACAGTTCGAAACCGACTTGTTGAAGCTGGTCTGAAGTCACACAGAGCACGGAAGAAGCCCTTCATCAACGAAAGGCACAGGAAGGCCCGGTTACTCTTTGCTAGGGATCACAAGGATTGGACTGTTGATGATTGGGCTAAGGTTCTCTTCAGTGATGAATCCAATTTTGAGTTGATGCCCACTCCAGCTAACTTACTGGTTAGGAGGAGGCCTGGAGAAGCCTACAAACCAGACTGTCTTGCCCCTACAGTAAAACATGGGGGTGGATCAGTGATGATCTGGGGTTGTTTCAGTATGAGTGGAACAGGGCAAATGCAATTGTGTGAAGGGCGAATGAACCAGGTCATGTACAGGGCTACTCTTGAAAACAGTCTTCTTCCATCAGCTGGAAAACTCTTTCCTGCCTCGAATGACTGGATTTTCCAACAAGACAATGCCCCTTGCCACACAGCAAGGTCAGTTAAAGCCTGGATGGAGAACCACAACATTCGCACCATGCCTTGGCCTGCTCAATCACCAGATCTGAATCCAGTTGAAAACCTATGGAAAATCATCAAACTCAAAATGGAGAACCACAAGCCCAAAAACAAAGCAAATTTGTTTGAATTTGTGCAACAGGAATGGGCTGCTGTGACAGCAGAACAATGTCAGAAGCTGGTGGAGAGCATGCCAAGACGCATGGCTTCAGTCATCAAAAACAATGGTTACGCAATCAAGTACTAACTCCTGTGTGTATCATGTGTTTAAAGCAAACAGAAAAGAAAACATGGAATGCTTAAAAGCAGTGTTTTTGGCAGTACAGTGCCATAGCTATTGATGTAAGAACTTAAGTGATTTTGGTTACTATCAAGAAAACCATGGAAAATGGCTAGATATCAGCTCTTAAATTAAACTCTTACGAGCCATTTTTGTTGTTATCATTATATTTGTCCAAACAAATGTACCTTTAGTTGAACCAGGCATTAAAATGAACAAGAAATTGAAGAAAACAAGGGTGGTCTAATAATTTTTTCCATGACTGTATATAGTATATATATTTTATATATATATATATATATATATATGTATAATCGGGATGTACATTAAAATGCTTGTGTTTTGACTCAATATTAACGGTATACTTTTTAAATACTCATTTTAATATTTAATTTTATTACGGACACAACCGACGTTGATATATGACGTTTCAACTGTGCGACAGCAGTGACGTAATTAATGGCGCCTGAGTAGTGTCCGAAAGTGCTTTTTTCTTTCTGCGGATGAGCTCACTATATAGTCCACTATGTTGGACTCCCTATGTAGTGAGTAGGGAGTAGGGAATGAGTGAGTGATTTCGGACACAGCAACAGTCCCGGAGTCTCTGCTCTGCGTGTAAAACATTTCTAAGGTCTCACGAACTCACGCACGTAATATAACGTAATAGAATTACTTTTAACTTTTTAAAGGCATTCACACGCCATGAAATTATATTTTTAAAGTCACTCATTTTAAACATAAATTATTTAAACATTTGAATATCTTATTTATATCAAATAATTATTTATATGAATTTTAACTTCACCATGAACTGGCATTTTATCCTTCACTTATTCCCATGAAAATAATAAAATAAATACCACTGATATTTATCAGAGTATTACATATGGGTTTATGTGGAAAGTAAAACGTCAGGTCACGCCCACAGCAGTAACAGTGAAGCTCTTTCCTCACTCGCGCTGTCCGTGACCGCTGCCCTGCTGCTGGAGTCTTTGTGGGAGAAGAGAGACGGTTATCCTTGAGGATAAAAAGCTACATGCAACACATGTAAGTAATAATTTGCATTGTTTTCAGGTAGATTTTACCTGAATGAGCATGGCTGTACTATCTAGGTTAATGCAAAAGTATTGCTCTCTGTCCGCCATTATGCTTTGCTAGCTACACAAGGCCTTACCAAGTGCGGTCTTAAATTAAGATAATCTCAGAGAACGAACGTAAGTCTTTTGAAAGTCGTTATTTTTGACCTGCATGCTCTTTCTACTTATTACTTATTCATTGTATTGTTCTCTCTCTCTCTCAATTCAATTTCAATTCAATTCAACAGGCTTTATTGGCATGACTGTGTGTTACAATATAGCCAAAGCAAAGGATTACAGAAAAAAGAATACATAGATAATTAATAATTAATAATAATTTAAAAAAATAATTAATTCATAAATAAAAATAAAGTGTGTGTGTGTGTGTTGATGTCGGTGGAATAAATATGATATATACAATAAATAAATAAATAATTAAGAATGAAACAATTAAAGGAACTTGGGGCAGGATTTGTGAAAAAATAAACATGCATTTTAAGTTCGTTAATGCTAATGGGTGATGAAGCGTTCAAAACCAAAAAGAATGAGCCCACCCACGTATCTCTCCATTCCCTTGAACAGGCTGTGTGCTGCATAATGTACTGCAATTCGGTGTCCGAATTTCCCGCGCAGTCCTGCGGACGTGACGTAAGATGACACTGAATGCGCGTCCTCGACGGCATTCGACTTGGATACGCGAAGAAGACAAGCACGGTGGACCCAAACTAGTGTTTGGGTAGTAATGGATTCTGCTACGGCCAGCAAACGACCCACCACCACACAAAGTCCACTAAAAAGTCATACTAAGAGGAAAACAAAGGTTTTATCAGCGGCATGTCGTGAGTCGAAACGAAATTACGACCAAAGCCGGGCTGGCACCTGAATAAACATCGGATACGCGTTCGGCTCATGGAGGCAGCTTCAACTTGAATTGGGACTGAAAACAGATGCTGACATGGCTCATTTCCTAGTAACCAGGTAAGAAAACATTACAGGTCATGTTTAGAGCTTGATTTGAAAATCATATGAGATCACGAGGACTCGGAGTGACCTAACGTGCAAAGTAGCGTTAGCTGCAAACATGTAACTTAGTCCACCGCTGTGTAACACTGAATAGTTACAGACTGCGCATTTTCCACGGTCCTTTAGTCTGAAACCGAATACTTAGAAATATGTCCCTTTATATATGGGACCGAGAGCCCAACCTGTTATCCGGGAGGTGACGTTAGCAGCTGGCTGTAGCCACACGGTTTGTTTGTGTCTGTGTAGCAACATTAGCCGCTAACACACAGCAATCCCGTATCAGAGACGATATTTCTGTCCCTCACTATGCCGTCTTTGCTTTCGCCTGTGCCTGTCAGACTACGATCGCCGCGCTTGTGTGTCGCTACACACAGCGAGCCGGCTTCCGGCTGCTTCGTGTGTGTAGGGGATAAGGCATCAGCTGCAGTGCTGTGAAGAGTTCATGCGCGCGCTCACGCCAGCTTGGCTGATGGCTGCAGTTACCCTAACTGAGTCTGTACATAGTCAATGCTTTTCTTAATTTAGGATCTTTTACTGTGCTCAGATAATTTGCTAATGTGAAGTTTCTTTTTAGGGTCAGATAACATTCTAATTTACTCTGTGTTTTGGTTGTTTCCTTCCAGTATGTGATATAGATTTCTTTTTGTCGGTTGATAATTTGGTTTGGTCTGATTGGCTTGGTGTTGTGTTCCCGAGGCTGTCCGGGGCATGTTAGGTTGTCTGGACAGAGCCTCTGGACCAGCTGGCTGAGGGGACTCCTCTCTGGCTTTAGCTCCCGGCAGGTTAGGGCTTTGTGATGGTATGTCTGGGGGTCACTAGTTTTTAGGTGGTTATAAAATGTAATTGCTCTTTTTTGTATTTTCAATATGAGGGGGTATTGGCCGAGTTCTGCTCTACATGCGTTGTTTGGTGTCTTTCTCTGGACATGCATGATTCTGATTACAGAACTCTGTGTGGAAGGATTCTATTATTGTTTTCTCTCTCTCTCTCTCCTTCTTGATACATGTTAAAACCATTTGTTCAAGTGAAAAGAATAAATGTTTCTTTGTATTAGCACCTCTCATCTTGATATTTTCATAAATGAACTACCTGTATTCTTTCATATGTCCTGCTTCTTCATAAGACCATCATATTTACTTGGAGGAGCCGTTCACCTCCCCATACAAAGCTTTGTATCTCCTTCAGGTACACAGTAGGTAAGCCCTTAAATAAATTGGCCTATTGTAAATGTTTTAGAAGTTTTTGCAATAGTATCGCTCCTCCTGATATATTCATAAATTAAGTATTCTTTAATTTGTGTTGCTTTGTGTTTCTTCCTCAGAAGACCATCAGATCTGCTCCTTATTCTCCTACCTGTACAAAGTTCTGTGTCTCATCCAGGTACACAGTAGGTAATCTCATAAGTAGTTTAAACTTTGGTAAATGTCTCAATAGTTTTTGCAATACATGCTTTTGTGTCTGTCATTTACGTGAGGAATTAAGGTATCCAAAATAGAATTAAAGGGGGAATCTAATCTGAAAAGGATAATTTGGGTTTTTTGAAGTGGGGTTATGTGATGTACTTGTACACAGTCAGTGTATTACATACAGACGACTACGCTCAGCACACTTCCTGTTCAGGGAAGCGGACGGGAGTGCGAGCATGTGAGCTCAGCAAGATAGAGCTGTGGACGGAGTCGGCAGAAAAACAGATTTTAGACACACCTAAAAGACCCACCTAATAAATTCTATGTAAGTTTAAGTGTACGCTATATTAAGAATGTGTTCACCGATTTACCTTACTTTTTTTTTTACCTTACTGTCAGACAGACTTCTCTGACAAGAATCTGAAGATGATGTTGCTCATTCTTTACAACACAGGACACAGGAGATCTACTGCTGCCTTGATCTGGAAGTTTGGGTTGTTTTGTGACTTAGATGTTTGAAAGTCTTTGTTCTGAGGTAGCAGTAGACCAGCAGCTCCTGTGCTCTGTGAGATAAAATGACAATTGTCGGTGGATACTGGAGAGAGAGAGTGTACGGTGGCCCAGAGGTATCAGGCCAAATACAAAAGCCACAACACAAATACAAAAGCCACAACACAAATACAAAAGTCACAACACAAATACAAAAGCCACAACACAAATACAAAAGCCACAACACAAATACAAAAGTCACAACACAAATACAAAAGCCACAACACAAATACAAAAGCCACAACGGAAGTGAACTACAACGGAAGTGACCCACAACGGAAGTGACCTACAACACAAATACAAAAGCCACAACACAAATACAAAAGCCACAACGGAAGTGAACTACAACGGAAGTGACCCACAACGGAAGTGACCTAAAACGGGTCCGTGCATGAAGTATAATGAATCTGCATTGTTTACGTTGTATAATGAAACATCCCATTTTGGGGGTATTTCCTATTTCAGTGTCGTAAGATGTGTAACGCAGCTTGTTTCTTTATCCGACTTGTACAATGAACATTGAAAAAGGAAGTCGAGTGGTGGAAACAGCCTTCAAAGTAAAAGTTGGGCGTTTTGAAGCGTGTTGGCCGCAGCTGTCAGTTTAAGGAGAGCGAAATGAAATAAATACAACCTAACAACAAATAGCCTAAATAATTTAGATAATTCATAACTGTTATACAGTGATATTTCCGCCACTTTCCCACAACTGAGAGAGATAATCACCGGGATTTTCAAAGTAAACACACCGTGTTTGAGACGGAGACTGAGCCGCTGGACTGCAGTCGTCATGAAGTACCGGTAAGTCAAACTTTTTTGTTGTTCACCTTATCCACCAAACGTCTCCAACCAAACACTGTTTAAATCTGTTGACCTGCCAGGAACGTAGTTAGCTGTTAACTTCAGAACATAGCCAATGCTAACAGTGCTATTTTGTTTGCAGGTAAAGTTGCTAGCTGTTGTAGCTAAACAGCTGTTGTAATGTTATGCTAACGTCACTCGTTTGTTATTATCAGCTGTTTTGCACGTCATTTTAATATTTGTCCATCTAAGTCTGTGTGAAATGCCTACAGTTATGCTAGAAGTGAGTTAACTGGACCCTGCCCAGTCATATAAGTAAGGCTGAGGAGTGTTTTGATATTAATTTTGATGAATTAAACTGTAGTGTGGTGTAGTGTGGTCTGTGTTCACAAATGTATGTTACCAGCAGTGTTTGTGCATGCAGACAGACTGCAAAGTAAAGAAATATTCTAAATAATATAATTAATGTCATGTATCCCTATAATTAGTGAGTAAAAACTAAAGCTACAATTAATACACTGTTCATCTCTGGATGTACAGTTGACACCATCAAAATAAAGAGGAAAGATGAACCCCGGCCATATATTTTCTTTATGCAGTCTTTATGTAAGACATCTGTTTTTAAACCTAACAAAATATTACCTTTTATTGCAGAGTTTCCAGAGGACCAGAGTAGAGAGCTTATGAGACCCTTGGAGAGGCAGATGTCTGAAAACTGCCACCATAATCCCTGTACCCAAAACCTCAGCCATCACAAGCCTGAATGATTACCCTCACGTCTGTGATTATGAAAATGCTGCGAGAGACTACTGCCCCACATTAAGGCATGCATCCCTCCTGACCTCGACCAACACCAATTTGCATACAGGACCAATAGATCCACTACACAGAAAACTGACAGACAAACTACAAACACTAGGTCTAGGAGACCTTCTCTGCAGGTGGATTAAGGACTTCCTCACCAACAGAACCCAGTGCGTCAGGATCAGCCACCACACCTCCTCCAGCATCACTCAGCATACACCGGCCTCCCCCAGGGCTGCGTCCTTAGTCCAGCAGGACACCTTGCACCCCGGACACTGCCTGTTCCCCATCCTCCCCTCAGGCAATAACTATGTGCAATAACTGCTGTGGTTTTATCTGTTTTTAGTCATTTATTACTGAGTAATCTATCTATCTATCTATCTATCTATCTATCTATGTGGAAGGAGTGTCGCTCACCTCAGGAGGAGTGAAGGAGTTTCAACACTGATTCAGTTTTTTATTTAAACACTTTTTTAATTAGAAGAGATGGTTAATCTTTGTACAGTACCCACATGAAACATGTAGTAGCTCATACTGGTCCCAGAAAATGAAGTCATTATGAATCACTGTGACATTGTATTTGTTGTTTGTATTCATCAATAAAAGGTATACACATGGTCTAATTATGTCAGTAAAAAATGCAACAATTCATGAAATAAAGTTATTTTTACTGGTGTATTTGTATCCTCTCTTGCCATAGTTATAAGCCTATTAAAATGCAAAATGTCTTAAAGAAGTGGAGGGAGTTATAAAATACCCACTAAAGGAAATTGTGTGTTGTAGGATGTGTAGATTGAGAAAATGTCAGAACAGTGCAGTTAACAAACACATCAGAGTCAGGTTCTGAGTTCCAACTCAACATTTAATTGATGAACACAATGTGTCACAACAATATAACTTAACACATTTATAAAAACAACAACAACAACATTTTTAGAAAGTGCCTCTAATTACTTGCAAGGCCTTGGACAGGCCAGCCACAGCCACTGTACTCTCCTGAGATATTGGTGCCCTGCACTTAGGGTAGACATCATCCCTGACCATGAGCAGTGCCAACACAGGACCTTCCATTTCAGCTGTAATGACAATAACAACAAAGATGTCAAGTTTATTTCAAATTGATGAAAGAAACCATATACTAGAGAGTGTAGTGCTATTACACTCATTTAACATTATACATATTTTGTTAGATTTAAAAACAGATGTCTTAGACAACATAGCAGCTTCGTCTTTCGGCAAACTGATCAGCGGGGGTCCCCAACACGTCCTACACACTCCCACACCTAACGGTGACTTCTTGCTCCTGTTGCTGTCTTGAGAAATTGCCCCGGTATGCTTCCGCTTCAAGTGTTCCAGCACAGTGGTAGTACTGCTTACATCTCCCACATTGACGCAGATCAACAGTTATAATTCGAGAATATAAAAAAAAAAATTAAAAAAAATTCGAGAATACACCAATCAGCCACAACATTAAAACCACTGACAGGTGACATGAATAACACTGATCATCTCATCACAATATGATGTTCTGCTCGGAAACCTTGGGTGCTGGCATTCATGTGAATGTCACTTGACACACACCACCCATCCAAACATTGTTGTGGACCAAGTACACCCCCTCATCACAACAACACTATCCGATGGCAGTGGCCCCCAAGCAGGACAATGTGCCCTGACACACCGTCAAACACTGCTCAGGAACAGCTCGAAGAACACACTAAAGGGCCCAGGGTGTTGACTGGGCCTCCAAATTCCCCAGATCCCAATGTGATCGAGCATCTGTAAGACGTGCTGGAGCAGGTCTGATCCATGGAGGCCCCACCCCCCAACATACAGGACCCAGAGGATCCACTATAAAACGCCCTGGTACCAGACACCACAGGACACCCTCAGAGGTCTTAAGTCCATGTCTTGACAGGTCAGAGTTGTTTTGGCTGCACAAGGGGAACCTTCACAATATTAAGGCAGGTGGTCATAATGTTATGCCTGGCCGGTGTATAATATACGTATATTATTCTGAAATGGACCATTTGTTTATTCAGTTTATTCAGTCATGAATATGAAGACCATGTTTATTTTGTGTGTTTAAGCACATGAAATCAGTCAATGAAGACCTTTCTATCTTTATTAAAATGTCTCTCTCTAACACACCCCAGTAGCTCAGTTGGTAGAGCGTGTTTCTTACCACTTTGGGAAGAATGCCCTTCTGGTACGGGAGTATGAAAGAACATCCAGGAAGCTGGCTGATTACAGGAACCACCTGCGCTTCAACTTGAGATGCAGGCAACACAGGGTAATTCCAAAGAGCTTAAGCCTGGGTTCCAGCGTGACAGGACACAGGGCCACAAGGATCCTTCAGGGGGCTCAAAACCAGCTACTCAGTGAAAGAGTGTGACAGATTAATTCACTACTACCAAGCAATGTCCTGAAATATGTTTCCAAGTTTGTTGAGAAGGCACAAGCATCACAACACACTAAGGGTAAGGAACAGCAGACACACAAATTCCAAACTCTACAGGCATGTCAAAGCAGCTTGCATAGAACAGAAGCTCTCACCTGGAGAAATATGGACATCAACAACACAGCACATGCAGACATACAAGAGAAGTGGGTGGAAAACTTGTCCAACAGAGAGCTCACCCAACCAGAGAAGGATGTCCTTGCCAAAAGACTGAATTTTGCAGTAGCTCCACAACAGATACCGGTAGTGGATCTCATCACGGCAACAGAGTCAGCCATCAGAAACAACAAGCTGGCAGACACAGATTGTTTAGTTAACAGATTTTAAGTGACCTGCAAGCTGTAGCCACCCATTTAGCTATCACTATTGAACATTTGTCTCATGTAGAGTTGTTCTCCGTTGCCAACTATTCACCATGGTCTGCCTGAGGGGGAGGAGGGCTCTCTGCATCAGCTGTGTGCTTGGCCAACAAGTGGTATTTGAGACCTGACGTACTCCGGTGGTAACTCAGTTCAATGCAAATAACTTTGTTCTTGTCGAGAGAACTATCTGGCAGGGCTTTGAAGCTGAACTTGCCATTCAAAAGACCCTTTTCTTTAACCATTTCTGCTCAAGGAGGTTTGTTTCTGCTTACCATCCACAACGTTACTGCTGCATCGTTTTCTTATTTCCCAAACTATGGAGCAGGCCGAGGGTTATAACGTGCGTGCGTACATTAATTGCGCATCAAAAAAATGTATGGTTTGAAAGAGGAATTTGTGTCATTATCACATTAACTTTGACAGCCCTACTTTTTAGATTATAGTACTGGGGAACAATCCATTCCAAATGTCATGGAAATTTTGCTTATAGTTGTCTAAATAGTCCACTTTGAACAAAATTGCTGGGTGGAAGAGCAAACAGACCTATGTCCCAATGGATCAACATGTCCATCCACTGCCAAACTCAGCACACCTTCAAAGCCACAGATGAGTACTTCAAAGTGGTTAGATCAGTGCAGTGTCAAAATAACCTATCCCTGTTTGATTTCTGTGCTGCTAATGTGCCCATTACTCATTTACTCTTAATGGCCACTGGGAGTCTTTCCACGATGCCTAATTGCATGGCTTAATCAATGTTTAGTTCAATGTTCAATTCACATATTGTTTTGTTTTCTTTGCCTTCGTCCATTATCATGGTACAGCAGTCTATATTGAACATGAAGAAAAATTGTTCTTTCAAAATGATTATGGGCCAGCCAGTATCTGCACAGGAACAGTTTGTGATGCTTCTTCCAAAGGGTAGCACAGTTCCACTTCTTTCTGACACTTTTTTTCTTTTTTTCTATTTTTTTCTATTTTCATTGGCCCAATTTTTGTAGCAACTGTCATGGTTTGGGTTTTTGTTAGTTATTTCCTGCTCCGTTGCAGCTCCGGCAGTCCAGACCCTTCCGCAGCTGATATCCAAAGCTTTGACAGATGCCAGTGCATGGTGCATCAATTCAGTCGAATTCAGCAGAGAGCAGATTGAGCAAGACAGGAAGTCAGACACTGAAACAACATCAAAACATCTGGTATATTTTCAGAATAAAACACTCTGTGTTGATGCCAGCACAAAAAACTCAAAAGAGAGAGAAATATAAGTCCACCGTTCTTCTAATCCTTCGGTTAAGAACACTAACCTTTTGTTTGTTGTTGTGTTTATAACACATACATGTATAATTGCAATCGCATGTGATTCTGATATCACCGCGTGAACCCATCAGTCTCGCCACTCCAGCTGTCCAGCAGTGGTGCGCCGGGCTGCACTTAAAACGCAGCTGGTGGGTGTTGACGGACAAGGAAGCATGGAGCAAAACCACAGCGGAGCCTACAAAAGGTTATAAAGACTATATAAAAACATTTCTAAAGTACAGGTATGCTTGGCCGCTCTCAGCAGTTACTGCAACTGTGGAAGCCTTTTTACACACAACAATTATTTGTCTATGTTTGTTGCAATTTAATACTTCAATAGTACGATGTAATGGTAACTCAAAACTTGAATAATACTTCTGTTTTTGGTTATTTCTATTTTTTCTTCACTCTGACAGCATTGCAGTTTTCCTGTAATAGTGCTGTGGATGAGCTGGCAGTGTTAGATCTCTCTCCCTCATACACCACAGCATGTGGTTGGCCAAGACCCTCTGGTTGATCCACCTCAATATTCCACTTACAACAACAAAACTCTTCCCGTACACATATTATGCAAAATGCAACAAGCAAGGTCAATGTCATTCTTCCTCATCTCAGTTGACCTTTTAGTTGCCCAAAGGCCCTCTTAACGGCCATCCTGGCTGAGCTCAGGGCCCCACTTCTGGGGAGGACCAGTTCTGGACAGGAGGTCCACTGCCTGATTCACAACTCCTGGAATATAAGTTGCCCTGAGAGAAGCAAAATACTGGAAGGCCCAAATCAGGAGCTTCTGTGCCACCTGGAGAGAGACCTGGTGCCGCCCTGGTGATTGATGTGATACACCGTGGAGGAACAGTCTGTTCTTATTAAAACATGCCTGCCCCAAATGGAGGGGAGAAGGGCCTCCAGAGCAAGATGAACCGTTTTTAGTTCCAGGGCGTTAATGTGTTCTCCACCCCAAGGAGGCTTCCACACACCGCTCACCGTCCTGCCATCCCAGACTGCTCCCCAACCTTTCAGGGAGGCATCCATGGTTACCACTGTCCTTCTTGAAGGAATTCTCCTGAGAGGGACTTCTTGGAGCAAGAGCACTGTGTGGGCATAAAGCTAGAAGACATGTATGTGTCACCTGCAGTTTTATGCATCTGCCCCACTTCAGATGGAGGTTGAAAGCATTCAGCCATCTCTGGAGTGACTGAGCTCTGAGAGGGCCCAAAGGAACAACTGCCATTGCTGCTGAAATCATCCCCAACAGTTTTTGAAACTGCACCATTTCCATGCACCTGCCAAGACAAAATTTGTCCAGGAGGGAGAGGAGTTTCAGTACCCTCTGAGGAGTGAGGGACGCTGTCATTTTGAGAGAGTCCAGGCAAAGTCCCACAAAGACCACCTGCTACTTTGGCTCGAGGTTGCTTTTCTTTGTGTTCACCTTGAAACACAAGGACTCTATATATGAAATCACCTCCTGAATGTGCTCCACGACTTGGCTGTGAGTTCGAGCGCAGTCGTTCAAGCACGGAGGGACTTTTATCCCTGACCACTGGAGAGGGGACAAGGCAGCCCCCACCACTCTGGTGAACACCCTCGGAGAGAGGGAAAGGCCAAATGGTAGGACCTTGAACTGATAGGCTTGACCCTGAAAGACAAACCGAAGAAAAGGCCAGTGGTCTGGATATATGGGTACATGGAAATATGCATCCTTCAGATCTATAGAGGTGAACCACTCCCCTTTCGCAATAGACTCCAAGATCTGACTTGTATTCAGCATCTTGAACCCACCCCACACCCTGGGAGTCAGGGTGAAACACCTGCGCTGGTACAACTGGCATGTTAGTGAGCTCCTTCCTAATGTTCTCTGGCAGAGATGTCTGCGCCAACCAAATCTGCCTTCGTGACATAATGGCAGATGACAAAAGCTGCACCAATATCCCTTGTAAGCTGGGAATGAGTGACAAGGGCTGAATCTATCAGCCTCATGGGGTCCTGGTCCTCTGGGTTGGCCACTCTTCTGAGAGCTGCAGAACAGCGAGTGCATTCCCAGATGGAGCTGCCTGTGTGGCTGCATTGTAAATCCGACACACCAGTCGGTTGGTTTTGTCACGCTCTTTTGCATCGTGGATTAGCTGTCACCCACTCTGGACCC
The DNA here is from genome assembly GCF_040436345.1 of Pagrus major. Taxonomy (NCBI): domain Eukaryota; kingdom Metazoa; phylum Chordata; class Actinopteri; order Spariformes; family Sparidae; genus Pagrus; species Pagrus major. The sequence goes on from NC_133236.1 coordinate 6,086,013, forward strand.
AGAGATGTTAAAGCTACCATCTCTTGCTCAACCGGTGCATCTCCCCCATCCCAGTCTGATGGGGAATACTGGACCTTTGCCAGCCTCCAGCAGCCTGCATTAAGCTGAGGTGCCCCACCAGGGGCGTTTCATGACCTTCAAAGCATCAGCAGATAATCTTCAGCCACAGGAACAGAGACTGATTGCTGGGACTGAGAGATGCCTGCCCAAACTCCATCCACTGGGGTAGGAGCCTCAATTTGAACACTAAGTCCCACAATTTTCGTGCACTCATCACCTTAGAGATTATGTCCATGGCTGAGGGCTCACCGTCATCTGCAATGCTAGGGTTGGACATCCCCTCAAATTGTGAAGACTTAGGCGGCTCTTAAGCAATAGCAACATCTGACTGCTCACTATCAAAAGGAGAGTCTCAAGCATAGAGAGAGAGAACATCAGGTTCATCAAAAGCGCCTCCTGGTAAATCTAGGTGCTGTATTGTAGGCAACTGGACTTGTTTCAGTTTCTTGAAGACGTTTCACCTCTCATCCAAGAGGCTTCTTCAGTTCTAACTAACTGGAGAGGAGTTGACTGGCTTTTAAACTCTGTGTGGGTGTGTTCTTACAGCTGTCCACTTACATCTGAAGGAGAATAATCATTCCTTTGAGTCCCAAGATTGATGGGTGGAGGCTGCACTGCTCCAGCACGAACAGACTGCTCCACCCATCTGGCCCAATAAATGCGCTCCTTAATTGGCAGCTCAACCACTGCCTCACATGGGTTCTCAATATCCCCCAATAAATGTGCCATACCCAAACAAGAAGGGCATTCACAATGGCCACCATGGGGGTCCATGACACCCGGGCAGAAACTACATGTGTAAGAAGCCATTACTCTGCTTTGACCAAAAAACAATCAGCAGTGCCTAACAGCTACGGATAGCTGCAAAATGGAAACTAATAAGCGGGCCACTCAAAGCAGGCCAGAATCACTCAAATCAAATAAATGTACATCAACTGAAAACACCTATATGCACGTACTGACAAAGGGGGAAGCAGTAGTAATCCCAGCCACTGCAAACAGGCCGATAAGCGCAATACAATTAACACTCAATAGAAATAATGGTAACAAACTGAAATTCCAATAAATAATATCTCTGCCACCCACAGAGATAAAGAGGGAACTCAGCAGGGCAATACAATCAGTATTAAACAAATAAATAAATCGTTCCCAATGTATTTCATATATGTGCTTCACTTTTATAATATTTCAGAAGAAAATAAATAATACCACCTGCTGCACACAGTTTAATTAAAGGGAAAAACAGCAAAAGCAACTTAAGTTTAAGGAGCAGTTAATCAAAATTCACCTCACTCACTCACAACTCAAAACACCTGACTACTTTCTGACTCACTGCAAACAACGAGTAACCGGGGAAAATAACTCTACTCAAATTAATATGGGGATAATGCTGTAATCACATTAAACTCGCACCTAATATGCTGATGAAAAAAACAGTTTAAACCAAGCAATATGAGAAAAAGTACTTACCCAAAGCTGCAGGCTACTTTAATTGCTTACCACCAGGGGCAACAAATTAGGCTCCCTGAAACAAAAAACAAGGTTAACACAAACAGTGTAACCCTCTGCTATTTAAACGTTAGAAAAACACAGAAGAGGATAAAACCAACATACAATTCTCAGGGACACAAGGCACCTGCACAACCATGACGAATTGTTTATAGTGGAGTCCCAAACAGGTCTTTACCCACAGGTCTCGGATGAGGCGAGTGAGGCAACGAGGACGAGGCGTGCTCACTTGGAGGCTTTATGAGCAGCAAGCCAAGCCTTCTCAGGTCAGTCACATGACTTTGTTGTTATATGGTCTTGAGGATAGGTAGATGATGGCATAATTTAAGGTAGAGACCATGGTGACGTGTGAAAACTTTATATTGTGTGCACTTAAACAAGTGAAATAATATAATAATATTTTTACATGGAGAACAGAACATTTTAAACTGAATTGAACACCAAACTGTCTCCAAAATGAATCTATCAGCACTGTATGTTTCATTTTATTTTATTTTTTTAATCTAAAGTGATAACATTGGCGAAATCTAGCAAAACATTGAACAGAATGGAAATAAATAATTAAAAGATGCACTGTAAAGAACCTGCTGCAGATATAAAAGAGTTGCATGAAGACTTGCCCATTTTCTTAGATCAAAGGAATGTGAACTGTTGCAGCACGATGAGCTGTCTCAGAGAGATAGGCAGATGAATATACATGACTCAGCACCAATTAGCTTAGGAACAGTGGTGAAACCCATATGAATATTCATCTGATGGTGATGACCCATTGCCAGCCACATCACGTTCCTGCATATTTTCAAAGCTAGTTGCATATTGTAACATTTCCACACTTGTCTCACCTTTCCCCGTCCTTCCCACAGTTATGCATAAATCTTTTGTTTCCTCAAACACAGCACAGGGATAACAAAACAAAAAGAAAGGCTTTCAGGCTGACAGAGAAAAACACCAACATCAAGTATCAAAGTTTGCTGCACAGCTGTTGCTCTCACACAAAATTTTAACTCCGTGAATAACTTGAACACTGGTAGCTGTTGTGGCAGAGGTGCTACGGGTGTGTCAACATGTTGTTTTCTCTTCTGTTTAGATTTAATGCTGGAAACCCTGTCAACATTATAATGTATCTTGAGAAACACCTGAGAAATAAAAAGGTGAGCACAGCATCTGCCAAGTGCTGCAGTCAGGGCTCTATTTGTTTCCTATTAATTAGGGTTCGAGTTGTGTGGCAGCCATTGGGAGCTGAGCTCCCATAAGCAATAAAATCATACATCTGTGGGGTCAATAATACATTACCAACAACCATCATGTTAGTCATGAATAATGCATTTTTCAATGTAATGACTTTTATTTACATTAATGATATAAACAGGCTAAAAGAAACACATTTTTCCAAAAGAACTACACCATATTTTCTCATGAATGAGTGACAAGGAATGCATTTCACCACCAACGTATACCGTACCACATACCACATGTAAGCTGGTGGCAGTGTGTCTCGTAAGCTTGTCTCTGCTTCTCCAAATGACCAAACAAGCTACTAATACTACTGAGGAGGGCTTCTGAAGACTGGACAAAGACCAAACTGTATATCAATCCAGACTGGACCAAGTGAACCTTCACAGTATGTACAGTAAGAATATATGATTAGACAGGACTTGCCATGGTGCTTAGGGCTGTCAAATGATTAAAAAATGTATCTAAATAACAACAGCTTTGTGATTGATTAATAGATAATAATCACACATACCAATATTTGCCGTAAACATTTAAAAACATTTCAGTGCAAATGTATTTTGGTAGATGAGTGAATTAATGGACATTCTAAACTTTAAAAGGAGGTGATATTTTAAGCTTGTAGCTTTTAAGTTGTAAGTTGTACTTGAATTTGTGCTTAAACTTCAAAAAAATGTAAGCTGTGGCTAAAATGGAATGGACTACAATGGTCTACGCAAGTGGCCTACACTGTAGGGAGCATTTATACATGTGCGCTGGCATGTCTGCGTTCTTGGCAGTGGTGAGCCTATTGTCAGCTAACTTTCCCCTCAAAACACACCGACTCCTTCGGCTCACAGCTGTGTGTCTGGCCTAGAGAGAGCAAACAGAGTGTCTACAGGGAGGACTGCCGCTCCATACAAACCCAGCTTGAACGACTTGGTTTTGGCAAGCTGGTGTTTGCCATGGGCCTGCTCATTGAGGAGCAGCCTGCCCTTCAGACATCCAGTTTATCTGCTCTCTCTCATCTAGAGACACTGTGGCAAAGAAGAAATGCTCCGGAGAAGGAGAATAATCCAACAGCAGCAGCTGGCTGGTCAGGAGGGACTGCAACAGAAAAATACTGGTCACAACCCTTTTGAGCAGTGCTGCCAAGCTCTGGAGGAGAAGCTGGAAAATGCTATTCTTCCAAGTGTACCAATCACATTCCTTGCGGCCTGCGTAGTTGTGACGTGCAGTTACATTTCTGGGGAGGTGCACATCAGGGTATGATGTAGGTACGGCGCTGATTCAACATCCCATTCTTGGTTTGAGAAAGAAAGTTAACAGTTATAAACTCTGACTGCAGTGGGACTTTTACATTCACTAGGTCTCTGCTCAGCAGCATTGAGTCATCTGCCTCCGTCATGTTTACAAAGCTGCTGGTCAAGGGGCATCAGAAAGCGCGATTAATCTGCATAATTTTTTGTATAATTAATCGAAATGAATTTGTTATATTGACAGCCCTTACATATATACTTTCAATTCTTATATTCCATAAATTAACCGTGCACATCCAGTACAGTGAACATCCATACTGACTATTGATGGATTCACATCATTGTGGGAATTGCACTTGTTAAATTTCCACTCCTTTTTTGTTACATCCACTATAATGTTGAATATCAGGGAGCACTTTATGGCTGTCTGGGCAGCCTGGGCTGTCTGGGCTTTTATTAGAAGGAAGCATTAAACAATATTTCCCCTTGAGGAGGCGAGCGGAGCAGCTCATTCCCAACACTAAGTGATTCACTCCCCAGCAGTTACTGTTCCTGCTCTAACTGCTCCCGTGTTCCACTTGCACAGGTCACATGTCCTCACAGATTCCTCCACGAGAGTCGCTGTGAGTCAGTCGTTTTGGAATCCTGTGCTTGGCTTACTACCAATGCACTACTCAAGTCTATCTCGCAGCAAGCAGGCTCCACTGATTCATCTGCAGTGACTGATGTACTGTATACCATGCATATAATTCACGATTATGACTGACTGAGAGGAAGACATTGGGTGCAGCTATGCGTAATTATGGCTCTCAAGCACTAAGCAGAAAACTGTTCAGCTCCATCCCTCGGCTGTTAATTCAGTCCATACTAAGCCCTAAAGCATGGGAAGATTAAATCTGGGAAAAATCGGTCTTAAAATCCTTTTCATTGAAGTGAAAAGTGAAAAGCGTGATATTTTCACTGGACTCTAATTTATTGCATTTTTTATTTGGAGAATGTAATATTTCAGTGCAGAAACCATTAAACCAAAATTTGATTTAAAGGCACTGTTTCAAATTGATTTGAACCAATCAACCATTTGAATACTGTCTTTGCTGTGTTCACTGCCTTTATTTAGATGCCTGAGACTTAGATAAGGATGTCATGCTTTGTCATTTTCAGCACAAGTATTCAACACAGAACTGCTGTAATTTGAATCATAAAGGTTCTTGGATGCAATTTACAGTATTTTTTGTACAAAGAAAATCCAACTGAAAATTAATTTCAGAATATCTCACTTTATCTCACATGTTGAAAGATATTTAGCACTTACATCTAAGCATTTGGGCTGCTTAATTGAAGTATTATCCAAATCACAATATTGTCAGGTGTAATATCCAAAAATGTATCATTCCCACAAATTGTTAATGATTTGATGAATCATGCAACCCAAATGGCATCTTTTTTAAAAAAATGTTAAGGAATAAAGAGCTGTATTTAAAGATGACTGCTGTCTAAATATGAAAGATATGTGACCTGTGTTTTTCCGTCTACATTCTTCATAAGAATCCACCCAGATAAGGGCACCTAGTGCATGGCTAATGTTGGTAAAGCTAGAGCACCTAGCTGCAGACATATAGAGCCCCATAATAGCTTTTGCATGAGGGATCTCAGCAGCGAAGTTTGTCTTCTTCGTGTCAATTTTTTCTTGTGATGTAGTGAAAGAGATGCAAAGACAGATAAACTTTAAAGTGAAAAGTTTTAACTTAGAAATAACTTTTAAATGTTAATAGACTCTTAAGGGACTTATACAGTATTTTGACTGGAAGCTTGCACTTAATACAGATATTTTAAGTTGAGAAGTTTGTAATTGGCACATATTTTTTAAAAAGTCAAGTCAATCATTCAATCACATTACTCTAAAAGCCATTAATACTGTACTGAAAGTAATTAATAATGAAAACTTAAGAATTAAAAAAAAAGTATTACTATTGACATTGAAATAATGTCACTTATTTGGAATTCAAAAGCATTCATGTAATTCAAATTGTAATTACAGTAAAATTACTGTATGGTTATTATACTGTAAAACAAAGAAGCAGTAACAGTATACATAGAATACAGTATACAGTGTATACTGTGGGCTGAGGGGATTCGTCAAGCCATGGTGTTTGAAACGACCTGACCACATCTGTTTAAGACCACCTCATTCAATGACAACCACACTCCCTGGAACTGACTTTTTTTCTGCATCACGTCCAGTCAGAGCATGCATTAACTCCTATGATTCTTATGGACTTGGACCCACAATGTGGAGATGCAATTACAGAATGCAAATACATTGAATGGCTGTGAAAATGATGGCCATGAATTGTATAGTAAAGTGTTTTGATGTTATAAAAAGCACGAAATTAGTTAAAAAATAATACCAAAAACTCACACCCTCAACCTGCCATACAAGGTCAGGGCTGCAGCCTTCGATGTCCTCAAATTGTTGAATTGCCTCTGGCTTTGACAATTTTGCCAGACCTAGCAGCCCTGCAGCAAAGTCACATTTTCAGAGCAGAGACAGGAACATTCACTAATTACAGTGGAGCTCTAAAGGAAATGTCTTGCTGGTGGGTTGCCTGTAGCACTGTCCTCCATTGTTAAACAGTTGATAAGGATCTACATGGTGAAGGCGCACTGGAAAGTGAGTTTTGACAAACTGTCAGACCACTGATGAACAGCTCTAGTTTAAAGGTTGTTTTGTGCTGTCTTGAAGGACAAACTCTTTTGTATTGTCAGTTTATGTTGGGACAGAACAGCATCATCATTTCAGTTGTGTCTCTCTCCCCTGCAAGAGAAGCAATTGGTACTTTGTTGAATCACAGGGCCCGGGGGCAGGACGGCTCAGCTCTGGGCTGTATGCCAGTAAAGGTCAGCCCACCAAGCTACTCTAGCAGACAATGTATGCATGCTGCTGAACTGGATGACGGGCAGACTGAGCCAGTAACCCTCAGGGCATGTGTGAGGGTCAGAAATGTGTGTGTTTGTGTGTGTGTTTGTGTAGAGGTATATATTAGCCTGCTGTTGTGGGAGTGAAACCACCACAGGCTCTAAAGTGTCAACTTTACAGGGACTGAGGACCATGTATTTTTCACTTGATCCATTTATTTCAAGCAATTGTATAGACACAAGAGTCACAGAAGTTTATGAGCTCTGTTAGAGGGAATCCTTCAAGTTTAAGACGGGTGGTTGGTCTGTCTGTTAAGCCTCTGGTACTGCTTGGGTTGCTTCACCAGAGTCTGAATGAAGCCCCACTGCTGTCTGGAGAACTGCACAACCTGTTGTATCAATATTCACTTAAAGTACAGAAACTGTCATGGTATAGTTCTCCTTTCTCTCTGCGGTGTTGGATTCATCAGAGCTATTTTTCACTCATATTTAATTAGTGTGATGTGGACTAGAGATTTAAATCTTTATCATTCTTAGAAATCTTCATTATTCCATTTTCTTCCTCCCCTATTTTGGTGAGCTGCAAGTCTGATCTTATCACCACACTCGACAAATCATTGAGGGGTAACCTCATTTACAAAGACATCCAGTCAAACCAAACAAAGGAGACACCTTGACTAGTGGACACTGAATGGTGAGCATTGAAGGCAATTTTGCACCCTGCTATATAATTGAACCTTGAGTACCAGGAGGAGATGGCATGTACACTGCAGTTCATTTAGAGGTTAGGGTTGAACTCTCACAACCTCAGAACTTGTCCTTCACTTATATAGATTTGGACCTCATTAGGAGTATTTTGAGACAGGAATACCTCCAGCCCATAAACGTGATTATATGCATCATAAAGTGGAAAAATATTCTGCATTGAATGTTGTGTGTGTTTCCTGACACTGTTCAGGTCCTTTATAAGCACGAACCCTGAGAGAGAGCAAGAGACCAAAACATCAAAAGAAGAAGGGACATCTATATGGAACCAGATAAAGGCCAAAAGGTTTGTTAATTTAAAAAAATAAAATAAGATAAAATTTGAAACAGAAAGTTCAAGTTTTGATCTTGAATTACACATTATCAAAAACATTTTCAAAATATAAATACGTGTAGGAAAAGGTTAATTTCAATCTAAATATAATTTTAATTTAATTAATAAAATTATTATTTTACATTTTCACTTGTATATAATTTCATATTTGAGGTCTTATTATTTCAGTTGCAGATTTTGTTTTCAGATTCAGAGCTTGTGTTTATTTTGCATTCAAATCTCATTTTTTCAGTTTCAGAGTTTTGGCCCTGATCTGGTGTGGGGGCGTGGTATCAGCTGAGAGGGGCGTGGCATAAACTAAAGGGTGTGATATTGTGAGTGACAGCACAATAAAGAAGGCTCAGGGTCTTCCCCAATTATGTTGCCTTCAGGAAATGTGGGTACTTTGACAATAATGACTCATCGCTTTCTATACACTGTATTCACCTGATTAGCAGTGAATTAAGTGATGCTCAGTACAAGATACATTTAACAAGCTGCTTCAGACCACTCTTGGCAATTATCAATATATAACAGCAGTAAAATTTGCCAGATTGTGAAGTTTAACGGCTATGCTTTAAAGAATGATGTTTCCCATTTCCACATAAGACTGTGAGCACAGCGCAGTATCATGGATTACAATGGTGTCCTCACCAGGACAGCCTGCTGGTGCAGGCGCTCAGGTAAGAAGTGCTATCTTTAGAAGTGGGACTGTGAAAAATGATCCTAAATATTGTAATGCTGGGTCATTTTTGAGACATAGGGACATACAGAAAGACATTTTTATGTGGGCATGATTTGAAAGTGAAAAGAAGATCTGAAAGTGAAAAAAAAAATCTGAAATCAAAAATGTTTTATTTGAATGTGAAAATAATAAGATCTGAATCTCAAAACATAAAATCTGCAACTGAAAAAAATAAGACCTCAAATGGAAAATTATATATAAGAGAAAAATTATTTAGTCAAAAGAATATCAGAATTAAATCAAAAATATATATATATATTTTTTTTTTAACTTTTTCAGTTTCAAATTTTATTTTTTCACATTAACAACATGTTTTGCCCTGATCTGGCTCCATAAACTGAACAAAGTACAGTAACAGTAACATTCCACTAGTAGGAAATAGCATGCTGGCTGGCTAGTTAATTCTTTCTTCTCATTTTTTGATCTAATTAACAGTAAATTCAATACATTTAGTTCCCCATATTGCTATTTTCCAATATACTGTAGCTTTGATGTTTCACAAGAATTGTGTGAGCATGGAAATGGGTCTAAAGTGGGTTGGCAAATATATACACACATCTCTCTCTCTCTCTCTCTCTCTCTGTGTGTGTGTGTGTGTGTGTGTGCGGGCATCTCTCTGTTCCACTAACCAAATAACACTGGCGGCTCTGTGACACTCGCTTGAATGCCACTCACTGTCAATAAACCCAGCGTATCCAAAAACTCTTAAATAGGGGTAAATGATGTTGTACCAGACAGACTTCTCTCATAGATTAGTAAAATGAGAACCATGCAAGTTTTACTTCTGCATCAAGCCAGACAATAAACTGTAGAAGGACGTGTGAGTTAATTTGCTTCACATGTCCTACGATGCAATTATTGTACAGTATATGTGCACATTGGTGCTGAAATGTTATAGTGTGTGTGTATTTATCATCATATGTCTCATTATCATATCGCTCTCTATTTCTTATTTTTAAGAATATTTTTGGGTAATTGAGCCTAACATATTGTCCTCTTTGCTCTTTTAAATATATATGGCTGTTCCTTGTACCCGTACAGTAAAATGGATCTGTTATTCACAATTAAGCATGATCAGGGGGAAAAAAATGTATGTGTCCCCAGTCAGTAGAGTTCGTGTTAACAACACATCATGTTTTAGGTCTCGTGCTGAGTGGCCAGACATTGATTGTAGCTGGTACTAACACAGCACTGTAGAAAGTGAGATAACTATGATAACAGCAAGAGAAGACACACTCCGTTCAGTTTGTCATTTGCTATGTTGCAATGCCTACATAGACATACAAAAATCACTATCCTCCCTCAGCCTTCCCAGGTAAGATGTGTTTGTCCCAAACACATTTTTACTATCCCTGGGACAACGGGACACCTTTAGCCCTGAGCAATAAGCCACACTGTTGCCCTGGTTGGAATGTTCCTTCATCACCATGGACACACAGTAGTAGTAGTTTATTTTGACTCATTCCCACACATACCATCTTGCTGCCCCGAATACTCACTAGAGCACCTAATGTGGATTAATCAGCCAATGAAAATTGTCCTCGACAAATGCATTAGTTCTTTTTGTTTCAGGAAGCATTTATTAAAAACTACAGTGACAACCTATTAGGAAATGATTTTGTTGGATTGAGTGTAAATGAAAGATGAAATTAAACCCAATATCGGTGAGCTTTTTTTCTTTTTTCTTTTTTGTGTTTTTTTTTTTTTTTTAAAGATGTATCCCTCCATAGTAAGCAATGGTAATGGAACTTAGACAGGGTAGAGAAGTCAACATATTGAGAGATGGTTAATACCTTATTGGTTTACACATAAAAATAAATCATACTTCATCTTCTAACTTCTCCAAAAGATACATTCCCTGTTTTCCAATACCAATAATACCATAGTGAGTATGCCATAAAAAGATTTGGTATGTCCCAATACAAAGTATGTGAAATGCAGTAGATTAAAAATACTAGGGTGTCCTACTACATGAGGTCTCATTTTACAGCATGCAAGCCAGCATGCTTTTCTGACCAGTAATCCTCTGAGCAGCAGAAGATACGTCATGTGTCACGCAAATATAAACAAGGCTGAGAGAACACAAACATTTGACAGCTCAATTGACAAAATGACAGACACCACAAGGACAGATGAAAGCACGTTCATGTGCAGTGGCAGTTCCTCATATGGGCAATAAGAGCGCCCGCTAAAAAAAGAAGAAAAAGAAAAGCGAGTGGACATTCGCCCACAGCAACTGGCCCCGTAGCAGCCGCCTCTGGGCTTATCTCATCTCGGCGGATCCCAGGGGGATTCAGAATCAGAAATTCCTTTATTAATACTGCAAATGGAGAAATTTGTGCGTCACAGCAGCCAAAGGACAGTTCAATTTAACAATAAACAATAATAATAGTAAAAAATAAACAATATAATAAAAAGGTAAGAAATAGAATTGTATATAAACAGTGTAATTATAAACAGTGTGGGCAGTGTATTGTTATTAATAAATAATAGAGTATGAAAATTGCCCAGTGAGTGACTGCCACTGTTTATGTGTCAGTACAGCGTTCTTTGTACTCCTGAAAGCTGCAGTAAGTACCAAAAGGAAAAAGAAAAAAACTATGCAATGTGTCTTCCTGTCCCGGGAGTCAAAGTCCTTAGCAATTTAAGGCAAGGCACGTGGAGCAGTTGTACACAACACAACACTTAACAGATATACAACACAACACAGAACAGTCAGCTAGTTAAAATAAAAATAAAAAATATATAAAAAAGGTATAAAATATAAAAAAGGTATAAATAAAATAAAGGGATATAAGCAGTATCTACATAAGGTGCAAGTTGGTACTGAGGTAGTCCAGGGCAGGGAGGCAGCGGGGCAGGGATGGTTGGGAGTTGAGGAGTTGAACAGCTCTGGGAACAAAGTTTGTTCTCCTCCTCTGTGTCCTGCACTCAGAGGCTGTGTTCAGTCTGGTGTCCAGCAGTGTTCACTGTGAGGTGGCTAAGGCTGGTTGACTGAACCAAATTGACCACGGTGACTCCCCTTGTCATCCAAGATGGTAGTGCAGGCAAACTCCAGTCAGCTAATAGATATCTAAAGCCAATAGTATAATGAGCAGCAGTTAGTGGTTATGCTGCCCCCTATAGTTTTTTGAGCTTCGAATTTTGTCAGTTTCTTACAAATTGCACGTTTAAATGGACTTGTTTAATCAAATTAGCACATAGCAAATCTGTGAACAGGTAGAAAGCCTGTACACAGAGGAATAGGGAGCTAATAGAAGCTGGGAAACTCTCTTTTGCCCCAGGCCCACCCATGAGGTAAATCCATCCATGAATACTTACTAGCCCAAAGAACACCTGATGAAGTTTCTGCCTGAGCAGTTTTCAAAAATGCACTAGTAGAGACTCACCCTGTGTTATTGAACTCTATAGCTGTGTGAAGCAGGCCTGGCAGACAGTGACACTGATGCACATTAGGATTCGCAGTGAGAGCCTGCTGAGCTGCCTGCCCACTCACCTCAACTGATTATCTACCACATCCAGTGTACAGAGATACAGAAACAGACAGACAGGCTGTCAGCCTGCTCCTTCCTGTTGTTCAATGCAGAGAACTGCTCAAACGTTCACTCCCTTGTCCTCAGTGCACTGACTGCTTCCCTCCCCTCTGCTTGTTAGGTTCTGACTCATAGGGACAGTGTGCCGCTGACAAACTTTGACATGTGAGTGAAGAACTTGTTTCAATAGTGTCTATTAGCTGTAATGGTGAACAGTATGAATGTGTCTAAAGTTTGTGTATTGTCATTTGTTGGAGCACACCCATTGCTCCTCAGTCAATATTGCCTCATTCTTAGTGTGCAGGGAGGAAGGAAACAGTGTCCTGTTAACGTGCTGTGTGTACATAGTCTGCGATGTGTTGCTGCTCATTGCAGCCTGCTGGACTACATATCTTTCTCAATGATTTACCAGTCCCAGGCAAATATTTGTGATCCTTGACAAAAGCCCTTGAGTTGACACAGAATACACCTGATGTTTAAGCATTTTTATCTCATGTCTTGCTCTATATCTCACCTTTATATCAGTATCAACAATGGCAAAATGTTTTTTTTATCAGTATTCTTAATGGTATCTTAGTGTCAGTAATATCCTGAAAAACGATAAAAATGTTGATGACGAGTGTTTCTGGGGTTCAGGCTTCATGGATTACTCTTTGAAAACTCTATTTTATTCTACTTTATTCACTGATTTGGGTGAAACTAGGTCATAAAGAGAAAGTACTTTCTGATGTCCACCGACTGCTCTGCCTCAACTCTGGACTTTTCTCATTGCTAAAGTAACTGCTAGCTACGGCTAACCAGCAGCCTCTCAATGAACTCTTCCTGACCGAGGCCGGTCTGAGGTGACCTATGAAGTTTCCTGATGGAAAGATATCAGTAGCCTTGTTGCTAAAGTAACCGCTAACATGGTAAAGTTTGTTAGCTTGGTCAGTCGTGCAGCTAAATTAGTAGTCCTATTTGCTGACTCAGCCCCAGTATGCCAAGCCTTACAAGAAAACCACCTCTGTACTGTATTCCCTTCATCAAAATGGCTTCCATCTTCCCGGGGGCTATGTTGTTCCATCCTGGGCCGGCTGTGTTCGTTGGGGGCTGCCAATCTGAGGTGAGTCAGCGGACCACACGCTTCATGGCGGGGGCCATAATGCACATTGGCTACTGTATACGCCAGTCAGTTCCTCCCTAAATGCCTGTTCATACAGGAAACACCACTAGTAGTTTCATGGGAACTTTTCCTCTATAGCCTACAGTTTTTATGCCCATATATGGATTATGCCTTTGAATTTTATTATGCTATCTATGTTGCAACAGATTGGGAAGGCTCCTGTGGGAAACCAATTCACCTTAATTCTGCTAATAAAACATAATTCCAAAGAGTCCCCATTCAGAAGAAGTTGGTTTTCCACCTTTGTCTCAGCATGAAGACCTTGCCACCATGTGCATAACCTCCTCTGAGACCATTTTCAGCTGTTAACTGTTATTATTGCTGCATTGGGCGTGACAGCAATTCAAAAGGCATTTGAAAAGTCATGCGTGTTGTGGAATTTCGGCTCGCTTGACCATTCAGGAGAGATGAAGAAGACTCAGAGACACTGATGACTTACGTTGAGATAGTTTATACAAACTTGCAAGGGGGAACAACATAACAGTACATCTGTCTGCACAGAGCATTATGATAATCCTAACAAGTCTTCCCAAATGCTCAAATTATACCTACAGCTTCAGGAAGCATCCCTCCCATACATGATTATCCTTTTAACAACATATCAAGGGGGGGTGAGTGCAGAGTTCTTCCCACCTCTAGCCAGAGGGGAAGGAGGAAAATAGGTCACAGACACTAAGTCTGCTAACATAGATAGATCGAAGGCCTCCTTACGAGTTTTACGCAAACAGTCAGCTTTGCCTTGGCTTGGTTCGTCAGACATCTGTTCTGTAGACATATCTACAGTAGCTTTGAATGACCAGGTTGCAGAGACCATGAGATATGCTCCTCATAGAGCAGTCTTCACTATCCTTATCCGGACTTTAACATCTGTACAGGATACGTATGACGTCCTATTGTATGAGGACAGAATGACCTGGGAGAATCAAATTTTTCTCCCACAATGCGTACATGCACCCTGAGTTTGGGCAAGCAATTGTGCCTATGTACAGTTTCAAGGATTTACAGCTGAGGCAAGTACCCAGTTGGTGACCAGATGAGGAGCAGCTGTTGTTTTCCCCACTGTAAGTCTCTTTCCTCTCCCACAGTCACTGGTTTAGTTGCTATGCGGTGGAGACTATGGATAGCTATTGTTTTGTACTACAACCTTGAAATGTGTCTTTTTCCCTCAGCTGTGCAGCAAATGAGAGGCACTATCTGTGAACTGTTTCCTTTACATCTTGCACAATAAAGGCGATAACTGTGAGTCATCAAGTGCACTTCTTTTCTGACAAGCTTACTCTGCTGACACTGTGGCAATGGAACATTTACTCTTTGCTGTGATTGAGTTATTATAGCCTTACAGTTGATGTTGTATTCTATATTGTATTGTTATCCTGATATTGCTCCACCCTCGTAAGAAATATAATTATTATATCAGCATTTCACTCTCAGGGGTGGAGTGGTACATGCATTCGTCAGTCACGATGCAGACAACATGGTTCAGAGCAGGCAGTCATATAAGGAATACATCTGACTCTCACACTATGGAGACAGCATGTCAGTAAATGACATTCCTCATTCCGAACCATGACCCCAAATCAAAGTACCAAACTGACTTCTGTGTACCCTTACACCCCTATCATTACTTGTGGCCATGAGTGATGACAAAGGTTGATGACACTAATCATCTGTTGCCACATATGGTAACAAATGAGTTGCAAACATGCATTTATGCTTTTAAAACATCAGTGTCAGCAAAACAACTCTAAAATATATTATAAAAGTGGATGCTGAAGAGCAGACATTCCGACCTGAAATATGCATGTTAGATGGCGCCACAGATGGCGGCCTCAGTGCTGTGCTATCTCTGACATTAAACAAGCATCAGCACCGGCATCACCCATCCCCAGGCACCACCCATCAGGACTCAGGATCTGTGAATAGGACGTGTGTCAGCTCTTTAAGAAACAGAAGAGAAGGAAAGCACCAGGCCCAGTGTCACCCTCCTGTCTGCAAGTCTGTGACAACCAGCTGGCCCCCACCTTCACACAGATCTTCAGCAGATCACTGGAGCCTCCGCTTGCTTCGAACGTTTCACAATCATCCCAGTCCCCAAGAAACCTCATATCTCTGGGAAAGAAATGGCTAAAGGCCAGTCTCGCTGATGTCCGTGGTCATGAAATCCTTTGAGAAATTGAAAGATATCACCGGCCCCCTTGCTGAACTCCCTGCAGTTGCCTACCTGGCAAACAGGTCAGTGGATGGTGCAGTCGACATGGGACTGCACTACCTCCTGTAACATCTTGACTCTCCAGGGACTTATGCATGGATCCTGTTTGTGGTCTCCAGCTCGGCGTTCAATGTCATCATCCCAAAAGTCCTGGACTCAAATCTCACTCAGTTCAATGTGCCAGCCTCCACCTGTCAGTGGATCGCAAACTACCTGAGAGACAGGAGGCAGCAGGTGATGCTCAAGTCTGATCTAAAGTCAGATCTAAATTATTTTCTGTACTGTGTTTATGACTTGAGAACAGGTGGTTTCTTAAATATTTTCCATCTGCCAAAAAATATGAATTTGTTTTTCTTTTTCAGGAGAATTTTTTGTTTTCATTTGTGAAACCAACTGAACTTTTTTCAGGAGAATATATATATATATATATATATATATATATATACATATATATATATATATATATATATATATAGTTTTAGGACTACTGTTGCGTCACTCAATAACTTTTGCGTTCCCTCGCTATACTTTTTACCATCTGTTCTGAGCTGCATTATTATGGATGAAAGACACTGACCTCTTCATCCTCTAGAGCTGTTCTTCACCTAGCCTGTCTGCTTTACCTAAGAGCAGGTACCTTACGTAGAGCAGACAGGCTGGGTGGCAGAGCAGCGGCATGGCAGCACGGCCTGAACACTCTACCTAACAAGCCCAGCAGCCGAGAGTCAAAGTGCTGGTGTGTTTAGCGGTGGGGCAACGGCTTACAATCCGCCGCATCAGCTCTGCAGCTGTCTAGTTTTTACAAACCAACTGGGAAAACCAACAAGCACAACACATTAACACAAAACAACCGAGCATACAGCAAGGAAATAACACACTTGTCTTTTTTGTGGTGTGATTAAGCAGTAAATTCATCATGGCTTACAACTCCCTCCCTCTGGTTGTACAGTGGGACTACGCAGGTACCCAGTGGGGTGTGACACAGGAGGACAGCCTAGATCCTCCGATGTCCACACCCCTGGGTGGTAGTCCTGCTGTACAACCAGAGGGAGGGAAGGAGGTGGGCTGCAATTAATTTACTGTATAATTACACCACCAAAAAGGCAAGCAGTAGGAGACAGAATTTTTTTTTTCTTTGAAGGGGGCCTGTCAGAATGTTTGTGTCCCAAGCTATTTGATCCATATAACCTGTTGTCAACTGTAACAATGATTAATGTGTTTTCCACTGTATGATACCGGTCTTAAACATTATGACATTTATAAAGAGAGTCTTCACATCTATAACCAAGAATTGAAAAAGGCAAGGCAGTCTTTTTTCTCTGAGATTATTAAAAATAACACCAACAATGCCCGCACCTTATTCACTGTTGTCGACAGACTGACAAATCCCTCAGTATCTGTTCCTCCTGAACTGCTGTCCAACAAGTCATGCAATGACTTTGCAGCCTTTTTTACAGATAAAATTCAGAGGATAAGACAAACAGTAACTGGCTCCTTCTCAGGAAACTTGGTTTTGTCACCAGTTCCTCCTCAATCTTCTAGACATCTAGAAAAGTTTCAACTCGTAGACCATGCATCTCTGACAGTAACGGTTAAGAATTTAAAATCCACGACCTGCTGCCTTGACATGCTGCTTACAAATTTGTTGAAAAATGTTTTTAATTGTGTTGCACCAGAAATATTGAGGATAGTAAATACTTCTCTTTTGTCAGGACTATTTCCCAAGGCCTTGAAAACTGCAGTAATCAAACCTCTTTTAAAAAAGCCTAATCTGGATGCTTCAGTATTAAGTAACTACAGACCCATATCAAACATTGCATTTTTGTCAAAGATCATTGAGAGAGTTGTTTATCAACAAATTCACTCTTTCTTGACCCAAAACAATCTCTTCAACGCTTTCCAGTCTGGTTTTCGACCACACCACACCACAGCACTGAAACTGCACTTATTAAGGTGTTAAATGACATACGCCTTAATACTGATGCATCAAAAACTTCAGTGTTAGTATTACTGGATCTTAGTGCTGCATTTGACACAGTTGATCACAACATGTTGCTTGACAGACTGGAGAAGTGGGTCGGAGTTTCTGGTACGGTGCTAAATTGGCTCAAATCTTATTTAGAAGATCGAGACTTCTTTGTGTCGCTAGGTAATTGTGAATCTGAGCGAACAAAGATGACATGTGGAGTCCCCCAAGGCTCTATTCTCGGGCCACTTTTGTTTAATATCTATATGCTCCCACTGGCCCAGATTATAGAGTATCATAACATCTCTTACCACTCATATGCTGATGACACACAGCTCTACATCACAGTGTCACCATATGAATGCAGTCCATTACAGTCGCTGAGTGAATGTATCCAACAAGTCACTCAGTGGATGGGCCAGAACTTTCTTCAGCTCAATGCTGAAAAGACAGAAGTCATTATTTTTGGTCCCAAAAATGCAAGGCTTGAGGTCAGTGGCCAACTTCACTCAATTACACTAAAAACCACTGACCAAGCCAGAAATCTGGGTGTAGTTATGGACTCAGACCTGAATTTTAACAGCCACATAAAGACTATCACTAAATCAGCCTATTATCATCTCAAAAACATTGCACGAATTAAAGGACTTCTGTCTAAACAAGACATGGAAAAACTAGTTCATGCATTTATTCTTAGTAGGTTAGATTATTGTAATGGTGTCTTTACAGGTCTCAGTAAAAAACAATCAAGCAGCTGCAGCTCATCCAGAATGCTGCTGCCAGAGTCCTGACCAACAGCAGGAAAATGGACCATAATACCTTTAAATCCCTGCACTGGCTCCCTGTGAGCCAAAGGATAGAGTTTAAAATCCTGTTACTGGTCTACAAATCACTAAATGGTCTTGGACCTAAATACATGTCAGAGCTGCTGGTGGGATATGAAGCATCCAGAGCCCTCAGGTCATCAGGGACAGGTCTACTCAATGTCCCCAGGGTCAGAACCAAGCAGGGTGAAGCTGCATTTAGCTTCTATGGTCCTCACCAGTGGAACAAACTCCCTGAACGCCTGAGGTGTGCACAAACTGTCAGCTCATTTAAATCAGGGCTGAAAACATTACTGTTTACTGCAGCTTTCATATAGTGTAAGGCCTTTCTGTTTGCCACTGCCTTTCACTGAAGCAATTTTAAGGCTTTGAACTGCACTGTAACTTTTATTTTCTCTGTGACTTTTGTTTTCTATTATTGTGAATAGTAATTTTTGCTGGATTTCTGTTGATCATTGTGATAGTTGGGCGACTCGGACCAATTCAGGGCAGAGTAATACCGGGTTCTGGGAACGCCGGAGCTAATAGGAAGAAAATGTGTTTTTTCCTATTAAGCTGTTTTACCGCTGGATTGGGGGCCAACTCAGGGCCGAGTGGAACCAAGTGGAGACAAGGGGTCTCTTAAGGTTATCACCGCTGGTTGGCTGCTTTTTCAGAATTTGTAGTGTAAACAAACTGAATTCACGGTGATGACCGGGTCTTAAGGATAAATATAAAGTGCACTGGGACGAGTGACAAGTAGAACAATGGGAGTCCAGCCAAAAAACAGGAAGCTGGTGTAAGAAACCTATTCTATTTTAGCATACTTTCCTATTTCTTAACTTGTTTTAATGTTTTGTTTTAATGTTTTTTAAATGTTTTTACTGTAATTGTATGCGCCTGTAAAGCACTTTGAGTTGCCTTGTGTCTGAATTGTGCTATGCAAATAAACTTGCCTTGCCTGAAAGTCAGAACTTGTTTTTTGTAGTTGTAAAACTAGTATTACAATGAACTGGAACATTACTGAGCTGAGTTCTTGATCAAACTGCCTGGTCCTCATTATGTTAGATTATGAATCATTCACTAAAGGTGCAGTGAGCCTGTGTGAGGACTGAGCCCTGGAATAAGCTCTGTGTAGTCAGTGTGGTAATAATACCGATGTGTGGCTTCATGGGCTGATGCATGCCAACTGCCAGGTCTTTATGCTTTCTTAGGAGAATGCATTGGGTTTGTGAGCAGCTTCTCTTCAGCTTGCAGCGTTCCAGAGATGAATAATGTGTCAGATGTGGTGGGGCTATCAGTGCAGCTGACAGTGCAGTGGAGGTGTGCTGGAGGAAGCCCATCCGTATACACAACATCACTATAGGGAATGACAGGGAGCTGCTAGCATCTGTCTGGCTCAGAGTGTAAAGCCATATCCCTGCATCCACTGTGGAATTAACAAGACGGGAATACAGTCTCAGCAATAAAGCACTCACCAACGAAAGCATGTTGAGTTCCCCATGGCAAAACTGTTGGCATCAGTAGCAGATGATGCGCTCACAAGAAGTCCATTACTAAACTGAATATATCGTCATCAAAGACTTAAACTGTACCCTTTGCTTTTTTTGCCATCACTTTGCAGTGATTATACTGGCATGATATACTGAACCAAGACCAATGTAACATTTGTCTGGAAGAAGACAGCTGTGAGAGTCACAAATTAGTGTTCCAATTAAAGTGATTTAGACATCTAAGCCTGAGCTGGACCGAAAAGCATATGACTGCACAGAGGGTGGCCAGAGGCCATGCTTGAGAAACTCTTCATATTAAATCTAATTAGCTGAAAAAGAAACTCCCTCATCCAGCAAGAGTACATAGGCCTAAATCCAGCAGAACACTCCACCTCCTCTTGTTCAGTGTTGGAAGAAGTATTCGGATCCTTACTTAAAGACAGAAAATATAAAATTGGTACATTAAAATCTCTAAAAACTACTAGACCTTTGTTATACAATTTATTAGGTTGTGTACTTACATTATCTCAAATGTTTCAAACAAGGGAAATCCACAATTTTACTAATGTAATGGTGCGTCTCATGGAGTCGCCTGTTGCTTTTACCTTTAACTTTAACCTACCTTTAACTCTAAATCCCGACTCACGCTGGCAGTTTGGCTGCTCTAACCTATTAACATGGACACTGAAATGAAAAGGCAAAACGTTACACCATGTGCTGCTCACACAGCCAGTTTGTTCAGCCAGTTACACAGAGTGATGCGCAGCAGCGCTCCTCCTCCTCAGTTGTATATTTGTTCATTTGCTTACAACAAATGGACAAACTCCATTTGTCATTTTGCGACAACAAATGGAGTTGTTGATGGGTCAGATGATTGAGAAATGGCGGAGGCAGACAGTCCAGCAGCCATGGTGCTGCTGAATAAATATGACCTTACTTTGCTGCAGTCAGGCAGATTATCCACCCTTTAACTAGCAAAAGGGAGTGAGATATGCCCTAAACGCACCTGGGGCCATGATCTTCAGACCATGCACTATAGATCTTTTGAACTGTGCCGACAAGGTGAAGAAGGAAGTCATAAAACTTTCAAAACATTACCTCATCTGTTAGCTTTTGTGTCTGAGCCACGTCAGATAGTTTATTCAGCAGTGGTGGTTGTTAAATGGTGTGTTCACATGAGTTTGATACATTGGATAATTTGCCTTCATTTAACAGCCACATTACTGTTCATTAGCCGCAGCCCCTGGAGCAACGGTACGTGACAGGTGTGTGTGTGTCTGTGTGTTTAAAATTTAAGTCAACCTCTCTTTGAACTCAGCACTCACCAGAGACTCTGGTTCAATAAAAGCATGCAGAATGTAGCACCCTTATTCTGAGTAAAAAAGGATATATAATTATTACCTAGGTTCTGAGCAGTACAGTTGACAAGACTTACAAGGAGATGTTGCTTTTAAAACAGAACAGCTGGCAGGTTTATTGAACAATTTCTGCAACCGACATTCACCAAAAATGTTAGCAATTGAAAATACCCCAAAATAAAAGAGCTCTTTTGTTTATATATAAAAAAGAAAATAGAATTATCCCTGATTTGACCATGAAAACAATCAAACTACCTGGATACTATAGCAGAAGTGTTTTAAGTGTTCCTTATCTGGAATACAAAATACAAAATCCCAATGCGAATCAGTTCAGTCACGCCGCAGGAAGGGAACCAAAACAGCTGGTCACACTGCATCCATACGTCCCTTCTATGGAATGTCGCTCACTGGGACAGGCTCACCATCAAAGTCAGTATGGTATGGAGCCAAACTAGGTCCAGGATCAAAACCAATCTGCTCGTAGCAGTACAGAATAAATATAATCAATCAGAATCATTTCCTTCTCTCTTTCTGTATATGGTATCTTATTCACGTTTCCTTTCTCAATAAAAATTGTATCTTTTTTAAAGGTGCTATTTGTGAATTTATGAAAAGTTAAATAATGACACATTGGGTTGGCGGCCGACCCATCCTACAATCCCAAAGCATCAGTTTTTGATGAGACTCAAAAATCTACTTTTCTTACAAGTAACACCTTTAAAACCATTAACTGTGTGTAATTTGAAGAAACTGTTCAAATTACAAGTACAACAGTACTCCAAACAAATCTTTTTGACTAGGGCAATAGTTTACATTGCCAAAATGATTGTAAAACTCAGCCAATAGCATTGTCTTTTATTTTCTGAACATAAATTTTCTTAAAGTTTTAAAGTTTTCTTAAAACATATGATGAACTAATAAGCTATTCTTTTTAAACAACATGAAATAAATGCACAGTAACTTACCCCGACATGGCACACAATGAGCCAAACGTAATATGTAAACATTTCACATATTCCTCACATCACTCTGATTGTAACAGTTTTTAAACTTAACACCTAATATTGGTAGATCATATTGTAGATAGCAAGATAGCAAGCTAACTAGCAAGTTCAGACAATGGAGACTCACCTGAGTTTTCGGCAGGGAAAAACACGGTAAACTGCAGAAAATTACACAGTAGCAAGAGCGATAGTAAAACAGCAAAACCCAGGCTCTCACAAAGCAGCACTTAAGGTTCTACTAAAGGACAATCTTTTCCACAACTTCTCATAAGAATTGAGGGAAAATCTTGACTTATCGTCTACTTGATAATGGTGCAAGTGCACCCTCTGCTGACATCATGTGAGTTGACACTGAATTAGTTAACCCTTAGTTACTACATATTCTATGTGGGTTACAAATTCTTACAGAAATATAGCAGCTGTCTCCTCATCTAAAGCCATCATTCTTGTTCTTTTTTTATGAGTTCAATATGTAAGTCGTTGTGTGGCAGAAACCCCAGATCACTGAAATCTCATTTACTATGCCCCAGACAAAGGCATCCACCAGTTTGTGGTGGGGAATGCTCCTTTAACCTGTTAAAAGCTAGCCTCTAGCTTGTGTCTCTGCTCGATAATTAACAGAGTGTATCTCAACTACAAGGTCTGTTTAAATAATCAAGGTGTCATAAAGTGAACACAGATGTGTAAGTATAAGTATATATGTCACTGGGTCAGAGTAAATTAAGTTGGCACACAGCATAAATTAAAGATTTTTTTTTTAAATAAAAACTTTTGAATGAAAATCTCTGAGGAATGATGCAGCTGCAGCTCCAAATCTCTATCAAACCATAGCAAAACATCTGAACATTACCTCTGCCAACTTTTAAGCTAATAAAGTGAATCAAAACAAAATTAGAGAGGTTGTAGTGCAGAGTACTCAGATGGAATCTCCAAATGTGCCATTTTGGAACATTTTTAAAATTTCTCAGGTACCAAACTATATATTTCACTTATATGTAACCATAGGTGCTCAAAAAATAGCCAAATTGGGTTCCACTCAGGCTTAACAGGTTAACGTAGGTGGATGCATTGGGTACATCCCATTTCACCTAAATTACAACCACGTTTCCCTCACTTGTATCTTTTCATTGCGTCTTAGTCCCTCCCACCGAGGATGAGGCACGAGAAAACCATGGGAGGAGAGAGGAAATGAGGAAATACATTTTAAGAGAAATCTCTGCAGCGTCACGTGAAGCGACGTCTGGTTCTGATGACGGCTGCAGCTGATCACAGCTGGATCAGCTGTCAGTCGGCTTCAACAGCTATACAGGCTTTTAATGAATTTGTGTCTGCACACAGCCCCTTGACCAAAATGCATGCAGGGATTTAAACATTATATTTTTTTGAATAATAACACAAAACTAATAATCAATCAATCAATCAATCAATCAATCAAAGCTTTATTGACATTTAGCTGAACCTACAAAAGTAGTGCAGCAAAAATGAGATTGTGTTTCTCCGGGATCCGATAACACGAACACAATAAACACAATAAATACACACAATATATTACTATAATAATACTACTAATAATAAATGGCCTAATAATAATAATAAAACTATGACAAGGCTCATGAAGTGCAGTAGTGCGCATGCTCCAGATCAGCAGTTCAGCAATCTAACAGCTTGTGGAAGGAAGCTGTTGATTAGTCTGTTTGTTCGGCCTTTTAGACTCCAGAACCGTTTTCCTGATGGGAGCAGTTCAAAGAATGTGTGGAGAGGGTGGAAGGTCCCTGACGATGTTCAGTGCCCTGCTCCTGCAGCAGCTTAGGAAGAGTTCTTGGACAGAGGGGAGGGAAACTCCGATGACCCTCTCAGCTCCTCTAACTATTCTCTGCAGGGCTTTTTTGTCTGACATACTGCAGCTGGAGTACCATGTCGAGATACAATCTGTTAGAACGCTCTCCACAACACCACAGCACCCCATCTGATATTAATCACAATGTTTAGTCTTATGATTCTCGCATCAGTACCTTGATTAAAGAAAACATTTTTTTTTGCAGTTTATAGTTTATATAGTTTCAGTTCAGACATTTACATGATACAAGTTATAGAGAATATGGTTTCTTTAAATCGGACAACAAACAGTTTTGCTGGATGATCACTTTATTTTTTCAAAGGCTGATCTCTGGAGTAACTCTAACAGCTGGATCTGCATCTGCTTTGCTGTCTGGTTTTGTGGTTTGTGCTAGTTCAGTTCCTGTTTCATTCTCACAGTTTTATCACTCATTAGAAATGTCGGAATGTGATACTCCTGCTGATATCCTGATTATTATTTTTCCTGCAAAGCTTCTGTTATACACATCAAACTTTTTTGTGGACCCACAGCCATAAAGTTCAAACTGCATCTGTGATTCTCTCTCTGTGAGAGAGGAAATTATCATTTAACAACCCAGAATGTCTTTATGGTGTCTTATGAACACTGGAAACTATATTTAGGCTAAAAGTTTTAGGGAAAACTGAAATGATGTAACATATCAAACCCGACACTCGGGAATGATCAGCCTCATGTCAGTAAAACAGGTCATGAAAAAAGAAGTGTTTCTAATTAATGAAGAAAGTTGTTTGTGCTCCTGTTGTTCACCTACAATCAGGCTGACACATTTTATCTTTTATTCTGCCTGGAAAAATATACAGGACACAGCCCTGCTCTTTGGCTCAACAGCAGTTAACACAAGCCTGAAATGTTGACTCGTCATCCCTGGGCTAGATCAATAAAAATAGAAAAAAAGAAAAGCGATGCTGCTACAGCTGAGGCCAGCAAGATCATAGAAAAGTGTTGAGTTCCTGCACCCCAAGATGTGACAACAGCCAAAAAACTAAAGATTTTTCAAACAGGAGCGGCAGGAGAAGTACTAATGGGCAGCCAAACACACAGGGACATGTCTCCAGAAAAAAAATGTTGTTGTCCTGTTGTACAGCAGAACTGACATATACTCCTCTAATGTCTCAAGAAGGGCTTCAGAGAATTTCTTCACGTTTGCAGAAAAATGATCACTGGACTGGACTCAAGGATGAACTGATTAGATTTTGGTCGTCAAAGGTCAATGCTACTATGACCTCACCCATCGGCCATAACTCAGCATAGTAATGACAACATTTCACACAAATGTCTAATAGGATAAAATGATTAGTGATGACATTTCATATCCAAAAGGTTAAAGGTCAGTTTAACTGTGACATCATAATATTCTGCAACAAAAGTTCCAGTAATTATTCAACGCCAAAGCCCAGGAGCAACTTGACTGGTGCACGGAGGCATTCAACCATGAGGTGGTATTCCTAGTTCTAGCTGGTTTTGGACTTAAATAAAAGTTCAAATATTTTCAACTCTTCAGTGCTGCACAGCTTGTCAACGTTACACTTAGCCCTGGCAACCTGCCCACACAGCCCACACCACATACACCATGGGGGCATGAAAAGGTGGACGGAGTACATGAAATGTTCTGCTCTTCATAAGAGGGCAGATCAGACAAACATAGCGGATCACAGAGCTTGTGTGTTTTATATTTTATTGCTGTTTAATACATACATACATACAGCAGCCACAGCAGTAATAACAGCTTTACTAATTGAGATATGAATATTAATAATATTAAAACATGATGATGATATTAATATTATTAATATTATTATTAATAATAATAATAATAGTAGGAGCAGTATTTTTTGATTTGCCTATTATGTTTTCTTCCCACCAATCCCCCCGGAGGCACTGTCAGCCTTTTTCCCACTTTCAACTTACTGCCCTTGCCACACATAGAAATCCTTTCATATCTTCTGGAGATGTCTCTGACGGACACAAAGATTAACAAACAAAACCTTTGACAGCTTTTGACAACAACAGCTTTTAACAAACCTCAGCCTTCTGCACTGGCCAGCAGAGTGTTCAGGCTTGGACAAATAAGGTATGTGATGCCAACAGGCCAGGGCCACATCAGACAGAACTGGAAACTACTGTTTTTGGCTCAGTTGCTATAGATACACATGTCTCTATAGCAACTGATGACATCTGGTAGGTCTAACTGCATTTATTCTCCTATATGATTTCTCGGTGGAGCAGGTGCACATTGAGAACCTATCATCGTCAGCACACATCACCACCCTGGTTAAATGCTAAATTCCAGAGCCAGATCCTGGTCACCTTTTGCAGGGCAGCAATAGAAAGCATCCTGACTGGAAACATCACAAATTGCCATGGTTCATGGCCCAGGACAGGCAGGCTCTACAGAGGGTGATTAAAACCACCAAAACATCACTGGTACCATCAGTGACATCAGTGACATCAGTGAAGTGAGATGTCTGCACAGAGCCCAAAGGATACTAAAAGACAACAGCCACCCAGCCACAGTCTGTTCACCCTGCTGCCATCTGACAACAGATACACAAGTATCTGCTGCCTTTTTCTCTTCCACACATACACTAATTGTGTGTGGATTGATATGGAAATATCGATGCTTCCAATCCCAAACATTTCTGCTCTACGCTTGATTCTCAGATGAAAAGGTTGATATCTAGAGTAGTTTGAGGCACCGCTGACAGAGGGTTGACATTGATTATAGCTGATAGCAAACGCAGTTGTGTGTGGAGCTTTTTCAGTTTTCAGAACAGCACTGAATGTGATGTGTCTGTGAGAACTATGAGGTACTGTGGCAACACCACAAACCTTGATAACCATCTGAGATTTAATCACAATACAGAAGAAGCTGAGGTTATGCAGTGGCAGTCGAGCAGAGGAGAAGGTGCTGCTGGGGCAAGACAGAGTCGAGTCACTGTGTCCTTTAGCACCGGCAGGTATTATCCAGGTACAGAGAGAGTAGCTACTGGCACACTATCACTAAACGTTAAATGTTAAATGTTAATAATAGCATAACAGGTAAATAAGTTAAATTCAATAAATCTTGGTAATGCCATTATAGACAATTATAAGAAACTTTTAAGGTTTTGATTAACATTCTACACAGTCTATACACTGTGAAGCCTTTGTTAAGTGGTTATGAATAACAATAAACATGTTTATGATGCTATGATTAACATATATATAGTATTAACTACTGTATATTAACACTATACAGTCCTATTAACACATATTAATGTTAACAAGCATGAGAGGACCTTAATAGAAATACCAAACAAACTTGCTAATTTAACGCTAATTTATTGACAACTGAGAAAACTCAATCTGCTGATAAGTTTCAACTTTCTTTTTAACACTTAATTTAACATCAGCCTAACATTTAGTTTAATAGAAAGTGAAAAACTTGTGTCCCTTTATAAACAAAGTTATTAACGTGTCTTAATAAATTGCTGAATTCACATAGGGCCAGCTATCATTTATAACTGCAGACATTATGGCTTTTGAAATTGAGTAACTTGCCTAACTGAGTAACTGACCTTTTTTAACGATTTTGTGATCACTATTAAATCAACCAGAGGTTTTTCACAATGTGGTCACACAAACATGTGTTATAACTGATCAATAATAATGGTGTTTGTTTTTCACATCAATAAAGCCTTGGTTACAATTCATAAGCCCTATAAAAATGATTTATTAGAAAGTGGCACAGTAGCTCACAAGGACTGTACTGTCATCAACATGTTGCATTGAATATTAGCACAAATCCCATCGGGACTTTTCTTACTGAGATAACCAGTGACACCATGACATCCAAAATCCTGTTAGGTTGTACTGTTGGCAATTAACAAACACAACTGTAGTCATGTGTTTGTGTTTGACATATGTCAGATATCTAATGTGAGGGAAAAATGATCGTCGCTGTCAGCTCGGCTGTGTTACTAACAAGACCCAGGGGCTGCAGACGAGTGCAGATGCGGTCACATCTGCCATGTCCGAGAGCACGGCTACAAGCTGTGGTGATGCAGACTAGCTGCAGCTGTGGAACACATATTGTGGTCACTCTGTCTCTGTTTGCTTTAAAACAAGGGGGCAAGCCTGCTCAAAATCTCTTGGTTCACTGTTCTGGTAACATGATAGTTGGCACAGTAGAGGGTTGGAGCAACATTCAAGTTTGGACTAATGAGGCCTGTCACACCAATAGCCAAATATAAGATGCAAAGGAGACTGCTGTTGGTAGCACACGACAAACTGCTTTCTGTAAAGCAAAAACATCTTCCAGAAGAAAAAAAATCTAAATTTAAAACAATTCCCCACATCTTAACAACAAGAAGGCCCATGAGGACTGTGCAGGGTCAACTGATGCATGGCAGACAAAAAACACTGCCCCCATTCCTGTCGGGACCTAAGCAGTAGCTGCATGACGGGCCTGGTGGAAACTGGGGTAAGAGTGTACAGATGCTGCACTGAAACACACCAAATAGTGGCTCATCAAACAACTTTGGAAGAGTGGGGAAAACCCTTTAAATTGCTGACTTACAGAACATCTGTACTGAAAAATCATCTCTTCATTTGCTTCTATTTTCTCTGGAACATGGGAACAGGATGCCTTAGCTCAATCAATTATGAGCTAGTCAGAGGTAAAATTGAAAGTACCTCGGGGGTCTCGGGCTTCCGGAGACCTGGATTGCACTGGACAAGCAGTAAGGAGCCGTTTTTTCCATCCTTTTTTTTTTTCAATCTTTAAAACAAGTCCCCAGCTACTTCGGTTCTTTTATGGACTATGAAACTGCCATCAGCATGGGGGTGAGTAGCTAATGACTCAGTTTTCATTTTTGGGTGAACTTTTCCTTTAATCTGTTTGACAAGATGCATCTCTGTTCCTTGACCCAAACATTCAACTGGAAACAAAAGCAAATTGAATGTTCGAACATCAAGTCCAGCAGCTTCTTTCTTTAACACTTGGGCTAATTCACTCATTTAGGAGCCATCCTAATTAGCACACATACTCAGTGCAGAGGCTTTTTTCTTCTTTATTAGAAATATCTCAGTTGAAAACGTCCCCTCTCTAACCTTTGAGCTTCCCCAGCCACATGAGGGAACTTTACTTCATAACTCCAGCACCACAGCTCATCAGCTGAGCCACCTCTGTGACCTCAGCTGACTCTAACACTGAACAGCTTCACCAAATGTGCATCATGAAAAGATCAGGCATAAAGAAAACATTTTCTATTATCCTAATTATGTTTTTTTTTTTTTTTCAGTAGAAAACTACTTCAAATGCAAATGAGCCTGAAGAGATTATTATTATGTGTGCATAACCATTTTCCGATCGTCGAACCTCTGATTCAGAAGGAACAATGCGGATTCCGTCCTGGCCGTGGAACAGTGGATCAGCTCTTCACCCTTGCAGGTTTGCTGGGGGGGTCATGGGAGTTTGCCCATCCAGCCTTCATGTGTTTTGTGGACTTGGAGAAGGCTTACGACCGGGTCCCCCAGGAGTACTGTGGGGGGGTACTGAGGGATCATAGGGTACCGGGACCGTTGGTACGAGCTATCCAGTCCTTGTACGACCAAAGTGAGAGTTGTGTCCGTATACTCAGCACAAAGTGGAATACGTTTCCAGTGGGTGTTGGACTCTGCCAGGGCTGCCCCTTGTCTCCGATCCTGTTTGTGATATTCATGGACAGGATCTCAAGGCGCAGCCATGGTGAGGAGAGTCCGGTATGGGAACCTCAGAATTGCATCTTTGCTTTTTGTGGATGACGTGGTTCTTTTGGCTTCCTCAGCCCGTGACCTCCAGCAGGCATTGGGGCGGTTCGCAGCCGAATGTGACGCGGTTGGATGAGGGTCAGCACCTCTAAGTCTGAGGCCATGGTTCTCTGCCGGAAAACGGTGGATTGCCCCCTCCAGTTGGGGAGTGAGCTCCTGACCCAAGCGAAGGAGTTTAAGTATCTCGGGGTCTTGTTCACGAGTGATGGGAGAATGGAGCATGAGGTGGACAGACGGCTTGGTGCGGCGTCTGCAGTATTGTGTGCGTTGTACCGGACGGTCGTGGTGAAGAGGGAGCTGAGCCGCAAGGCGAAGCTCTCGATTTACTGGTCCATCTATGTTCCAACCCTCACCTTTGGTCACGAGCTGTGGGTAGTGCCCAAAAGAACGAGGTCGCGGATACAAGCGGCCGAAATGAGTTTTCTCCGTAGGGTGGCTGGGCTCAGCCTTAGGGATAAGGTGAGAAGCTCAGACATCCGGAGGGAGCTCAGCGTAGAGCTGCTGCTCCTTCGCGTCGAGAGGAGCCAGTTGAGGTGGTTTCAGCATCTGATCAGGATGCCTCCTGGGCGCCTCCCCTTGGAGATTTTCCGGGCATGTCCAACTGGGAGGAGACCCCAGGGCAGACCCAGAACCCGCTGGAGAGATTACATATCTCATCTGGCCTGGGAACGCCTCGGGATCCTCCCGGAGGAGCTGGAAAGTGTTGCTGGGGAGAAGGAGGTCTGGAGCTCCCTACTGAGCCTGCTGCCACCGTGACCCGACCCCGGATAAGCGGAGGAAGATGAATGAATGAGTGAATGAATAACCATTTTACAACTTCACCAAGCTTTGGCCCAGAATTAATTTTTATAACTTTATTACACTGTGGAACCTTCATGAATTGGAAAATATACCAGCATCAGTCAGACACACTTTCCATATTGTATTTAACTTCAATGCAAACCAATGATGCATTCACATTTGTATGTGTCATTGGCTACACATCATATTGACATTTCTACAACACATGCCAAATGATGTTCACAAGACATGTAACTACTCAAACTTAGTTAGGGAAATTGGTTTATGGATGCTTATATGAATTTGCATGTTTACGCAAAAAGTCAAATAAAATGTGTCGCATTATTTTTGGGGACCAAAAATATTGGCAAAACACAAAATAAATGTATAGAAATGTCACAGAATAAACAATCAAGTGAAAAACTAAAATATCCCAATCTTCCTAACTAATTTTGAGTAGTGTATGAGCTGACCTTCATATTAGGAGATGGAGGGGATAGTGGTGGAGTTAGAGGACAAGGCTGCCAAGTCAGTGACTGCAGTTAGCGACTGCATGTGTCGGAATATCTGCTGCTATGTTTGTGGTGACCAAAGCAGGTATTTTACAGGTGCAATATGTAAGAATCTAAGTTTAAAACATTCAAAAATCATTAATAGAATACGAAGTTATTAAGTACAGTACAGTCTTGGCATTATGTCAAAGACATCTTTTTACTGTGTTGCAGAGACGTCTACATAAGTTAGCATGCTAACCAGCTAGCTCCTGGCTGTCTCCTTATACCACCATGTACTTAGTATAGTTGATAGTATAGCTAAGGCGTCTGGAGGTGAGCTGTACGATTTTGAATGACTATAACGATACAAAAGTAGTCAGTCTTCTTGCTGATGGTCTCTTTTGCTCAGAGAGATCAAGCCAAAATCTCAGGGCACATCCTGTATTTATATCCCTACAAAATAGACTTGATTACACCTATTAGCTTATTAGTCTGTACACATTTATTTTAGTTATTAATGCCAAAAATTAGGTGAACTGAAAGATGGGAGAGACAGAACTGTAAATGTGTGTGGGTTAGACAGATAAAGAAGGATTGAGGGGTAGGTCTGGGCTGAAAGGGAAGCAAAATGTAATCACTCTTTACAGACCAAACTCAGAAGACAGAGAAATGCAAAGAGAATGAAAAATTAAATATAAATACAAGAAGAAGAACTTGAGAGATGCATTGACAATGACAATAAACTGGCATGCAAAAGAGAATACAACCTGCTACAACGCAGTTTATAGAGTTCAAAAGAAAATGTTTAGTTAGAAATGTAAATGTCACTTAAATTTGAATCAGCATTAAATTATCTGTTGTTATAGTTTTTTGCCAACTTACAAACTAGTGAGACAGATGTGCCTTTCGGTGCTTGGTGGTGCTGTGGAAAGGGCCACTTACAATCCTGTTCAACAGATAGACATGACCTTCTGTTGCTCTTCATATAAACCGGAGTAGAGAATGCCAGCTCACACAAGTAGGTAGTGGAGAAAAGAAGAAGTTGCTCAATATCAAACAGATCTGTCAAAACTGATCCAGTCAGAGCTCTCCAAATTTGAGTTTCATGGTAAGGTCCATACAGAGCCCTCTCGCTGTCAAAGTGAGCTTCCCTGTTGAGGATTCCTGGTTGAATGGGTCTTAAATCCAGTTATAGTCCTCAATGTCAGCCACACGTGGAAAACAGTGTTCAAACCTCTCTTTTAATGTCTGAAAGTGTTAAGCAAAAACAGCATACTCTCTGGCTGCCTGTGGCGCGGCTGGTGCCAGTGGGAACAATGTCCATGGAGGCCTGTTTCAAAACCTCGTACAACAGCGAAAGCTTGGCCAGAAACTCTCAAATCTTGTCTGTGGATGATAGACTGTTTTCATTTTTGTCCTGAAGCTTGGCGTTAAACTCGCTGAAATGCCCAAATACGTCTGCACGGTAAGCCAGCTTGGTGCACCACCTGTCAACCACGAGCTCGTCCTTAGTATAAGCTCATAATGATTGGACAGAACTTTCCCCTGTGACAGCCAACAGGATGAGGCTTTGGTAGTCAGCTGCCGTTTCAGTGCACAGTTGGGAGAAAAGGGGGAACTTTAGGGGCCTCGATTTGATGTAATTCACCTCGCACAAGAAAACAATCAATTTTCCCCTTGTTGTCCTCCCTCACACTGGCTGTTATTCAGGGCCTTTGATGTGTCACACTCTAATAATTCCCTCTACCCAACGATTATGTGAATGGCAACATATCAAGATTCCCTTGAAGTTTTTAAAAGGATTTTTTTAAGTTACTTGTATAGTTGTATATTGCAATAGTAACGTTTGGTTGTAACAAAGTCCCTCGGCACACCTTGATTTGTTTCATTACCAGTTTAAAGTTCCTTGTAGTTCCTTTAGATAGGGTACAGTCTTTGGGGCTACATATGGGGGAAAAAAATATTATAATATTATTAACAAATACTGCCATTATCCTGCCTCATCCTGTCCATGGCTCCATGGACAGGATGAGGCAGGACATGGTCCATCATGTTTCATGTGTGCTATGAACAAACTTTTTTTCAGTCTGAATAGAATCAATGATCAATTATCAATTCGTTTAATTATCATCTATAAATACATATTCTACCAGGGATGCGGGAAGTCAATCACAGTTGGGGGTGCTGAGGAGTCTGTCTATCTAATGACGACGTAATTGTAAATGGTGCGCAACATTCATGTTTTTGTATAAATTTGAATGGACAGGATAATTGATCATTATTTACAATAATTTACAACAGTTTCAGAATGTTTTGCATGACAGCAGATGGAAAACTCAACATCAACATCAACAGCCACATCAACTACAGTCAACAACAGCAAGGAGATCCCCCAGACTCCCTTACAAAATCTCTCAATTTTGTGAGTTGTTGAGTTAGGAGAAACTTTATAAATTTTGTGATTAACTGTTTCTGATGAATTCTTCTTTATGTGGGCCTTCTTGTGAATTTGGCATACTTTATAGCCACATTTAGGGGGTGCTGCAGCCCCTTCAGCATCCCCAGTTCCCACTTCCATGTATTCTACTATTTGATGTAATGTGGACAGGGCAAAGATGGTGAGATAACTGTCCTCAGACCCAAACCTGACTGGCCTTCAGTCTGAGATTGAACATGAATGTTATTCCCACAGAGAGTACACCTGCTGCATGTCACACAGTGCTGCAGCATGCCTGACTGCCTGCTGTTTGGTCACTGTGGTTCATCCCCTATCACTCCACACTCACACAGGGAGGGAGAGGGTCAGTGATACACTGCCACTCCGTGCTTCACTGGCACATAAACGCTACCGTCTGTCTCCAGGCCATGCCGTTCCAGAATAGCTTGATGCATGGCTTCCTATATCGAGGTTGCCGTGGGGCTGTGGAACAAGAGCGGCTGTGGAGAGGAGCTTATGTGTGGCTGAGCTGAGGCAATAGCAGACAGAGATGGGCATGGAATGGCAGAGCAGCAGATAATAAAAACACTGAACTTGTGCCTCATCCCTGTTTGTGATCGACAGAGCCTGTTGAGGATGCTCCTTTCATACCCAATCATGATACTATCACCTGTTATCAATGAACCTGTGGAAGGTAAATAGGTGTTTTTGGAGTATTCCACAACTTTCACAGTCTTTTGTTGCCCCTATCCCAACTTGTTTGAAACACCAACCTCAAAGTAAGCATATATTTACAAAAAGTCCACGATAAAGTAAAGCATTAAATATTTTGACTATTTATAATTGAGTGTACTGTTAGTAAAAAAGGATTAGCAATTTATCCCATTCTGTTCTATTGATGTTTTACACAGCACCCAAACTTTTTAGGAAGCAGGGTTGTACAACTTGTTTAAACTATTTGAAGGACCCTGTTAACAAGGATGTGAAATCTAACAACAGCAGCTCCAGAGGTGTTTTACATGTGACGAGTTGCTCTCTTACAAACCATCAGGCAGTGAGGGGAAGTCATGAGTGGATGCATTAAGCAGTGTGTATGTAGTGCCATCTGCTGATGATAAGGTGGAACATCCCCAGCTAAGCTGTTTCCCTCTGTGCACACTGGATTCAAGCTGCCTCTCACAGATAATGGGATGTAAATGTTTTATCATCTGAAATTCAGAGCAGCCATACACATCATCAATCAGAGCTGGGAGGAGTGCAGAAAGGTGGGGGTAAAACAAAAGTAAAGAGAAAACCTCATCTTCAAATGTGGAAATAGTTACTGATAAAGTATGAAATATATATTTGATGGAGTTGATGTTTTTACATATTTTACAACTGACCCTGCCCATGGAATCTAATCCAGTGTGTGTGGGGTCAGTGTCAGTGTCCCTGATGGTGTCTCAGCTTTCCTTTTGAAGACACGTGCAGATGAACTTACACCAGTCTGGGTCTCTGCTGTTTTCCAAAGAGATGGAACTGTATATGAATCAACTGACTTTTGGAAGACAATCATTACTCCACTTCCAAAATAACCTGTCCCTAAAGAAAATAACGATTACAGACCTGTAACCCTGACCTCCAATGTTATGAAGTGTCTGGAGAAGTTGGGTCCAGTTGAGTTGAAGTTGAGTGTGGGAGTTAAAGTCCAACATACAAGACCAGTTAGATGCTCATCAGTTTGCATATAAAAACAATCGTAGCACTGATGATACAATACCAACAATCATTTTGCAACATCTTGAAAATCCCAAGGCCTATGCTAGATTGCTGTTTGTGGACTTCAGCTCTACTTTTAATACTCTGCAGCCACAAATCCTTCTTAGTAAACTCAAACAGATGTCTGTCAACCCATATGTCATCAGGTGATATCACTCATTCTTGGTCAACAGGACCCAGCAGGTCTGAGTGAACCAGACATTGTCCGAGTCTAAAATCATCAACACAGGGACCACAGGGATGTGTCAGTTCACCAATTGTTTTTACTTTATACACACATGATTGTACAAGCAGTCATTCCAGCACTTTTATCATCAAGTTTTTGATGACTCCGCCATCTTGGGTCTAATGGACACAGATACTGACATTTAAGTTTATAGTGTGATGACCATCATCTCATTGTTAGTGTTAAGAAAACAGAGGAAATTATTTTTGATCCAGGTCAACTGGGAGATCACTCTTTACTACCGGTCCATCATGCTTGTATCACTCACGTTCATTTTTACCATTCTTACTCGTTCATCCCCATATCAGTGAATCTCCTAAGCTCAGGCTGTAAGGGACAGCCTTTTGTCCAAGACAAATCTCCCATGGCACAAATGAATGAATCTTGAATCTTAAAAATATCAGTCAATGAAGATCATTCTCTTCTGATTAACATTTCCTCTCCAAAAATACACAGTGCACATTTAAGGCTTTTTGTTTGTGTTCAATGAGAGCAAAGTCAGCACTCACCAGTTACTCGTTAATTACTTTAATCCTGCAGTGCCTGTTCTTTTCCTAATCTCTTCTCTGTACAGTCAATAAACAGGCCAAAGTACATTTCCCTCCATTAAGCAGTCAACTAGGAGAGTCATAGTACATTACGGCTGATTTTGGCACCTCCGTGGCTCGTTACGTCAGGCGAGAGTGAAGATAAATCGACTTTTGTAATCCCAAAAGTTTGGGTAACAAATAAAAAACTATTCTCTTCTCTAGTCCTGGTGTTTATTCTTCTACAAGTTTCGGACTCTGCCCACGCTGTCTTGTCACAAGCTTCAATATCTGCATTAAAGATTCTCCAAAAGTCAACAACGCCATAAATATGGCCTAGAGATGAAGTTCAGTGACTGGAATTGGCATCATTTTCCAGCACCGGAGGTTGCAGCTTGGGATCCACTGATAGCCTGCTTGCTTTCTGTGGTTGTAAATGGAACATTTGGCCATCATTCCTAATTTCCCCCCATTGTAATAAGCCACAAGCAGAGGGGAAATGACAGTGAAGTGACGAGAGAGAAAGAGAGAGTGTGTAAGAGAGCACTACAAACCATCAACAGCTTTTTCTACCCCCCTCCACCTGCTGATTTTGAGTATTATTTTGAATGTTCTGAATAAGACAGTTTTGTTTAATTTTGAAATCTAGTACCCAGGTGTTGTTCAATGTGCTCCAGGCACTGTGGATTTTTAATGCTTTCTGTGACTTTTTCTTCCCACTGATCCACTGGAACAGATGCCTGTCTGGACCCCCCCAATCCTGGAAAAACAGAGAATTGCCCCCCTCAGTATTCATAACATTTTAAACATATAACTTTGAGTCATAAAATAATATGCATTGAAAACACGTGGGCCCATTATAGACACAGAACTAAGCGTTTTAAAGTTTTTAAAGATCAGGTCCCCCCTTGCCTCACAGTGGTTTGGTCCACTGCCGACCAACCTTGCCCCCAAACACTGCAGCGCTCAGTACAGTGTCTGTGGAGCACAAGCCCCCAGGAGGAGCACTAGGCTCTAAAGCCAGTTTTCATAGTGGCCAAACTGTTATTACATCGTCACGTGATGCACTGTGGCCCAAAAATACTTTTTTCCCATAAGCTAACATTGAGAAAGAAGGGGCTGTAAAATGGTGGATACATTTTTTTGAGTGTCACAACCCCCGCAAAATGACATTTTTAATCACTTCTGACACACAATAGAATAAAACACACACACAGTTATAACCATACTGTATTTTGTTCAGTCCTTTACCTTGCAGTTGAATCTTGTGCGTCAACATGGCGGCCATTTTGGGATGTAGCAGCTGCATCTCCTAATGCATTATGTCCATAGAGGCAGGAGATCACATGCCCATTAATTTAAATTGCAACTCCTTGTTTGTTTGTTTTTGTTGTTGTTTTTTATGTT
Source organism: Pagrus major (assembly GCF_040436345.1). Taxonomy (NCBI): domain Eukaryota; kingdom Metazoa; phylum Chordata; class Actinopteri; order Spariformes; family Sparidae; genus Pagrus; species Pagrus major. The sequence goes on from NC_133236.1 coordinate 6,123,615, forward strand.
TTTTGTTTGTTTGTTTTGTTAAAACTGCCAGATGTGAATTTTAAACTTAGGACACTTGGTTAAATTAAGAGGGCAAATTGTTATACCAAAATACCGTCTATAATAGATGATTATAGCAATATTTCTGTAATATAATTATGTAAATATAACCTACACAACTTTTAAATATCTTTTTTATTTTCTTACTGTGTAAAATAGGTGCCATGATGTAACTTTGTTATAAATGAGGGAGGAAATAGCCCTTATTCATTACTACAGTACATATATGGTGTGCCATTGCCACCCACTAGCCATTTGTGGTATTTGTGGTTGAACATACAAAATCCTCTGAGGAACCTGTTAATAACTATTATTACTATTAATATAGTTGTTTTAAAGTTTTTAATATGCTGGTACAACCCTTACATTATTTACCTTTCAATTGTTCAGTATAGTTTGAAAGTACCTATACTTATATACATTTAATACCAGTTTGTTGCACTTTTTTTTGCTAAACAGTACTTTTGATGGCAGCTTTGGTGTCCCCCTCAGGAGTAGCTCTTTAGAAAATGTCCTGTGTTTTGTCCCATCCCCAATAGTGAAGTGAGATATCAGTCCTTGCAAGAGACCATGCCTATCTTTAGGTATGGTCTCATGCAAGGACTGATATCTTTAATTTTGATCTCAACTACACATGTGATGCTATCGTAGTGACAAAATTGGCACACAAACAAACAGACAGACATATAAATGCTACAGGTATCACAAAGTCTGACACGATACAATTCTGATTCAAATCTAGGCGCCTCCGATCAATGTGACACAATATCATATGCTCATTTAACACAATCAATTATAGAGGAAGCTCACACTACTTTCTTTTCAGCTTTTATCCATAAAAAAATAACAACACATATAAACAAATAATTTGTGCAGTAAAGTTCACTTTAAACCGACTCCACTAACACACATAAAACATGGTTTAACAACAATAACTTTAAACAAAAGTATAAACTACAGCTCAATAACAACTGTCAAGGAGACAAATGTTTTATGCTAGTCACCATTATTAGCTTAAGCCTATGGTATTTTGAATTGCATACATTAGCCTAGTGGCTAGCAGACTTTTTCTCTACTCATAGCTTAACAAATTACATGTATTTTTTTACACTTTTTCCTACTCACTGCTGGTTTAAGTCACTGCATCTCCTGACAGAACATCAAATCATACACATTTTTTTTCAGCCTAGCATTGTTGAAATGGATCAGCTGATGGTGCCATAGGGCAACAAGTTATCAAACTGCTAAGTGAGATGTCCTGTTTGTCTATTGACCCATCTTTTTCACACTGTTGATTTTTAGGTACCTTGAGTCCTGCTACATTTACTTTAGCAAATGGTGATGATGAATTGGGGACTATCACAGTGGGACATGAAGCTGCTCTGTAGTCTGGTGGTACAGCAGCGGATACTTCTGTATCTGTTGTCAGATGGCAGCAGGGTGAACAGACTGTGGCTGGGTGGGTGTTGTCTTTTAGTATCTTTGGGCTGCGTGCAGACATCTGACTTCATCAAATCACTGATGCTCTGTAGATGGTACCAGTGATGTTCTGGGAGGTTTTAATCACTCGCTGTGTTTGTGATGTTTCCAGTCACAATGGTTTCTATTGCTCCTCTTTGCAATAAGAGGTTGAGCACTAATGTAGAGGAGGTGTGACTCAGAACTCTTTGGGGTCTGCTTGTGAGGAAGTCCAATATCCAGTTGCAGAGTGTTGTACTCAAGCCCAGGGTGTTTAGTTTTCCAATCAGCTTCATGGGTGAGATTGTGTTAAATGCTGAGCTGAAGTCAACAAACAGAAAGCTGTTCTTATTCTCCAGGTGTGTGAAGACTGACTGGAGGGCAGAAGATAAGGCATCCTCTGTGGGTCTGTTGGTTCTGAAAGCATACTGGTGAGGGTCCAGGCTGCCAGGGATGTTATCTTTAATGTGCTGGAGAACCACTTTCTCAAAGCACTTCATCAGGATGGTGGTGAGAGCCACAGGGTGGTAGTCATTAAGACTCGACACAGCAGACTTTTTTGGTACAGGGACAATGATGGCTGTCTTGAGGCAGGATTTTGTCTTTTGTCTTCTCAGCAGGATTTTCTCACATCCGCTGTGGTTACTGACAGTGACTGGTCTTTAACCTTTGCACAGCTGTGGCTCTCCAGAGTTTATAATTCACACTGAGATAACAATGGCTGTGGGTAGATGGAGAACACTGAACAAAGAGAAATAGGTTTGTCTAGTTGGAGCTGGTATCAGATCAAATTGGCTAAGAAGACATGTTAATCTACACTGCTGATAGTGATCAAAGCCCTGCAGCCAAAAAAAAAGGAGAAAAAAAGCCCTGCAGCCAGTCTGAGGCAGAAAGTACAGACAGCAGAGTCAGGCCACATATGTAATTTAGAGGCTGTGTTGCTGGTAGACAGCAAGGGCTGCATCCATTCTCCTGCTCTTGACAACCACTTATTGTGATGCTAAATGGAAACAGATAGCAGCAAATCTGACTGCGCAAACAACAAAACTCCACCTCGTTCCACCAGGACAGTTTTCACAAAAAAAAATCCATACAGACAAATCTGGAATTGCACAGACACGTGTAGTTTTATGTGAGAATGTTAGACAAAACCGATTTCAAATGCAATCCATGAAATCCCATTCACTGAGATAACATACAACAGAGCGACCTTAACAGTGGTTCACACCAAAAATTGTATTAATTGTAATTGTATAGAACAGCGGAATAAGCTTACCTGGAGTTCGACTAAGATCATTAATGGAGATTAATAAAGATAAATTAATCAAATATTGAAAGCCCTCAACAAGCCTTTGATAAATTGCAAGATGCACTTTGTCCTGAATGCATATAAAACTAAATACATACTACTCTACAGAGTCAGATATATTGTGGACAGTGGTTTGAATGGACTCAGTCTTGAGAGCATCCCAGGGTAAAATATCTGGTTGGATTGGAAACTAACATTAAAAAGTCACATTGACACACTTGTCAGCAAGCTATGACTAAAAATTGAATGAAAACTTCTTCAACAAGAGGGTAACCAGGGCCCTCTTAAGCATTGTGGGAAATGTACCTGAAGTCAGAGAAGCATTTATCATGTGCATGACTAGCAGCATCATTGGGTGATGGCTCGAAAGAGAGTACAAGTGATGGGATGAGAGGAGAAGTCTTAGGACATGATCCTCAGTGAGGGGAAATGCAGTAACCAGAGAAGATAAACTGCATTTGGGTAGTTCAATGTATTGACAACTGATAACTGTCACCTCTGTGATTAGTTACTCTGATTTTGACACTTATTGTTTGTCTGTTCACAAGGCTTAGGTATATTACTCAATATGTTTATCCTGCCTCCTTTTTTTTCTCAGGAGGCTGTCTTGTCAGTTGGCTCTCAGACTATCCTCTGTGCTGAACAATAAACATTGGCTGGGTACTCCCTTCTATTTTGCCAAGATCGGCTTTCAGTCTGCCTCTAAAGTCAGCAGACAAATGGGCAAATAAGTCCAACTAAACAATTCAGACAGGACATGCCATCTTGTAATGAAATTCAATGTGCCGAGACAGAAAAGAAGAGAGCGAGAGAAAGATTCTGCTTAGAACAAAGGGTAGAGTTGGGGTGGCTGCCACAGCTCATGGGATGTTCAGATCTTTCCAGAAAAGACAGCGCTTTACATGACGCTTCAGAGGAAAGGACGTCTCATTTCTTTTAGAACATATTTCCTTGTTTCCTCTTTCCTCCCATGGTTTCCTTGCGCCTCTACATTAATCCTCAGTGGGAGGGACTAAACTGTAACTAAACTTAACTAACTGAAAGCTGTAGTTATAAATTCTCTAAGGAAAACAGAGTTCAACTTTTATCTTTTGACATACAGTCGTGGTCAAAAGTTTCCATCCACTTGTAAATAACATGTATATCATGACAGTCTTCAGTTCCTATGATTTCTACAGCTCTCATGTTTCTGTGATGAATGAGTGGAACACAAACTACTTTGTCACAAAAAACATTCATGAAGTTTGGTTCAGTAATGAATTTATTATAGGTCTTCTGAAAATGTGACCAAATCTGCTGGCTCAAAACTATACATACAGTAATTCTCGGTGTAGAATCGGTGAAGTTCAGCTAAATTTGTTGTCTTCCTGGCACAGACTTGTTTCTTCAGCACAGTCCACATGTTCTCATTGGGGTTCAAGTCAGGACTGGTGTCAGGTGTGTTGACCCGCAGCTTGAAAACAGCTTAAAACATACATTATCAGAGCTACTTTGTGAGTTAACAGTTTGAGTCGAGCGAGAATGCAACAAACAAAGTCAACCAATCAGAGGTGGAGTAGTGCGGGTCTTATGAAAACTCAGGTGCAAACCATAATAACGCTGGATGGAGAGGGATGGCATACAAGGGAGGATGCATTTTGGTTATTTTGATAAAAAGTGGGACAGGGTCCCCCCTCGCTCCCTCTCATATCACCTACTATTGATAATAATGTAATGTTTTGCCAAAGTGATTGTGATGTGGCCTCTCCTTAATTTAATGTATACATACTTAATGCCATTGGTTTGCAAAAGTTGTAAGTCCACTTGGTTTGTTCCGATGTCATTCAGTACTACATTGGTTGTGACCAGCGGATCCGGACCTGCTGTTGTGAAATCAGAATCACAGGTGAAAAGTCTAAAACACAAGGTGTTTTTTGGCTGACTTTATAAAATAAACTGCTGATGAAGAAAGTCAACAGAGCAGACACACACAGGGAGAGCAAGACAGAAAGAGGCAGGGTGGGGCAAGCCAGTCTATGTCGAGTAAGAGACCAAAGTTAGAAAGAGAACTGAGACATGGCAGCCTCTGCCATCAGTGCATGAGTGTGTGTGTGAATGGGTTTATGTGGTCCATGTAAAATTTACAACTGAAGTGATTCAATATTTAGCAGCGATGTACAAGAAGCAGATGTGCCAACATAATATCATCTTTGTTTGGAATACATCTAAAGAGAATTATTTGTGTGCCTCTCTTCATGCTACTGCTGTCAGCATCTAAATAATATGTACTCTACAATGTGCTGCCACACATTTCTTTTAATGGTAAACTTATACACAACAATAAACAGCTGAGGGACTTTGATGACAACAAAGCGAAGGGGAGAAAAATGGGGACAAACAATAGTTTTAGTCTGCCTGGGCCTGATCCAATTTGGATGCAAATGCACAGAGGTTTTCTGCTCGGGTCCTCTGTTTATTCCGCTTTATGCAAATGTTACAATTAGGCTGCTTATCTTGACACAATGCGCAATTCCAAAACAATAGGAGATAATGGATACTATCAGCGGCAGGTCTATTAGGGAGCAGGGGTAGATGACGTTAGCCCTATCCTCAGAGATGATGCAATCCTGTTAATAAATTTGTGAGTGGGGTAGATCTGCTGATGGAGACAAACCCATGTATACACATTACTTGGAAAATAAGTGTTAGTGTTTTTATTTAACTTGACTTGGCCATGTGTGTCACATACTGCAGGTCAATGAGCTGAGTGCTAGAAATTTTAGGCAATCAAGGCAGAGCACTTGATCCCAAAATATAGAGTGCACTTACTGCAATAAGAACACTATGTCACATCTACTAACAGGAGAGATTTTTCTTACATTTTGGCTTTATTACTGTGCTATTAGAATACTTTCAAGGAACAGAAGCTTATTATTCCATCTGGTTGCGGCATCATTAAACTGTTCATTCTTTCCATTGTGCAGCTTTCTCATAGAGACAAATTAGTTAACTTGACTCTACAGCTGTGCTAGCAGTCCTGCAGGAGACTTTGAGTTAAGTGCTAACATCGCCATGCAGACATAATTATCATGTTCACCATCTTAGGGTAGTGTGTTGTGGAACAGTCAGGGGATCACCAGTGATTACAATTCTTCCTGCGGGAAACATAAATATCAGAACAAAATGTGCCGACCCATATACTGTGGATGTTGAGATATTTCACTAATTAAGTTAAAACGTTGACCTGCTACAAGAAAAGTCAGTGGATCACCAAATGAATTCCAATGTATCCTCTAGGCACCATTGGTATCCGTACCAAGCCATCCAGTACTTTTACAGAGAACGTTTTTCTTGGGCACTGGATGAGTGGTCAGGATATCAGCAAAGCAAGAAAGATTTATCCTCTGCAACGTTTAAAATGACAGCATTGTTCATCTGTCAGTAGGCAGCTTATGTGTGTAGGCCTACCACATATAGCCATGTTTTTTATCCACGTGTAAAGAACATGTATATCATGTCAGTCTTGAATTCCAATGATCTCTACATGGGCATGTGTCTATGACGTTACGTGTGCAACACTATTTTGCGCCATCCTCCACGCGACTGCATATCCCACTGAGAGTGTTACAGATGCAGCGCGTGCTGCCGGCTGATACAGAAGACCTCCTGACATTTTGCTTATTTTTTTCCTTATTTACTTAAATCCTTCTATGCTGCATGTCAATGTAGTAAAGTGAAACATCATCCCAAAATGGTACAGGGTGTTTTATTTTTTAAATTGACCAGATGCACTATGTTGTTCCAGTGTGTTTCAAAAAAGAAAATATCAATCAACACAGAGCAAGTTCCAAAAGAAGATAGAGGAATTTTTTTTTGAGAGATGATGTGAGCCGCTTTACTGCAGGAAAAAAACAAACCATCACAGGGGGAAAAGCAAAAATGCAGAAAAGGTTTCTAAATGATACCATAAAAAAATCTTCATCGCAAATTCTTTCTTGAGAATCCATCAAGTCAGCTGTCATGTGCACTTTTCTGTTGCATGTGTCCTTTCTGGGTTGTCCACCCATCCATATCTGACAGAGAAACATGTCTATAAAGTTCATGAAAACTTCTCCTGCCTTGAACAGAAACTTCATACACTCCAACTAATTGGGACATCTGACTTGGAAATCATTGCAAACTCAATATGCTGTGACCCTGTAAGCAAAGAATGCATGTATGGAGAGTGTGCCAAATGCAGAGGCATGTCTATCAGCTCAACCGTGACTATGATGCTGAGGCTCCAGTGAGATTTGTTCAGTGGACAAGTGAACTGGGAAAAAAGAGAAAGAAAAAGAAAGCAAGTGAGAAAGAATCACAGCTAGTCCGAATGACTGTGAAAAAGGAGATAGAGAGTTCTCTAGGAGATATGATTGAGATGTTTCAGAACCAGCTGAGGGTTTTCACATGGCATCAATTCAACATTAAAATGCAATACCTACACTACCATGTGCTCAAGAAAAACATGAAATCTCATGAGTGTTTGATTCACATGGATTTTTCTGAAAACTATGCATGCAAATTGTCAACAGAGATTCCGGCAGTTCACTTTGCATCCTCTCAGCAGCAGGCGACTCTGCATAACAGAATCCTTCATGTGGGTGGAGTGGACAAACATTTGTGCTTCACGACCATCTCAGCATCAAAAGAGAAAAGTCCACCTGCTATATGGACACACCTGTCCCCTGTCCTAGATCATGTGAAAACACACCATCCATCAGTAACTTTGGTTCATTTTTTTAGTGATGGACCATGTACCCAATACCGCCAGAAGGCTAATTTCTACATGTTGAGCACAGAGTTGTTCAAGAAAGGCTTCAAGAAAGGCACATGGAGCTTCTTTGAAGCAGGACATGGAAAAGGTGCTCCAGATGGAGTAGGTGGGGCTTTAAAAAGAACAGCAGACAGATTGGTCGGTGAAGGAAAAGACATTCCAAATGGGAAGGAGCAACTGTATGACTGTCTACTGAATGCCGAGACCTCTATACAGCTGTTCTACATCGATGAGGAAGCTGTGGACAAAGCTGTACAGAAGATGCCAAAACGACTCCCCGTGGTTCCTTCAACAATGCGCCTCCATCAGATGATCACTCTCACGCCAGGAAAGGTCATCTACAGAGATGTCAGCTGTCTCCGCTCAACCAGGCAGACTCTTGAGTGTACATGTCGCAACACACAAAGGTTTGAATTTGATGTTGAGCCCATCCTTTCTGACACCAAAGTGCTCCAAACGCAGACCACAAATGAAGTCAAGTGGGAAAGCAAGGATATCACTGGACAGTGGTGTGTCATCAATATATGATGATGAGATTTATCCTGGGACCATTCACTCGTTGCATAAGTAGAATGTTGACGACTTCCGGTTTGCTTCCGGTCGGCCTCTTTATTTCCGGTGGTGAAGCGATGGCACTGTTTTACTCCCAGTGTTTACAAGATCTCCCTACAATCACAATTAGTGACGTACATCGTCTCGTACAAAAGGGAACTTCTGCCCCCAGGAGTAAATGTGAAAAGGGCTTCAAAATGTATTTGTCCAGTTTCATCGACAACTATGAAGGTAAGTTATAATCGCAAAAACAGTAACACTAGCTAGCTAGCTAGCTATTCTAGCTAACATGAGCTGTCAAGACAGCTGTAGTTGCTTGCTGCCTTTGACAACTTGACAGGATATCTAATCAACTGTAAAATGTTCAATTGATGTACAATTATGTTTTACATAAAATGAATAATGTACAATTCCCACAGTTTCAAACAAAGATCCAGCAGGGAGAGTGAGCGTCAGGGGCTACCTGCTACAGGTCGATGAGGAAACATGAAAAGCCTCATGACCTCTGAGTAGGGAGGAAAAAGAGTTTAATGTTAATCTATCGGTTGAAGTCAGGTAGTTTCTGGGGGGTTTATGTGGCTAGAGTTGGTAACGTGAATTCAGAGTTTATAAACGTTAAAGGGATACTCGTTAAGACAACCTGCAGTTGCTCGACAAATAACGTGAACCAACACTTAGCTTTCATGGAAACCCCAGAAACTGTTTGTGACTGCTTTTGTTCTTAGAGCATAAGGTTAGACATGGAGGGTACATTGGTCAGTGGTAGGTACGTGCTGATTTTGTACCCTGAATCTGTGTTAATATAACTTGTTCAACGCGTTCAGTGTTCACTGTTTTATGTTGTTACAATAAACAATTATTATTATAATTAAGTGAAAAACAATAATGAAGAGAGTAGAGAGACAGGCTTCAAAGGTGTGTCAATTACAGTACCTAAAACAGAGCAGAACTAGATTTTAATTCTCTCTGCAGTTGACTACCTGACAGCTATTTTCATACCTACTATTTGCCTGATTAGCCTGCTCTCATCTTTCTCATTTTCATTGTTGTAGTTGTGTCTTCAATCGGAAATTAAAGATATTTTTTTATGTGTAGATTGCCTTTGAGAATTGCTCACCAGTGGAGGTAGCAGAGGCAGTGTGTTCCTGTGTGGCTGGAACAGCATTATGCAACCACAACACAATGGCGGAGGGGTGGGGTGGCAGGGGGTGGCCGTGGCCACCTCACGCTGAATCCTGGCCACCCTATTGGCCACCCTGGCCTGACCCCAATCACCCATGCAACCGCCGCATCACAGCTGTTACTACTTTCTGGCGTGCGGAACCTTTCCTGCACTGCGACGGCACTACCGGACACTTTAGATGCGCACACATCCTGTGTTTTGGATATATGGCACGAAGGCGCGACCAGAGTCACATCCATAGGCCAGTCACCACTGAGTGCCGGCGGGTTTGTCCAAATGCGACCGAACAACAGATAATCAAAGGTAAGCAATAATATCAGTGGGGAGATTCGCGTTTCAACGCTAGCAAGCTAACTAACAGGAAAAGATAGCAAAAAGTATAAGCATTGGCTAACTTCTTTATGCATCGGTGAAGTCATCCTTAAACTGTTAAGTAAGCTAAATGAGACAAAAAACGATGTATCGTCACATTTTTTACTCATTCCAACTAAAGTCACATTACTTTTTAAATAATTTTAATAACAGGGAAATTGACTAGCATCTTTGTCGGCACATGTTTTTAATGTTAGATAACTCCCCCAAATAAGTTAATTCAAACATAATAAATATGTCATAGTTTGATAAATTGGGCTGTCAATTTAATTAATGTATTTGTTTAGTTAACTTTGCTATTACTAGCTATAATGATGGTGGTACTGTTGATATGTTATTATTTAGCATTGGTGTATTATGTCAGAGCAGCACAGACATGAAGAGAAAGACAGCAGACATAGCTTCCTTCTTCAGTAAGGGAGCAGTCAGGAAGAAGAAGCCAGCTGAGGCACAGAATGACAGACAGGGTGAACAGATAGAAGAGACACTCTCTCACAGAGAGTGAGAGAGAGCAGTGCCCAGTGAGTGGAGTGGTCCCAAGTCAGCCTCCAGGTATACAAACCGTCTCACACATGCACTTGGCCATAGTGTTACCCTCTTTGACAATGTCCACTAGTGTGTTATGTTCATATACAGGTCTCGTTTGTGAATTTCCCCATTGTGGGACTAATAAAGGAATATCTTATGTTGAAAATTAGTTTACATGAATTTTAAAAACCTTTTTTAAAAAAAAAGTTTCAGCACCTTTAAGTCAGACACATTATTTTTCAGTTGTTTCCCAAAGAGCCCAGCAGACAGACTCGGAGAGTGTGAGTGAGCAGCTCCCCCATACCAGTGGCCCCGTTTGGCTCTTTTGTGTTGCTACCCTCTTGTTTATTCTGTCTATTAAACAAATCATGCAGAAACTAGGTTATAAAACCTTTTGTAAAATTATTCAAACATCTTAAAATCTGACACTTCTATTTTTAGATGTTACTGAAAGACCTAATCAGCAGAAAGACTCAGAGAGTGAGAGAGAGGAGCCCCCATTGACCAGTGGCCCAAGAGGACCTCCAGGTAAATCTTTCATTCACACATTTGGCTCTCTTGTGTTGCTACCCTCTTGTCTACTAGTTTATTCTGTCTATTAAACAAATCATGCAGAAACTATGTTATAAAACCTTTTGGAAAACTATTCAAACCCTTTAAAATCTGACACTTCTATTTTTAGATGTTACTGAAAGACCTAATCAGCAGACAGACTCAGAGAGTGAGAGAGAGGAGCCCCACTGACCAGTGGACCAAGAGGACCTCCAGGTATACTAACACCTACACATTGGTCACTTGGAATTGTACTTATGCCAGATATGATGCAGTAGCTCTGTTAACCTGGTAGCCTGATAACTCATGAATAGGTCTGATTCACTCATATAAACACCTCAGTCTGTCTCAGTTAGATGAATGGTCACAAGTCTATTACTTTTTTAAGCAGACTGAAGGGCCTGGATCATCCATTAGATGTAGAATGGGACAATAGTCACACTAATTGTGTGATCTTGATTATTAATCTCGTCTGTAATTGAATAATTGAAGTTGCTTTTTTTCTTTTCTTAAATAGACATATCCAAATCAAGAGCTGATGGACCGGTCCAGCCACATCTGAAGCTCTTTCCTAGAACACTCCAGGGTGACAGGAGGAGAAACTTTCAAGCCTCATGGTACCATAAACACCCATGGCTCGAATACTTGCAGAGCCAAGACTCTGCATACTGCTATGCATGCAGCATTTCTCAAAACCAAACTGTGCAATAATGATAGGGATACAGGCCTTAAATCCTTCAAGTGCTACATTTTGCCAAGAGGAGGCTCTATTTTCATTTGCTTCTATTTATGCATGTAACATAGACGACCTCAGACATGAGGTGCACCAAATGAAAAGAGTCCTACAGAGGAAAGTAGCATGTGGCATACAGAAGCCCTCTAACATAGTAGAGCTCACTAACATGATTGAACCTCTTAAAGAGGTATTCCATGAGCTCTTCCGATTGTGCAAAATCGCCATTGCAATACCTGTAAGTACTGCTTCCTGTGAACGCAGCTTTTCCACACTGAAGCTGGTAAAGACATACCTGCGTTCCACCATGGATGATGACAGACTGAGCAATCTGGGTGTTTTGAGTGTGGAGTCCAGGCGAGCAAAGTCCCTGGACATGGAAGATTTTGTAAATCGCTTTAGTGCAAACCACAACAATCGCAGAATACAGCTGTGAGATGAATGATAACAGATATTTTATCTGTCAGAGAGAATAGTTTTAAGAGAAAGTTGCACTTAAGGGTTTCATATTTTCTGCATAAGTATTTCACTTTTGTATGTACTTTGTAATGTAATTTTGAACGTTTTGTATGTACTTTGTAATGTAATTTGTAACTGACTTGATTTGACTTTTCATCCTCTAGTCTATTGGATAGGGCTGGGTATTGTTAAGAATTAATAAATACAAATATTGTGGAGGTGTGTGGTTTAGGTGTCCTAAATACCCCTATATTTTCTAGTGAGACATTGCCACCCCAAAATGATCACATAACCATCCTGGCTCCGCCGCTGCCACAACGTTGCTTTGCTTTTCCAGTCCGTGCATTATTCCACTCTCAAGCTGGCCGCGGTGCCCCCTGTCCTTAGCTGCACAGAGACAGAGCAGCGTTGGCACAAGCCAAGAACCATGGTAAGTATTTGTTTAGATCCAAAACACAGGCTAATGCTATTTCCATTGCTGGTTATCCATCAATGACATTTTAATTCATTTAATGGTTCTTTTGTGTACTTAATAGGGTTTGAAACCAGGCAGAGTGGGTGATATGGTATTCCTCTCCACAAAGTCCAAAGCCAGACAATACACAGTAGCTGACGGTGTAAGGTAATATCTATTGTCCTATGAAATAGTATAGCCTCGCCTAATATATAACTGTTCAGTGTTTTCTCCGTGTAAAATTGTTTTAAAATTATATTGAAATTTTAAATCTTTAATTTGTGAAATATTAATTTTAAAGGAGTAACTGTTACAAGGCAGTGCAGGGAAATCTGCCAGATCCAGATGTCCTGAAAGTGGCGGAGGTCTACAAGGACTTCAGACGTTGCTCCACTCATCACCACCATGGTAATAAGTGGGGATGTGCCACTTGTGGACTCCTCTCCTCTTGGAGTGGTCCAAGAAGGGAGTCCCATCTCATACCAGCATGCATTGCCAGTGAGTGAGGTTGTAATGCACCACCCAGATGCCCCCCCTCCACCACTTCTGCCGTTAGATGGCTACAGGCTGGATCCATCCAACAACTGCATCTGCTATCAATAGCAACATCCTTTGATATGGCAAGGAAAAGAGGCGGCCACCAGGAAGCAGAGCAACAGTGTGGAGTGGCACCGTGTCCGGAGACTAAGGATCACTTCTTCCCGGTTCAGGGAAATATGCCACGTGAGAGGGCAGAGCTCAGCAGAAAACCTGGCTGAAAGAATTAAGAAGGGAGTGTCACAGACGGCATTGATGAAGAGGGGATTGGCACTGGAACCAGTTGCCATTCAGGAGTACTGCCGGGTGAAAAATGTCAACTACTGGCCATGTGGGTTCGTGATCCACCCGGATGCCCCCTGGTTGGGGTCATCTCCTGATGGCATCATTTTTGACCCAACTGAGAGTCCACCGTTTGGACTCATTGAAATTAAATGTCCGAATGCCAAAAGCTACGTAGACTGTAGCTATCTGAAAATGCACAGTGGCACATTAAAGTTAAAACAGAGCCATAGCTACTATTGGCTACTACTGGTGCGATTTTGTCGTCTTTGCAGATGATGACATTCTTGTGCAGCGTATTTACTGGGATGCTGAGGTGGCTGCAATTATTAGGGAGAAGGGAGATTTTTTCTTTTTTTCTTTTTACATGGGCTAATACTTCAGTAATCGTTCTTTCAATCAGTTCAGTTTCTTAGATAGTTCTTAAATCAGTTCTTGAATATGTTGTCGTTCTTGTTGTATTGTTTATTTTTACTAGTCTATGGGTCATTCGATGAAAACGTGCCATTTTGTGTCCCTGACACAAAATCTACCCCATTAAGCTGTATTAACAACAAAATATTTAAAAATGTAGTTGGTATGATATGGTAAACAAACAATCTTCATTTTTTAAAATTCATACATTGATATATTTTTTTTTATTTTACAGATTTTTGTATTGTATATCTTTTAAACATGGTAAAAATGGCTTGTCCCTCGGTAACTTTTTTCTATTACAACAGGCTTTTAAAGAGGATAAAACCAAATTATCTGAAAAAAACTTTAATTCATGAAAAGCCTCAACTGTTAGTTAACCTATGACGCATGTATTTTATTCTTGACCCTTTTGGAATATTGAAAAAAATAACATTTTAGTACTGTCCCTACGTTTTACGTCAAATGCGTTACTTTGGATAAACACGCCCCCTCAGGGACAATGAGCATCCCAGAAGTGACATCATTTTCAGGAAGTGACATCATCTGCCTTTTATCAGGAAGCTGCCAAACAGACAAGTAAGTGCTCCTCTCTTTTAATGAATTTTCATTGAGTTGTGTTTAGTTTGACTGAAGGGGACGGTCATAGTGTGTCAACCCGCGTTACCATAATATCATGTATTAAAAAGTTAAACATTTTAAATTAAAATGTACACATAAACAAGCATTTTAGCCTCTCTAGAATGCATATCATGTGGTCTCATGGTGTGAACCACATGGCTAGTAATGGCTGCCAAAAACTTATTTCATCAAACCTGTTACTATTAACCCTTTCCCTGCCATGTCCCAATATTTATTGTGTGTCCAAAACTAGAATTATTTATACAATACATCATTATTAATGTTATTTATATTAAAAATAGCATGTTTTGTCCCTAAATATGTTTGTAAGCTTATTAAAATGATATATATACCAAATTCATATGTTATTGAACACCGATGTGTATTGACTTCATATAATCTCGTTAGGTTTTGAAACTTCTTCAAATCATACAAATATATGTTACAATATGAAATAACCTATTGTGAACAAGAAAGGTGATTGAATATGCATTTGTATTTTACATGCTTTTGTTAGGATGCCTCTATCTGCAGCAGAGAAACAGCGCTGATACAGGCAGCGTAGGGATGCTGATCCTGAGAAAAGAAAAAAGCATTTAGAAAAAGAGAGGGAAAGATCGAGGAGGGACAAGGACGCCGGCAAAAAGCCATCTATTAGCGAACTCAATGAAAGGGAGATGAAAGCCAAGCGGAAATACTGGAGAGCAGCACAGGCAAAATCCAGAAGAGCCAAAGCACAACTTACAGCTACCTTAGAGCAGTGCATGACCCCTCCCCTAAGTCCAGAGCCAGAGCCAGCTCCAGAGCCAGATCCAGGGCCCGCAAGGTTAGAGTTCAAGGACAGAGGTTATGGCTTATTACATGAAGTGAATTTAGGTTTGACAGAAAGAGAGAGAAAGTGTGTGTGTGAGAGTGAGACAGAGAGAGTGAGCGAGAGAAAGATAGATTGGATACATAGATGACAATTAGTAGATTATTTAATCAGCATTTCATTGTGTTGCAGGCAACGTCGTGAGGGGCGACTAAGATCAAAGAAGGAGAGAAAAAGGCTCCGACTTGAACTTGAGGAAGTGAAGCAAAGGCTGATAGAAGAAAGAAAAAAGAAAGAGAAGTACAAGAAAAGGTTCTTCCGTCTAAAGAATAAAGAAAAAGCCAAATATAAATAACCTATTTTAATGTTAAAATATAACAATACCCCCCTTAAGTATTTAGGATATGATTTTAAACATATTACTTTTTTCATGATTTTTTTCCTAAAAACTAACATACAGTGGCTTGGCCGATATGCATTTGAGCATATCCATCCATGTAAAAAAAAATGTATTCCTTGTTATTTTCATTTATACACACTCTGAATGGGAACAGGGATGATGTATCTTTCATAATATAACAGATTTATTCTGAAGTGTCACTTCAAATACTTATTTAATACAATTTGGTGTTGGTAACGCCATTGACAAAACACACATTTGCATGTTGATTATTTTAGGAAAATAAATAAATATATAAGATAGATTTTTCTGACAGGTAAGGACCAAATAAGTCCTTAAACACAATAAAAATAATACTTTGAAAATCTGATTTTCAGAATGGAAAACGGCACGTTTTCAGTTTCAGAGTCAGGCAGAAAATGTTGTTGTTTTTGGTCTTTTAACTATGGGTAGTCAACTCTGTTATTCATATCAACTCTGTTACCATCTATGTGAACTCTGTTTGTTTAGGGTTTTGCTTTTAAAATGATCATTAGCTATGTTTTTATTGTTAAAAGATTGATCAGAATCTGTGTTATAACTAACATTCCTACGACATGAAATTTCAAAGCATTTAATACATTTTTAATGCTATGTTAAGTTAAAATGCCCACTGTCTTGGTAACTTTTCAGTTGAATGTGTTGATATTTGTACTCCAAAACAAAAAGTCTCAGTCTTATTAGACTAAAAGTTGAATTAATGGATGTAGAGACAAAAGTTATCTTATGGAGGACAGGGTTTTAAATTGTAGTACATTTGTTAATTACATATATTTGACCCAATTTGTCTCTAACAGAGTTGACAGATTTTTCTACATTGTTTTTCAGATTAAATATTTTAAATTTTACATGTTTAGGATCAGCAAATACTGAACATGTTAACTTTAAAGTGTGTTCTATGAGATTAAAAAAAGTTTCATGAAAAAAATCAATCCTATTTTTAGTTTTCTTCTATACTTGAAATGTATCCTCAATTCTGGAATGGCCCCTATGCGTTTACTTCCACTGGCTCTGCTGCGTTGTGTATCTACTCTACTCCGTTGCAGCTCCGGCAGTCTTCCGTAGCAGATACGCAAGGCTTCTATTTCTGCCGGATGCCGGAGCACGGTGCATCAATTCAGCCAAATTCAGCACGGAGCAGACAGGAAGTCACACACTGAAACAAGATAACATCTGGTTAATTTTCATAATAAAACACTCTGTGTTGACGCCAGCATAAAAATCTCAAAAAAAGAGACAAATCCAAGCACTTCTTCTAATCCTTTGGTTGGGAACACTTCTTGTTGTGTTACAACACATACCTATAACTGTGGTTGCGCATGATTCTGTAATCATGTGAGCTCCTCAGTCTTGCAACTCCAATCCCCAGCTAAGAAAACACTGGAGTGTCAGATGATGAGTGTGAGTGGACGCCTTCACAAGAGGATGAGTTTACTTTTTATCCTCATGAGAAGATTAAAAGATTTCTTTCACAAACCAAAAGGCAGAGGGCTGTTAAAACAGAGCAGTTCTTCCCTGATCTCAAAGGTTTTGTCAGGTCTGTGGTAGAGCTGAGGAAGGACAAGGACTCCTTTAGTGACCAAGAGATTTACCGTCTCAAGAAAATAGTAACAAAGTAATTCTCAGCCATAAAACTTTTAACAGTGGTGGGTGGGTCGGGCTGTGCTTTTTTCAAAGAGCTTCACTCCTTTTTCTTTTGAGGCGGAAGAAATAATGGGTCTCATTCATGAAACGTTAGTAAATTTGTGCGTAGATGTGCACATAAAAGCCTACGCTACTAAAAACCTACTCCGGATTCATGAACACCGCGGGAAACTCAGATCTGATCGTAAACACGTGTGTATGATCGTGAATGCCAATCCATCGTAAAGTGACAGCGCGCTCCCGGTAATCAGCTATTAGCATAAATCCCCGCCCATGAATTGCCAATGACCACCATATAAGGAGGTGTAGCTGCATCCAGTCGACCTGTCAGTCATGGCGCAAACGAAGAAAGGGAGAGAAAGAAAAAAGAACTTTGCGGAAGCGCAGATAGAAATACTTTTTTACTTTTTTTACTAAAAAAAAATGTATTTTCATCTGTTAGCAGTGGTGTGACAGGGACAGGCAAAGCGAAGGCCTGGAGGGAGGTGACAGATGCCGTCAATATTGTCTCTGTAGTCCAAAGAACCATGTCCGAGGTGAAGCGTAAATGGTTTGACATGAAACTGGAGGCAAAGAAACACATAACCTCACACAAAAGAAATATATCAGCCACAGGAGGAGGAGGCTCACAGTCGCAGCTATCAGCTGCAGACGAGCGCATCGCGGGGATAACTGGGGAGACCTCTCTGTCAGGAATTATACCTGGCGGGGACAGCGACATGCCTCCACTGGAGCCTATATTTTTATTATCATCATTCAACATGTAGAAAGAACGTGTAATCTATTGAGTCGATTTACATAGATAATTCACAATCATGAACCTAATCTGGATCTTCTTAAACCTGCCAATTGCTAACTACTATAACTAAATGTGTTATATTTTTATCATATATTTAGGCTATATCACGTGTTTCAAAGGCATCTGCGTATTGTGTACATAACAGAGCGCAATATGAATTTAAATTGTAATTTCCAATAGTGACAAGCATTATTTATGTGCATTCTTAAATTTACACAAGCACTACGCGTGGTCAGCAGCATGTGTAGATTTTGTTAGTAGCTACGAAAAGATCGGAGCTACTAAAATATTGATGAATGCGAGATGCACGTAACTTTCCGTCTGCGAACAGTTTACACACAAATTCGTTCTGCTCACGTTTCATGAATGAGACCCAATGTGTGGTAATATTTTAAAGGTCAAAGTGCAATATGAACACGTGAAAATGATTTTTGTGGATGTGTATGCTCCAGTTTGGAACACTGAGATATTGTTTTTTTTTTTTTATTATGTTTTGTGTGATGTCATTGAAAAGTGGGAGGTGATTATTAACTGTCAAGAAAATGCTCAGTTAGACAAGAATCACCTAGAGCCTCATCATGCTTCATCTGTCAGACTCAGGCAGATTATTGAGACGTGAGTTAAAGGACGTGTGGAGAGGTTTGAACAGGACTGACAGGCAGTACACCTGGAGTCACTCCAGAGACAATCTGATATCACTGGCCAGACTTGATCGTTTTTATTGTTTCAAATAGTTTCTCTTGGCATGTCTGATCATTGTCTTGTTCAGTGCTCTTTTCACATTCAGAACGTTAAGATCCACAGTGCTTATTGGCATTTTAACACTGGTCTTTTTTTTCTTTTGACATTTTCTCCTTTATTTGGTTTCACATCTTAACAACCATTCAATATTCATCTTTAGATATGACCTTACATAGAGTGACATTTTTTCAGTTTTTTTAACACAAAACAAAACAAACTGAACACGGGGTGTCTAGAGTTTGAGAAGATAAATGAAATATAGACAAGTTATAAAGAGATGAATAAACATACATTTTCCACTTTTTCCAAATTTCCTCAAATTTATGTTGCTGGAGCCTCATGAAAAAGGTAATTCTTTCCATTACAAAGATTTCATAGATAATATCGTACCAGCTCTCTATAGATGGAGCATTTGGCTGGAGCCATTTCCTTGTAATTGCTTTTCTAGCAGCAATACTTAGGATACCAAATAAGCGTTTTGTTTTAATATTTGTAGAAGTTGAACATAAAAGGCCAAAAAGGAGTTCATCCCATTTAAATTGAATTTTTGTCCCAAATATAGTAACTAATTCTAAACGACTCTTACGCCAAAAGGCATTTACTTTTGGACAGGCCCAAAACAAGTGATAGTGGTTGGCTTCCTGGGAGCCACAGTTCCTCCAGCAGCTGGAGCTGCCTGAGTGACGTGATTTCTGAGCAGGTGTAATAAAAAATCTACAAACACTCTTCCAGCCGAACACCCTCCATGCAACTGAGCTCGATATCCTCCACTGAAATTCACAATATTCCTTCCAAACTTCTTTTGAGATACAACTGTTAGATTCCCTCTCCCATTTTTGTCTTATATAGGTGGAGCTTGTTAACTCTTGTCTTGTTAACTTGTTAATCTCTTGAAGAGCCCTATATAGTCTTGAAATTACTTTAAGCCCCAAATCTGTTTTATAAGCACTAATAAGAACCTTCAATAAGCTATTTTCAAATGCCTTTTTACTCTGCAACATAAAGCTGTTAATATGGTGACGTATCTGAAAAAATCTAAAGAAGTGACTATTATTTAATCCATGTAGTCTTTTCAGTGCCTGAAAGTCACTCAGTGTCCCCCGATTGAAAAAGGTACAATATGAGGAGAGGCCTCGATGAGCCCATCCCTTATAACTCGCATCCAAGTTTGTTTGGGATAAAATCAAGGTCATGGGAGAACCAATTCAGGATCTTAATTTCTTCCAACAGACCACTTTTGTTAATAACATTTAGCCAAATTTTCAAAGATAAATGAATCCATTTATGACCTGTTTCCATTAAATTCTTAGTAAGTCTTTTATCTCCTAAGCGAGCCTGAATTGGAACAGCTCCAGACATCGTCTCTTCAATTTCTTTCCATCTTGCCTGGTAATCGTGATTGCACCAACAATACAAAATTTTCAGTTGGGCTGATATATAATAGTCTTTCATGCTGGGGAGTGCAAGTCCTTCCTTGTTTTTCGTCAATTGAAGAGTTTGAAATCTTATCCTTGGTTTTTTCCCTTGCCAGATGTAGCTAGATAATAATTTATCCCATTCATTGAATTGCTTATCTGTTATTTCAATTGGAACAGTCTGAAATAAATATAGCATCCTAGGCAGTATATTCATTTTTACCAACTGAATCCGAGACTCAAAACCTAATATTGGGATTAAATTCCACCTCCTTATGTCTTCATTTACTTTTAGGCTTAACAAGTTAAAATTCAAATCATACAAATTGGTTAGCTCTTTCGGGATGTTTACTCCAAGATATTTAATATGATCCATATCCCAATTTAATTTGATCTTGGAGCTGATGATCTGGCTAGGTCTATAATTGAAACTTAATATTTGGGACTTTGAAATATTCAATTTGTATCCTGATACAGAGCTAAAGGCACCTAAAAAAGACAACAATTTCAAGATTGAACACTGGGTGAGACAAGTAGACTAAAACGTCGCCGGCAAATAAGGAAATTTTGTGATCTTGGCCTAGCATTGTAATGCCTGTAATATTATTATCTTGAGTAATCCCCTGACTTAGTGCTTCGATAAAAATTGCAAACAGTAACGGACTTAGTGGACAGCCCTGTCTGGTCCCTCTTTCCAGGCCAAATGAGTTTGATACTGCTCCGTTTATTTTTACTCTTGCCTTTGGGTTATTATATATGGCTTTATATAGTGTGTTAGGAAAATTTGAATTTCATCAGACCTTTATTATAACTATTAAAGAACTCCCAGCTGACTCAATCAAATCGAGGCAACAATAGTACTGCCTGAAGTTTATTTTTTTTTATATTTTCTATTACATGTAACGTTCAGCAAATATTATCTTGTGTCTGCCTTTGCTGGATAAAGCCTGTTTGGTCTAGACTTATTATCTGGGGAGGATTTTTTCGAGTCTTTTTGTCAAAATATCTGTGAAGATTTTGTAATCCTGATTGAGTACACTAACTGGTCGATAACTTCCACACTCAGTTTTGTCCTTCCCTGTTTTGGTATCAGCGAGATCACTGCATCTCTCCAAGAAGGAGGAGTTATGCCAGTTTTAATAACGTGGTTATACAGTATGTGTTCTTCATCAATGGGATCAGCAAATCTTTCATTTCTTTGTACCACTCCGAAGGGAAACCATCTGGCCCTGCTGCCTTATTGGCTTTTAAATTTGATATTGCCTTTTTAATTTCTTCATCTGTGATTTCTTTAATTAAGGCTTTATTTTGTTCGTCCCCCACTTTAGGGGGAGTTATCCGGAGAAAGCTTCCGTCTTTGTTCTATCTGATTTAGGTTGTGTATATAAGCTTTCATGAAAAGTTTCAAAAGATTGCTGTATATCTTTTCTATTATATTGAATGGGATTTGTTTTAGGGTCCTTTATTTTATGAATTGTGTTTTCAGCTTATTGCTTTTTTATTTGTAAGCTAGCAATTCCGCTGATTTTCCCCCTGCTTCATAATATTTTTGTTTCAGAAAAATCATCTTTTTTAATGTTGTTTGAGTAGATTTCATTCAATTCATTCTTTTTTTGTCCATTTCTATTTTTGTTGCCTGACTCATTGTATTTTTATGTATGTTTTCTAATATTTTTAATTCTTTTTGCAGCTGTTCAATTTTTTCTATTCTCTTCTCTTTTTTTTTAATTTAGAGCAATAGCCTATAATCTTCCCCCTAAGAAATGCTTTGCAGGCGTCCCACAGAATCGGTGGGGACACTTCCCCATTATCGTTTACGTCCAGGTATTCTTTTATATCCATCCATATTTGCTGTCTCCTCTGATTCAGGATCTCCATGTTTAATCTCCAAATAGTATCTTTTTTTTCAGAACTTAATATACAATCCATAACAATTGGGCTGTGATCCGACAAGTCCATTGTCCCTATCTCACAATGTATCACTCTATATAAATCTTTTTGAGATGTAAGGAAATAGTCGAGCCTCGAGTAAACACTATGTGGGTGAGAAAAAAAAGTATAGTCCCTTTTTGTAGGGCTCAGATTTCTCCAAACGTCAGAGAGTCCCAGCTCATCATTAATTTTATATTTTTGGTAGTTTTTTTCTCTCCTGAATAAAAAGGTTTCGATGTGTCAAGAGTCTGGTGAAGTCTAACATTAAAGTCTCCACCACAGATTACAATACCCTGGGCCTCAGAGCTAACCAACTCAAAAATTTGTTTGTAAAATTTCCATTCAGATCCTGGGGGAGCATAAACATTAAATAAAGTAACTAGAACATCTTGCAGATATCCCCAGACTAATACAAATCTCCCGTCTCTGTCTTTCTTTTCATATGTTCACTTAACATGTAATTTGTTGGAAATTAAAATTGTTATTTGTCTCTCTTAGAGATTTAACCAATATTCATCCTCCTGCAGTCAGGGTTCCATCACTTTAGTTTTTCGTGTTCTGATTCTGTTAAATGGGTCTCTTGTAGGAGAGCTACGTCCACCCCCTCCCTCTTCAATGTGGTCATAATCTTGCTCCTTTTGATTGGATTTCCTAACCCGTTGACATTGTACGTGATTATTTTAGTTGACATCATACTTGCATTTTGGTTCTTTGTTTTAAGCCCCTGTACACCTATACCTGAGTCACATCTTACACCCCTGGTGCTGTAAAGAACAATAGCACGAACTACCAGAAAAACAAAACCGTTAACCTGTATCACATCACAAATAATAACATTGACTTCCAAAATGAAGGCCTCTTTAATGGCCTTCTGACTTTGATGGAATGTGAGTACAGAAGGAAAATCTCTTCCTCCTGGTAGTGAAAGGGGGCCCTCTTCAGCCTTCCAGCTGATAAGTAGGTCCATGGTGTCCAGCAGAGGGTGCCCCGACCACAAAACCTGTCCTCCATATGCCCTTACTCTCATCTTGCTGATGAAATCAATGTCATGTAGGGGAATATGTTTGATAATAGGATCTGTCCAAAAACATTATTCACCGCACTGTAAAAGATAACTAAAGAATGCTATAACTATATGAATGTTATTTCTGTTACCGCAAAGGTATATTCACGGACGTAATTTTAGGGGGGGACGCAGGGGACATGTCCCCTGCACTTTTTCAAAACGCCGTTTTTGTCCCCTGCAGTTTTTACCGTCCAAAAACAATGTTACGCTATATTAAACAGAGACGCGTCAGGCACTAGGACCAAGCGGAAAACGGCCGCTAAAGCTAAAGCCTGTTTAGACCGCCCACACGCTCCTCGATTGGCTCTGCCGTTTCTGTGTGATTGGCCGTCCCCCCTGTCACTCAATCAGGTTGTAAACCGCTAATTTCCAGTTAATCTGCCGCTGCCTACTATCTATGTTGTGAATCGCGTGTGGTGCGGCGTGTCTTCGAGGTGCCTTCGCGTGCAGCCAGGATGTCTAAAAAAAGGAAAATGGACATTAGAGACTTCTTTAGAAGTCAAAGTGTAAGTTGCTCAAATTACACCTGTTCTGCACAGTGTTGGGCAGTAGCGGCGTTACAACTAGCGGCGTTACTAGTTTAACTACATTTCTCAGTAACGTGGGTGTAACGTCGCTGTTTTCTACATCAAATAGCTTTTCGGTAGTGAAGCTAGAATGTCTGTGTATGAAGTTGTTTTGATGTTGAAAAAATAGCTTTGATGTAGTTAAGCTACTTTTGTCATTTTAATGTAACTTAGCTTGCTACATTTCTCTGGTGGGTAGCTTCAGTGTAGTGAAGCTTCATTTAATGTAGAATAACTTCTATTTTAGCTCACTACAATTTCCAAGTAGCTTGCCCAACACTGGTCCTGCAACACCTTCACTTCACCTCCCAATAAAGCAGCATCCAATGAAAGATCGTCCTCATCATTTACAAAGCTCTCAATAATCTTGTAAAGTGTCTGTGAGTTTTGAAGTGCTGATAAATAAAATGTATTACTGTAGAACCTCAACAATGCAGAGGTTTTTTTAAAACTTATATTTAATGCCAAAGAGATTATTTGATTATTTTCATTCATTATTTTCATGTGTGTTGAAAGGCAGCAACTGTTTTTAAAAAACACCAACAATGAAAGATTTAGGGGAAAATCCATACTCATGATAATTGTGAAACTAAGATTTTTTCTCTATAACCATGTCATCAAAA
Source organism: Pagrus major (assembly GCF_040436345.1). NCBI lineage: Eukaryota > Metazoa > Chordata > Actinopteri > Spariformes > Sparidae > Pagrus > Pagrus major. The sequence continues at coordinate 6,147,936 of NC_133236.1, forward strand.
TTGATTGTTGTTACACTGCAAATTGTCACACTATTCATGTCATGCATCAATATATTTTTGTCAGGTGATGGATAGTAGAGATGCAGAAGGAGATGCTGAAGGAGGTAGAGCAGGAGAGGCTGGAGGAGAGGGAGGAGGTAGAGGAGGAGAAGCTGGAGGAGATGAAGGAGAAGAGGCTGGAGGAGGGAGAGGAGGAGGAGATGGGGGAGGAGAGGCTGGAGGAGGGAGAGGAGGAGATAGGGGAGGAGAGGCTGGAGGAGGTAGAGGAGGAGAGGCTGGAGGCTCACAGGTGAGGTTGAAAGAATGAACATTAGTCATGAGATTAAGCATTGTGACATGAGCTGGGTCAAGAACTCACTGTAGGGAAGGAGTGACATAAACTAGTTTATTAGGCAATATTTTTGTCATTATTAATTAGTAATTCATTAAATTATAAATTGCTCATAGATATTCCACCTTTCGTTATGTTTATCTTAGCCGGATCAGCAACAGCCAGGGGTCAGCGGATGCTCAGGCAGTAAAGGAGCACAAGATGGAAGAACAGGGCCAGATCAGATAACTGAGCCATATCAGCCCAATCCAAAGGAAATAGCAGTTCAAAAACTTGCAAACAGAACCCTACATTTCCAAGAGAAATGGTTTAAAGAATTCCCTTGGATTCATTACAGCCATAGTGTGAAAGGAGTCCTGTGCTTTTACTGTGTAAAAGCATTTCAACTTGAAAAGTCTTCACTGGCAAAAAACACTGATCCAGCATTTGTGTCAGCTGGTTTCAGAAATTGGAAAAAGGCTGTGGAGAAATTTACAGATCATACAAAAAGCAGGTCTCATAAGCTTGCAATTACTACACATTGCCAAAAAGAAAATACAATTGATTCCCAGCTTTCTAGTGCATTGGCAGCATCACAGCAAAAGGCAAGGGCATGCTTGATGAAGATCATGAGCTGTGTGCAATTCCTAGGCAGACAAGGCCTAGCACTCAGAGGAAATTGTGGTATATACGTGTTTGCCTGCATACATATATCATGCCAGTAGGTGGCAGTGTCACTCCATGTAACTCATGCATTCTGATATACGCAGTTGTCCTCCTGACTCCGTGAAGTAAAGACCATTCCCTGAAGTAGCTGGCCTGCTAGCCTTCTTTTGATTTGTACAACACAACATATTGGCGACGAGGATGGCTCTGCTTGGGATTTTGCCACCTCCGGCATTTTTACAAAGCCCAGGTGAGCCTACGGTGCCTTTCGAAGCATGGATTCGCATGTTTGATAACTACGTGCTAGCTCTGGCCGACGATGTGGAGGATAAGAGGAAGCGTGCTTTGCTAATACACACGGTCGGCGCGGAGGCTCAGCGGATCTTCTACACGCTGCCAGGGATTGGTGATTCCTACGACGATGCACTAAAGGCTTTAAAGACATTTTTTGTACCCAAATTGAATGTCGTCGCGGAGAGGAATAAGTTTCGCCAGAGAGCGCAACGAGCTGGTGAGTCCACAGCTCAGTACGGAGCGGCCCTGCGGGAGCTAATTGTTACATGTGAGTTTGGAACATTATCTGAGGACATGATAAGGGACCAAATTGTGGAGAAAACGTCCAACGCTCGGATCAGAGAGCGCTTGCTGCTTGAGGATAAACTTACACTTGAAAAGACTTTGACAATTGCTGCTCAGATTGAAAATGCAGTTGCTGAAGCTAAAACAATAGCTTCGTCAAGAGGAGCAGCTGAGGCTGTTGTCGGCATGGTTCGAGGGACTACTTTTCGTGGCGGGAAGCAAAAGCAGCAAAAACCCTTCAACTTTCCCAGACCAACCCCAAAGACTGCTGGCTTGAACGGCTCAACAGCTGCTGGTAAGACATGCTACAGATGTGGCTCTTCAACACATGTTGCAAATTACCCCAAGTGCCCAGCCAAATCTGTCACATGCAGACATTGTAATAAGCCTGGACATTTTGCCAGAGTGTGCAGGAGCAGGACTGCTTCATGCAATGTGGGAGAAGTTTCCAGTGATTCCGTCACAGTGCTATTAGTTGATGAAGATGATGCAAGTACACTGAGCAGTAAATTAATGTGCAATGTCTCCATGAAAGCTTCAGGTGGCCCTACAATTACTGCAGATCTGATGGTGGATACTGGGTCTGGTGTCTCTATTCTCCCAGAGCACATGTACAAGAGTCACTTCAGCCACACCCCACTCCTGAAGCCCAGAAAAACACTGACCACGTACACAAAGAAACCTATACCTGTGCTAGGTTGTCTGGAACTGACGGTGACATACATGACAAAATGCACGTCCCAGTACATTCATATTGTCCCGGCAGGTACGCCCATATTAGGCATGGATCTCTTCAATGCCCTGCAACTTGAGATCAGAGACGGTCATGTCACTACTAACACACCCCCTGCTGTCCCTGTACAGTATACAGCTGCTGAAACTGATGCTTCAAAGACTGGAACAGTTACTGGATTTGTTCACAAAGTCACAGTACGACCTGGAATACAGCCTGTGCAGCAAAAGTTACGTCGTCTGCCTTTTGCCATTCGTGATGCAGTGTCCCAGGAGCTGCAGAGACTAGAAAACGACGGTGTCATTGAACGCATCGACTCCTCACCATGGGTTTCACCCATAGTAGTGGTGCACCGCAAGTCGGGTCGGCTCAGGATATGTCCAGATCTACGTGAGCCCAACAAGGCTGTGGTTGTTGACAGCCATCCACTGCCACATATCGAGGAGGTGTTTCATGAGCTACGAGGAGCACAAATATTCTCATCTATTGACCTGCAAAACGCATATCATCAGGTACCTTTGCACCCAGAGAGCCGAGACCTTACTGGTTTTATCACTCATGATGGACTTTTTAGGTTCACTAGGGTCCCCTTCGGTCTCGCATCAGCCCCGAGTGCATTCCAGAGGATGATGTCGCAGATTCTGGCAGGTTTGGATGGTGTACAGTGTTACTTAGACGATATTATTGTGTATGCTGAGACTCCTACGCTGCATGAGACACGACTCAAAGAGGTACTGCACCGACTGAACAACAGTGGACTGAAATTAAATGTGGAGAAGTGCCTGTTCAGGAAAAATGAACTTTCATTTTTGGGCCATGTTGTTTCTGCTTCAGGCATCCGTCCCAACCCAGACCATGTTACTGCTATAACAGAGGCTCCTCCCCCTCGTGATGCCACGGCCCTACAGTCCTTCCTGGGCCTCACAGGGTGGTATTCAAAGTTCATCCCCTGCTACGCCTCTGTTGTGGAACCTCTTCGTGCTCTGCTGAGGAAAAATGCAGAATTTAAATGGACTGATGCTGCTCAGAAGGCTTTTTCTCACCTCAAAGAACTGATTGCTACAAGCCCAGCACTTACCCTGTTCGATCCTGCTCTCCCTACACTTGTCACTACAGACGCCTGTGACTACGGCATTGGTGCAGTGCTCACCCAGCTACACGGTGACACTGAAAAGACTGTTGCGTTCGCATCCAGGTCCCTTACTGACTGTGAGAGAAAATACTCTATCATAGAGAAAGAGGCTCTGGCTTGTGTGTGGTCAGCTGAGCGTTGGCGCACTTACCTTTGGGGGAGACACTTCTCCCTGCGTACAGACCATAGCCCACTTACTGCCCTGCTGTCCACCAAAGGTTTCGGAAGGGCAGGTATGAGGATTTCGAGATGGTCTGCTCGCCTCATGTGCTTTAACTACACCGTGGAATACAAGCCAGGACGTGACAACGTCATAGCAGACTGTTTGTCTCGCTTGCCCCTGCCGTCTTCTGACCCACAAGAGCAGGATGAGGACATCATAGCCATGGTGTCTGTGGACCTTGCAGCTGTTACTACAGAGCAGCTACATACTGCCTACCAAGATTGCCCAGTGCTGCAGCAGGTTATGGCTTATCAAAGAAATGCTTGGCCCCGTACAGCTAAAGGCCTTGATCCTGCCTTTCTGCCCTTCTACCGTGTACAGACTGAGCTGGCTGAACTTGATGAAATTTTGGTTAGAGGTACTCACCGAGTTGTGATTCCCCAGACTCTTCAGCCGCAACTCATACAGCTTGCCCACGACACTCACCAAGGCATGGTGAGGACAAAACAAAGACTTAGGGAGCTCTATTGGTGGCCTGGTATGGACTCTGATGTGGAAGCTGCCATTAAGTCATGCACCACCTGCTCCCAACATGACAAAACTGCCATAACCAGAGCTGCCCCACTGCAACCGGTGCCCTTTCCCAATGCAGCCTGGGAAAAACTTGCCATGGATATTGTGGGCCCATTACACTCTGCTCCACCTGACTGCCGTTTTGCCATCACATTAGTGGACTATTATAGTAAATGGCCTGAAGTGGCGTTTACATCAGATGTTACGTCCGCTACTGTCATTGCATTCTTGTCTGCTGTTTTCAGCCGTGAAGGCAACCCCCTTGAACTTGTAACTGATAACGGCCCGTCATTTGTGTCTGCTGAGTTTGAGGCCTTCTTAGCAGCTCAGGACATAACACACTGCCGCAGCTCCATTTACTATCCGCAAAGTAATGGAGAAGTGGAGAGATGGAACAGAGTATTAAAGGACTGTTTACAAACAGCTGACATTGAAGGTCGGCCATGGAAGCCCTTTGTCACAGACTTTCTCCTCACTTATCGAGCAACTCCCCATGCACTGACTCAAGTCTCCCCTGCTGAACTTCTACATGGACGCCCATTCCGCACCAAGTTGAACATCAAAGGCATTGCTTCGCCTCGTGCATCCGTTCAGCCTGAAGCTGTGAGAGACACTGTGACTCTGAAACAAGCCAAGGTAAAGTGCTATGTGGATGAACGTCGTGGTGCACAGTCTCCAAAGTTTCAGTGTGGTTCCTATGTTCGGATCAGGAAGCCAGGAATCATAAAGAAAGGACACACCAAGTTCACACAGCCCCTCTGTGTTGTTGCTCAGAAAGGCCCGGCAACCTACGAACTTTCTGATGGTAAAGTATGGAACGCCATACACCTGTCCCCTGCAAGTTCCCCCTTCCCTGAGGTGCACACAACCAGTACCTGTGTACAGCCTGAGGATGTTTATGTGCCTCCTCAGACGCCCCCGCCTGCTCAACCACCTCCTAGGCTCCAGCGGAGTCGCAGGCAGATTCAGCCGCCTGCTTGGCTGGAAGGTTTTGCTACCTGACCTCTATCTTTTTAAAAGGGGGCAGAATCTGATGTTAAGTATTAGTAGTAGTAGTAGTAGTAGGAAGAAGGGGTCCCCCTGCACCCCCTGGAGATACACTTCTAATCAATGTTTCTAGATTGGAAAAAATATGGAGAAAATGATTATTTATGTTCCCAAGCGCAAAAAATGTCCCACATACCATTTTTATGCAAATTAGTGCAGCCACAATCAAAAAAACGATTTTTGCCATATCTCAGTCAATCTTGCTTTGGACCCATGTTTTTGGGTCCTAAGCAATGATAACACTATTTATAATGTGATCACATATATCTATGGTCTGCTAGCAGCCAAATTTAGGATAAAAAAATACAATATAAATACAGTATTATGAAATAAGAGACTCCAAATAAGGTATGTCAAGACAGATGTTAATATATTTTTAACACAAAGTTTAATTGTTTTATATAACAAATTATAACAAGTAAAACGCTGACAATCGGCGGGAAGTGACCGCCAGGGCAAGGTTAGAGAGAGATGAGTAGCTGTAGAGAAGTGGGTGGTACAGTAAAATTAGTAATAACAGGGCCGCCACGAGAAGGCTCAGTACCACTAGCCCCATGTTTTTTTTTGTCTTTGTATTTTTTTTTTTTTTTTGTGTTAAACATTTTTTTAAAATTTATATTTATTATATTTATTGTTTTTTACAGCTGTCACTCATCATTGAAATCAAACTCCTCCTCTCCTTCCTCCTCTTCATCTTCCTCCTCCTCTTCCTGTTCACACTCTGCAGTTTCCAGGAGGTCCACCAGTGAAGTTGGCAGGATGGGACCACATGACCACACTGGTTTCAACAATCCTTCATCTGTCAGCATCCACCCCTGCCCCTCATCATGCGGTTTTGGCTTTTCCACAATACATTGATTGGCTCGTTTGTACAGAGCCACACGGTGGTTTGCGCGCTGGATGTGCGGCTTTAGAGCAGAATGGCAGGGAGGAAGGCGTGCCAGATCGACCTTGGACTTGGATGTAAGTGTCTTGTCCTCCCCCACCATTTTTCGGAGCATTTTGGCACGAACAATGTCCACGGAGGACTCACGACCCAGTCCATACATGACACAGGTGAATTTCTCCACCTGTCTCACCACCTCAGGATTGAGATCCCAGCTGTCCCCCAGTTCACCAAAGGCCTTGTGAAACCTGGGGTTCTTCTCCAGTTTCTTTAAGGGTCCCACTTTTCCCTTCCCTTTGAACGAACTGGTGCAGTCCTCTCCACTAAACACGTAATATCCAAGGAGAGTGGCACAGTAGTCTTCTCCGAGGGATTCTGCCAGCTCAGAGATGTTAACAAGTTGCCGGTGTTTCCCTGACCCTGTGTCCAGGTACACAGTCAGGTTGATGGTGTGTGCATGGTAGAGCAGGATCAGGAAGATGTCTGTGTCCGGTGTTCTGACTACAGCATTCTTGTATCCAATTGTAGCTGCATAGTGGAGGTACAGTACCACCCTGGTGTCAGTCTCCTCCTGGTTGCTGTAGATTGTATAGAGTTCCTGGACCTCTACCTTGCCATTTCTTGAGGCAAGTTGATGGGCTCTGCCCTCCACAATCAGCACAGCCATCTCTGCTCGCTCCAGCCTGGAAGCTGCCTCCTGACCACTCCACACTTGCAGAAGGAGCTGGCACATCTGCTTTTTGTTGTCGTCATTCGCAAGGAACAACTTGAAGTCATATGGCTTCCTTGTTGCTGGTCCAGCCAGAATGATCTTCTCAGAGCTGCCACGCCTCAGCCTTTCCTGTGCTTTAATTGACTCTGGGTGGTAACTATCCGTTGAAAACAGAAAGTGCTTCCTGGCTACCATCTGATCAAGCACCTGTAGGCAGATCTCACCACAGGTTGGAGGAAGGTTGGCGAGGGTGTGGAGCAGAGCCATCCCATCCTGGATGAACAGGGCATCCTTGGGGTATTGCAGATCTTGTGGGGTGGTGTCCTCTAAAAGGTAATGCAAAACGGAGGCCTTGTTAGTTTTGCAGAAGAATCCATCTGGTGTCCCAAGGCTGGGAGGCACAGGCATCAGGCAGTATTTCATGAGTTGTTCCAGGTCTAGAGGCTCATATTGACTCTGAGACTTGACAAGGAGCCGGAATGCAAGGTTGCTTTGCTCTTGATACTGGATGACCTTGCCCTGGGAGGATGTGAGGGTGACCTTCTTGTTGCCAGCCTCCATGGTTTTGAGTTTCTTCCTCTGGATTGGATCGAAGAAACCTTCTTGTTCTCCACTCTCCAGGCGTCTGATGAAGTCCGCTTTAGCAGCTTTACCCACAGCTTCTGCTTGTAACACATCGATCTCAGCATCCATGGGGACAGGAGCACCAGAAGCCAGGCAGTAGAGCCTCTCCTTATCTGTCATAATGAATGGATTGGTGTAGTTCCTGATCGTAGTCAGGGTTCGCTGAACAGCCTCCTCACCCTTTCTTATCTCTGCCTTCTCTAACTCACGATGTCGTCCTGCTCTTGGGCTGTCTGGATCATCAATGAGGTCCACCAACTCGAGGGTCTTCTCATAAAACTGAGCTCTTGCAGATGTGGTGCGACACCATCTCTGGTATGCCCCAAACTGACTGTACAGTCCAGCAAAGCCACCTGATGACTTAGCGAAGCGCATAAATGTTTCTTCCATCGTCTTATCAACAGCGCTGAGTGCCCCTGGTATCATTGAGCGAGCTACTGCAATTGCACCCTTGGAAAGCAGGTCCTTAGCTCCAGGATGTGTTGTTTCCAGGTTTGTCAGGTGGACTTCAAGCCAGGTCAGATATCTTGAGTAGTTGTGTCCATCAAATGCAAAGAAGAGATTTGCCATCTCTCCAATACACTTGTGGAACAGTTGAATGTTGTTAGTCTTGACTGAGTGAAGGAGCATGAAGACAAGATGGCAGTGATTGATGAAGGACATCCAGAACGCAGCCGTTTTCCCCAGGTGGCCATTGCGCACCTGTTCCTCATACGCGTGGTACTTCTGTATGAGGATCAGAGTTGAGGGGTCTTTGAGGGCTTCATCGAGGTGTTCTCGGTTGCAAGACTGGGTCAGCTCAAGAAGTACAGCAGGGTCAGAGATAGTGATGTCCTCCTCCTCTGTGAATCGCTCTATCAACAGTCTCTCCATTGCCTCACACACTGTTTTGAGGCAGAAGAGGGACTTTGCATATGCCTTCCCACTGAGAACACCCTTGAGAGATCCACTTGTCACTAGCTGTGCCTCGAAGAGAATCTCTGCATATCCAGAACCACGCATTTTGTGTCCAGTGAGCATCCCAATGTAGTTCATGGATGTGTGAAAGGGTCCAATCATTACCACATGGCTGGCAAAATCATTTGGCCAACGCCAGATGATGGGAAGGGCTTTCATGCAAACACCCAGATCAAATGTATTCAGGACCCATCTCTGACCCACCTCAGCGGTTGCTGCCTCGGAACGCTTCAGTAGCTCACGAACAACTGCGTTGTCTGTGATTGGTTGGTGGATAGGTGTGAAGTAGTTGACTGTTGATTTCCTTGGTGGGGGAGAACCAGTTGCAGAGGTGAACCCCCCGAGCCCAGGTACAGGCTGCTGGCCACTGCTTCCGATGTACCTGGCGAAGAGCCAGATGTAGTACTCCTGAATCGCAGCTGAATAGACTGCGTCATTCTCTGCAGGGGGTGTGAAGGATGAGCCTTCAGGAAACTTTGGGCCGACACGAGTAAAGTGCAAGGGTGGAAGTGTTTTTGGTGTGTCCACTTTAAGGCTACGCTGTTGTGACCTGTTTAAGGTAGGCAGCAGTCGGTCCTTGCTGCTTTGGAACCCAGGCTTTATCTCCTGCACCATAATTCCTCCAGCACTGTTTACTATGTTGCTGCCATGCACACTGGTAGTGGTTTTATTCAAATTGTCCCACTCACAGTGGAATACCAGGTTTCCCTCTCCTGTCACAATTTGTGGTGTATGATAGGTTGAGACATCATCCAGGACCTTGGCCAGGGCAGTTTCCAACTCTAAGGCAAAGTCATAGCTCTCACAGTGGCCAAGCCTATGTAATATTGTGGTGAGCTGTTTGCTACGGAACAGGTGTCTTATAGTTACACAGAGCAGAATGTGCTTTGGTAACTTCCATTTCCCCTCTGACACTGCACGGCACAGATCTTGTCCAATGGAGTATACCAGACGCTTCATCTTTTCATTCTCTATGCCCTCCTTGCCAGATATAACTGTGCTGAGAAAGTGGACAAGGTCTGGGGGTAGGATAGCTTCAGGAATGAGCTCCATGTCCTCAGCTGTTGGTGGCCATAGTTGGTTTTCAGACTCTCTGAAAGCCTGTAGAATATCCTGCCGAAGTTTGAGAGCAACATTTTTGTACTTGACTGTGCTTCCTAGTTTGTAAGCTCGTGAAAGAGCATTGGAAACAGTTATATTTGAGCTGTGCACAAGCCAGAAAGAAATGGCATCACATTTGTCATGATCAACCTTTGTGAAGTGAATGTGCTGGTTGATTGAGTCATTCTGTAGGTGTTTCAGTAGTTTCTCAGAGCGATAATTTGGGTTCCCATATCCGGTCAATTCCAGTTCCTTGACATAGAGCAAGCGCAAGGAAGACAGCTGTAGAACATCATTCTGCTGGATGACCTGAGTTTGAATGTGTTCCAGTACTGAGTTGAAAGCCTTCTCATGGGCAGCTGACCTGCAGGCTTGATCCTTTTGTGCTGCTCCTTCAGCTCTGTGAATACCACGCTCATAGTTGTAGAATGCTGTGTGGAAAGCTTTAAAGCATGTTGGATGGTGTTTGGCCTCACAAGCGAAGAGGTCCTTGCTTTTCACCATTCTATGAAGTCGGTATAGACCCATTTTCTCGGCCCGTGATTCAATTTTCTCCCATGCATTTTCTTTGTTCTTGAAGGATGAGAAGCATACAGGCCTCTCAGTATTGCGATGAGCATCTTTGATCTCAACTGTCTCACAGAAGACACACTCTGGTGGGAAGATGTATCCAGCAGAACCTCCTGGTTTACGGGGGGAGTGATACCGCTGCGAGGTTGATGGCTCTGGTTCTCTATCATCTCTCAGACGATGAAGATTTTTAGTAAAACTCATATAGCATTTGCGATGATACCCTACACTTTCAAGGTCACCAGGAAGAATTGTAGGAATCTGAGCACACACTGATTCCATACGATATGGGGAATCATGTGATTTCTTGAGACGTCTATCCCGGATCGTATGAAGCAGTTCTAGTTTTTCTGCGGGAGATCCTTTGATGTTACTGAGGGGTGTAAAATCTCTGTGCTCAGAAATGGATGGCAAATGGAGGATGCATGTTGGCTCAGTGCATTTGTGGACAGCAGGTTCTTTACTCCTTTTTCTTTTCGGCATGCTTAATGTTGATGTCTCACAGACAAATGAGAAATAAGACAATTTCAGTCTAATAACTGAGTCTACATTAACCCACTATTGGCACAAATTAATATTTTAGTGGCACCACAAGTGCTAATAACCATTAATGTTAAACAAAAAAAAGTCAATTCTAACAGCCACCTCGCACAAAAGCGCCAACGTCACGTAACATGCGATGCCCAATGTTAAAGATAGAGAGTGTCTGGACGCCTGCAGTTCAAGGATTTAAATTAAACTAGAAACACTGATGGCGACTGAACTTTCAACTGAGGTATACAACAGTGACATTAACATTGAATGAAAATTTGAAATGGCAGAAATGGCATTACGAATTTGGATAAACCTACTTTGAGGCACACGATTAGAGAGCTTACATGGGACCACTTCAAAAACATTTTATTGATATTTAACCCTCAAATATGGCTTTATGTTACCTTCTATTTTCTTCATCTGAATATGGAGTCTCTTTGTAAAAATGCAATTATTTAATAATTTGAGCATTTCACGCGACACGGGATTGTGTGAACGCACCTTTATTTGCATACTAGCATACCATAAACACATGTTATCACATTGTGAATATTTTCATCACTATCCAGTACCATAAAAATAGGGGTATGGACACCTTATTTTTCAGTTGTCTGCAATATTTGCTAAGATATGGCGAAAATCATTTTTTTGATTGTGGCTGCACTAATTTGCATAAAAATGGTATGTGGGACATTTTTTGAGCTTGGGAACATAAATAATCATTTTCTCCATATTTTTTCCAATCTAGAAACATTGATTAGAAGTATATCTCCGGGGGGTGCAGGGGGACCCCTTCTTCCTACTCAACTATATGGACTGTTACCTGTGTCCAATTTGAAGTATGGACTGTTACATGTTCACAATTTATGATGTTATGGACAATTCTAATTAACATATTTTTCCAAGTGAAGCTCTTTACAAACAGCACAAGATTACAGAAAGTTGGAAATTTATTTAAGTACAAATGTGTCACTGTTGGTGATGAATAAGTGTTTCGCTGAAAAGTATTTTACAGATTCTAGGGAATACTGAGATCTTCAGAAGCTAATTCCGGTTTGTTTCTTTTATTTCGTAATTACTTACTATGCAGGATTGGTTTCTATTGAAGTGTTGACGCAGCTAAACGTTCACTATCTGTTGTAATTTCATGAGAGGAATTATTCGTAAAAAAGAGGGATATGTGGTATATACGTGTTTGCCTGCATACATATATCATGCCAGTAGGTGGCAGTGTCACTCCATGTAACTCATGCATTCTGATATACGCAGTTGTCCTCCTGACTCCGTGAAGTAAAGACCATTCCCTGAAGTAGCTGGCCTGCTAGCCTTCTTTTGATTTGTACAACACAACAGAAATGAATCTGAGGAAGGAAATCTTGCTCAGTTACTCAGGTTGAGATCAGATGATGACTTCATGCTGTTCGAGTGGCTTAATTTGCGTTCTCATGATTACACAAGCCCCAAAATCCAAAATGAGATGTTGAGCATGATGGCAAACTCCATTGTCAGGGATATAGCCTCTGAAATCAGAGCACAACCAACTTTGCAATACTCCATCATTATTGATGGAACACAGGACATTACTGGGACTGAACAGGAATCAATCTGTCTTCGCTATGTTGACCACAACCTCATTTCTCAGGAAGCATTTGTTGGATTATATGAAGTGTCACTCACAACTGGACAGAACCTAGCAAATGTAGCCAAAGATGTGCTGCTTCGTCTCAATTTGTCTCTTGATGGGCTCCGGGGACAGACATATGATGGAGCAGCAAATATGTCTGGAAAATATGCTGGTGCTCAGGCCTATCTTACCCAATCACAACCTCTGGCACTGTTTGTACACTGTGGTCCTCACTGTGTTTATTTGATAACACAGGCAACTTGTGCAGCCTCATCTGTCGTCCGTGATGCACTGCAGTGGGTCCATGAAGTTGGGCATCTGTTTGGACTTTCAGGAAAGTTCAAGACCATATTCTGCAACATTGCCACATCTGAACATGGGTCATTTACCACACTGAAACCACTGTGTCCTACACGGTGGACTGTGCGAGTCGCAGCAGTCCATTCAGTCCTCAAACAGTATGAGGCAGTGTTGCTCAGTTTGGAGGAGATGGCGTCAACCAGTGGCTCTGAAACAGCTACAAAGGCAAATGGTCTCCTTGACAGATTCCAGAGAGGAGAAACAGTGCTGGGACTCCATCTTGCTTTGGAGGTTCTTGAGGAAATGGAATGCCTCAACAAATCGTTGCAAAAGCGAACCATCACAGTTGCAGGCATGCAGGCTGCAGTACATTATGTGAAGACAGCTCTACAAGAGAAAAGAACAGAGGGAAGATTCAAACAGATCTTTGACAGGGCAACAGAGTTGGTCACCTCACTAAACATCAGCCCAATTGAAATGCCTCGTATCCGCAGGCCACCGAAACGCCTACCTGGTGAAGCTCCAGCACATGCCCCAGCAGCTTCTGTTGACTACTTCAGAAGGGAGTTCTTCCAGATCCTTGACACAGCAGATGTGCAATTCAGAGAGCGGTTTCATCAAGCAAGCCTTGAAGTTCTTCAGATATTGGAGAATGTGCTTGTAACTGGAAAAAGTGATGCCATTGTGGACCAGTATCCAGAGATTAACAGGAGGATGTTGGATGTGCAGTTAGCCATGTTCAAATCAAAAAACACCTACATATCAAGCAAAGAAGCTGCAGACATCCTGAGAGGCATGCTGCCTGAAGTCAGAGGTCTTTTTGATCAGGTGGAGGTCCTTGTGAGGCTGTTGCTGGTTGTTCCAACATCGTCAGCTGAAGCTGAGAGGAGTTTCAGCGCACTGAGGAGGTTAAAGACCTGGCTTCGCAACTGCATGAAGCAGAAACGCCTGAACAATGTGGCAGTTTGTCACATACACCAAGAAAGGGTTGACGCCTTGGACAGGAAAAAACTCTGCCAGGAATTTATCTCTGCCAGTGATCGAAGACATGTGTTTGGAAGCTTTGGATGAGTTGATTACTGTATGTTGACCTTTCTGTGGTCTTTGGGCAAATTGACCCTTGTTCACTTTTCATTTGTCAAAAAGAGGTTTTATAGACATTGTTGATGTTGCTCTGGTTATCTGTCGTGAGTTTGATGTAAGTCTTGTTTTCGTTCATAGTCACAGCTATAGTCATTGTTCAGTCATAGTTTTATCTAGTCTCCTTTGTTCAGGGTTCCTACAAGTTTCTTAAAGTTAAATTTAAGACTATTTAATACCTTTTTAAGACCATTTATACATGAAATTAAGACTTTAGTCTTTAGTTTTTTTTTTAGAAGAAAAATGAAATTCTTGAATTTCACAGTGTGCGTTTATTTGAAAAACAGTTCACAGTAACCGTGCAAATGAACAGGGGGTCTTCATAAATGAAGTCAACGCCTGAGTTCTGCACTCTTTGCAGAGATCTCATTGTCAATGTTGGCCAGTTCTGCCAGTTTTTCTTTATGTCCTCTTCTCAGGAGGTTAGACCTTGAGATAAGGTCAGCCATCTTGCTCCCTGCCTTCCCCTCAGCCTCCTCTGCCAGCCTGTCTGCATCCCTGACCAGACCCTCAGATACCTCTTGCAGCCGTCTCCTTTTCATTCTCAACTCCTGAAGTTGGTCCTCTGCTCCCTTCCTTTTTTGCGCCTTGGCTTCTGCCTCCTTCTTCTTCTTCTCCGCCTCAAGATGGACACGGTATCTGGTCCTGGCTGCTGCTACACTCACCAACAGATCTTTAGTTAGTGGAACCTAATTAGGGTCAGAAAAAGAGAACTAGATGAGGATCAAGATAGTTGATTTATTTATTTTTTAATTTTATTTATTATACTGTTTTAATCCCACAAGGGGAAATTCTTTTTATCACTCACGTTATACATGCATGCACACCCACACACACACAGTGTATAGAGGAGAACGAGTGAATGGGCAGCCATCTGCAACGGCGCCCAACAAGCAGTGTTAGGGGTCTGTGCCTTGCTCAAGGGCACCTCGGCAATGCCCAGGATGTGAACTAGTATTCTCCATTACAAGTCCATATCATACTCTTTTTTTGGTCCAAGTGGGACTTGAACCGGCCACCTTTGAGTCCCCAAGCCAAGTCCCTACGGACTGAGCTATTGCCGCCCCCGATCTTGAGTTTATCAACTCCTATGGGGCTGGTTAATTGCTACATCATCAGAATCTAACATGTTGCTTCCTTGTCCAATCGCATTATATATAGAAAATAAACACCAGGGAGAACAAAGTTAAAGTGAAGCAGGACCTTTCATTGATTACATACAAATTCAATGTATATTACAAAAAATACACATGACTATTGTTTAAATAATTGCGAAAAAGCAGCTCAGGTTTAAGTGCCAGGAGTCAAGATGACAGTTAAAGCTATAGGCTTGTCCTTTAGTAAATTTACAATAAGCCTGTCTGTCACTCTGCCTGTACCGTGGGTACACTTTGTGCGTTATTGGAAAGATTAAAAGATACAATTGTGACTCTGTAAACATAATGAAGGAAGGGGGCGAGACCAGGGATAGCGATACTGTAGGGCTTTAGACACAAAAGTGATTTGTGGCATCACAAAACATCCCTATTGTCAACGGCGTATTTCTAGTCCAGCCTGGGGCCATTCTTACCTGGGTAACACCTCCATGTTGAATTATGTAGTCACACACCAGCCTTCGTGTGACTACAGTGTCCTCCTGAATGTTGTCACACTCCACTTCTTTGTTAATGGAGAAGCCTCTCTCAACTGTAGCTTGCCCATGGGAGAGCAGAAGCAGCTTCTGGCAGAAGGCCCACAGTTCAGGATAGGGCTCTTTGAGGACACCGCTAAGAAAGAGGTCCAGCCTCTTCTGCATTGGTGGAAAGGAGAGGAAGTTGATGCTTCGACTCTCCAAGGACAGGACTTTGTCATATTGTTGTAGTATGACATCCCCTGTAACACAAGATAGATAAAAGTAAAAAAGGAAAAATCTTCATAAATCATTCAATGAAAAAGGAAAAATCATTGAGCTGTAGGATAATTATTGGGCACTACCAAGCAATTAAATTGATGAAGATTGTGTAGCCTGCAATTTGCCTTTCTTATTCCTACCCGCAAAAGTACTGGCAAGTTGTTTTTCCTGGAGAAACCTCTGCACCAGCCCTTTCATGTATTTTCTGCATTTTTCTGGCTCCCTGTACATTTCGGAGGGGTCAAGGCACACCATCTGCCTAACAGCCAAGTACTTGAGGGGGCTCTTGTCCTGAACTTTCCTGACGATGCTAACCAGTCCCTGTCTGCATTCTGTCCTGAACTCTAGCACCCTGAGCTGTGCACCTTTGATGTTCTATGGAGAGACAAGAATTTCTTGAATGTTCATGACTCATTTTCTTAGAAAATGAGTCATGAACATAAAATCTGTCTAAAATAACAAATGTAGGCTATCAATATTTGTAAAATGACTTTTAAAAACACGGCACTACCTTCAGGACGGACTCTGCACCAAGACCAATGCTGATGTCTTCAGGGCTGAGCCACATGGTTTTGTCAGTGACATCCAGTTGGGTCAGCTGCAGGGCAGTGATATCCTGGAGGTATTCTCTCTTGATGAATTGTCTGAGTAGAGTCTTTTGAAAAACAAAACACACAAAACTGTCAGGAGCAGCACATTAATAAGCAACAACCATTTACAGACCATTTAACCAATAGACTATTTTAATGCACAATGTATCCCTTTTTCTTTTACATATACAACCACAAACTACATTTTGTCCAAAACTAAACATGAGTGTTGATTATAATGTGTTGTGCAACCAAAATAATATACAGTACCATCATCAACTCTGTCAGGTCCTTAGTGATGAAGGGCAGCACAGGCTCATCGGTCTGATACTTTTTTAAGAATGGAATGAAGGTTCTTGCCACAGCTGCGTAAAACTGCAGTTTGGCCAAGATGAGGGGGTCCTTCAATCCTGCTGCAATTGTGTCATAGGACGCTAGAGAGAGAGAGAGAGAGAGAGAGACAGAGAGAGACAGAGAGAGAGAGATTTTAAGTTAGCTAAGCTATACATTACAAGGCCACACTACTACCAAGGTTAGGTCACAGGTCACAGACCTATTCATGGCACTTAAAGGGCATACCTGTTCCAGGGTTGGGGAGTTTTTTCATTTTCACAGCCTCCATGTACAGGAGCAGTGATGGCCAGACTGCAAGGGCTCTCTCCACAACAGGGAGGTTTTCTACCCAACGATGGCCACAGAAGGACAGGGGGAAGACAGTTGAGTTTGTGACTGTGATGTAGTCCTCTCTTCTGGCGGGCACATTGTGGAACAATGTGTGCATTGCTCTAAGCAGCTTGTCGATTTGCCATGCAGTGAACCCACACTTGAATGCATTGTGGAGCGTGTGCAGGCCACAGCTCCCCACACAAACAAGCTGAACACCTGGGGGTTTCATTGCAAAACCAAATATTAGAAACCACATTAATACAACAGTCAATCGCATAAACATGTTTACTAGAATTACAACTATTTACCTCCGTACTGCTCCATGTGATCTCTCTGGAAAAGATCAAACAATTTCCAGTTCACACTGGGCCCATCCATAGAGAGGGACACCAAGCCCCTGAGGTCCAGTTTGCCCATACATCCCTGAGAACAAAAGGGTTGTGTTTTTATTTACCCAAGATAAAAGGACTAAATAAGCACAGGTTGCTAAAGGAAGTAGCTAATTGGTCAATTAACCCTTTCTTATGGACAAAAATTGAAGAAATCAATAAATAAACTGATAAAAAATTAAAATAAAAATGAATCCTTGTGAAATCTTAACATTCTGTATACTCCCCTTGTCCTAAGGATCAAAAATGACCCCCCTTCAATAAACCCCTAAAATAAACCAGCTTAATTGAATTTTAAATTTCAAATCTATTTTGCATGATGAAACAACCTGTTATTCATCAATTCGATTCAGTTTTATTTGTATAGCACCACTCACAACAAAAGTCATCTCAACACTGAGGGCATCATAAAACTTGTATCTGAGTTCTAACCAGTGGACATTTTTATTACAACACAGCTGTCATAATTGTTTTCTTTACTAAAGTAGAGGTTTGTTATTACTATTGCTAAATATACTGCATAGGTGAAATGTGCAGAAATTAGTTTTGAATGAATTTTTGAATGGAAACAACAGTCAACAGTAAACTGTCTGGAACTTTTTGGCAACATATTCTTATAAGAATTCAACTACAAAATACTAGTCTTCTCCCATTTTTTGAACCATTATCCCCACATGGTGGGGTTCCGTTTGCGTTTCCATCCTCTAAGGCTGTTTTCAGCCACTAACAGAAAACGGCTATAAAAACTTTTTTTTTTGCATATATGTGTTAATTAACCTCAGTTCTAATCAAAACTATCAAATATTTAAATATTTTTAATATTTTTAATATTTTAAATGCCAATTATATAAGTGGTGTCACCGATTTAAAAAAAAACAAACACACAAAATGACTGATTTTCAATATAAAAAATTATTGGAGCCTAGAGATTTTTTTTTTTACCTGTTATTACAGTCTTGGATATGTCAAAGATTAGTAACAACATTGATTTAGCTGCATTATTAGTTTTTGTGTACCATCCTCTAAGAATAAAATTAGATAAAAGATACAAAACAAAAATGTGATGAACAATCCACTCTAGCATATGTAGGACAGTCTGTGCATGTGTGTGTCTGTCTGTCATTGTGTGTGTGGTTAATTGTACTTACTTTGAGGTGGGACAGTAAGTCCTTGGCAGTGGAGTGACCCATAAACTCGGAGCCCAGGTATCGTGATTGCACCTGCCCTTCATCCCAGAAGCGAACGTGCACATCCAGTTGCTTATTCTTTGTGGTCTGGTTGAGGCTCTCATCAAACATGAGCACAAACGGCGACTTGTTTACTTTAGAGACCAGCTCTTCTTTGATGTAAACGGCTAAACCAAACTTGGCTATATAAGCCGTTTTGTCGGCGCCACAACTGAACGAGTTCGCAATGTCAGAGTCGGGGAACATACACTTAAAAAGCGCTGAAACTCCCTCGTTGCCATTGTAGGAGTGGTGCTTGGAGATCGTGTGCAGGGTCCACAAAACCTCAGCTTTCAGGGTTGGCGTGGACCCGAAGGATGTCCGTAGATCGACCCTTGCAGCGGCTGTAGCAGGAGGGGGAGCAGGTGGAGCATCTGCAGCTGGTTGGCTGAAGTTAGCTTCAGGAGGGGGAGCAGTAGCCGTTGGCCGGCTAGTGCTGGCCACGGGTTCTTTAGCCCCGTTTGCTGGCGGGAACCTGGCGGTGATGGGCAGAGTTTTCTCCATTGCTTGCGCGTTATTTGCATGCTTAACAGATTTGGCATGCGAGTCGAGCGCCTTTACCCCCATTGTGCCGAGTTGAATTTTTTTCTTGCACATGGTGCAGTAGGCCTCCAAATATTACCAACTACGGGTTTTAACCATTTACGGTAATGCACAGAATCCAACCAACCCTCATTAAACTTACACTTCCCCATTATTAGCTTCTTCCAGCTCGTCACGTCGGTCTCCTGTAGCGCGAAATCTGCAGTGACGTATCTAGCTTGTGTTCAGATTATTTATACCCTCCTGATTGCGGTGCGGTCGAAATGATTAGTTCCGCCTCTCTGTATTTACATTATTTTTTATTAAATATTCGCGATTGACAAATAAAAACTTAAAAATAGAGAGAAGTTACAAACAGCACAATTTTTAAGACCCAAATATAAAAATTCAAGACTTTTTCAAGACTTTTTAAGGTATTATTTTCAAATTTGAAATTCAATGCTTTTAAGACTTTTTAAGACCCCGCGGGAACCCTGTTTGTTTCCCCTTGTTTTTGGATTTGGTTTTGATTTTTGTATCGCCTGGTTTTTCTCCCTCGAAGAGGTGATTTTTTGTTATTAAATATTTTTGCACTTCACCTGCCTGCCTTGATGTCTGCGTTTGGGTCCACTGCCTATCCACCCTGCCATCGTGACAGATACCAAGAACCGATACCATTTTTTGCATGAAGACCGCGATCAGAGGCGAGTTACTCCTCCACCAGATGCTTGTGCGTTGTATCGGTTTTAAAAAAAGTGGTATTGGTGCATCCCTAGTAACAATAGAAAACTAGAAGAACTGCCAGAAAACACAGTAAACTGAAAGAGTTTGGGTTTTATTAAAAATACTTGTGTCCCCCCCACCTCTAAAATCAAAATTTCGTCCATGGGTATATTGACATTACTTATCAAGTGTCTCGGCGTCAGAAAGCCTGGAGTCATTCCCTGAAGCCTCTCCTGGAGCTTGTGCCTTTGGGCTATGTCGATTTCCACCTGGTCTCCAAGTCAGTTGGGCTATTTGGTCCAGGAGGGAATTTGTTTTTTTCAGAACCATCACTGGTATCCCCCTCTCTGCCATGTCCGCTGTTGCTTCTTCAGCCAAGTTGTAAATCACTGTACCTTCATTGTAAAACACCCTCAGTCTGGCTGGGAATGGAGTCTGAAACCTTATATTTCTTTCCTTCAGCAAAACTTTCGCCTCTGCATACTCCCTCCATTTCCGCAGCAGCTCCGGTGCATAGTCATGGTCCAGGTGAATCCTTTTGCCCTGGAAGTCGAATCCCCTCTTCTACCAGGCTATTTTAATGACCTCCTCCTTCATTCTTTAGCTTGAGAACTTGACCACGATTGATCTTGGTGGGGCTTCAGTCAGAGGTTTCGTTGCGAGTGCCCAGTGTGCTCTCTCGATATTTAGCACTGTAGAGGAAGGGAGCTCCAGGCCTTTCAACAGCAAATCTTCCACGAAAGTAATCACCGATGCCTTGCTTTCTTCAGCTCCCTCTTTTACCCCATGTATTCTGACATTGTCACGACGTGAACGCCCCTCTAAATCAGTCAACTTAGCCTCCGTTTGTTCATGAAGCTTCACCAGCTCCGATAAAACATCCTCCGATGACTGGATTCGGGTCTCGGTTGCATTGATTTGTTCTTCCATTGCTTCCATTCTTCCGTAAATTCTGCCAATATCCTCTCGAATGCCGTTTAATTGCTGACTGGAGTCCTTCCTGAATTTTCGTAGTTCTTTCAGTGTTACAACCAGGTTAGCCTCACGGGTTTGTCCTGACTCACCGTCCGGCTGCATTTTGGTCTCGATGTTGGTAATGCTACTAGCTTGCAGCGGTTGACCTTTTTCTTTGTCGTTGTGTTTCTTACTTTGTGCGAGTATTTTCTTCCCCTTTCTGATGGGCATAATCACTCGCCCACTGTAACTAATATTGCTCTGACATTTCTTTTATTAAATTCAAGTTCTATTGGGCATCTTTTGAATGTTGCTGTCGGGAGCCTGCTGCACAATGCTGCCATCGCGTCGCTCGCTAGCCCAGAAGCCTACATCTCAACACTGGTCTTTTAAATGACAAATCTTTTAGAGAAGCTTTTAAATGTTTATGGTTTTCACAGAGAAATTATTCTGGCTTTTCTTCAGTGCAGTGGTGGTGGGATTTTGGAAAAAGTGTAATTAAAACAGTTTTGTCAGCAGTATACTTGCAATGTCACCAAGCACATCACCAGGGGCCTCATGTATCAATGTTGCGTACGCACAAAAATGTGGCATACGTCATTTTCCACGGCAACGGTCAGATGTATCAAAAGTGAAATGACCGTGGAAATGTGCGGTGCCCCACGCCAGCTTCATGGCTGGCGCACGCACGTTCCTACACCTATTGTTCCTTTGGCGACACTTTGAGGTAATGCTGGGAAACTGTTAATTATGTGAAAACAATTAGTCCTCAGAGTAATGTGCACATCAGAGACACATTAATGGACAATTAACACACACGTGTTTGCAATCATATGGATGGATATAAAAGCATGCGCAAAGTGATGAAAAAATGGCATTAGCAATGGCAGCCTTGGCCTTGTTAGAAGACATCGCAAATGGTAATATCAGACGTGAGAGGGTGTTTAGAGAACGCAAAGATCTGTTGGCAAATGACGACAACTGGCTCATGAGTCGTTTTAGGTTGCCGAGGCCAGTGTTACTGGAGCTGTGCGCAGAGCTGCGGCCAGCCCTAGAACGAAACACAGCCAGGAGCCAGGGGTTGTCCGTGCCCACACAGGTGCTGACCACTCTGGGGTTTCTGGCAACAGGAGCCTTCCAGAGGGAACTGGCCAACCAGTAAGGAGTGCGCCAGTCCACTCTGAGCCGAGCCATGCCAGCTGTGTGGGACGGGATCATAAGAATGTCATCCAGGTACATCAAATTCCAGGCCAACATTAAAGCGCAATTTGAAGCAAGAGCCGGTTTCCCTAATGTAATCGGAGCTATTGACTGCACACGTGTTGCTATAAAAGCATCATCACAGGATGAATTTGTTTTTGTCAACAGGAAACATTTTCATTCAATTAATGTTCAAATAATATGTGATGCGCAAATGCAGCTCACCAACATCGTGGCAAGGTGGCCTGGTTCAACGCATGACTCGTTCATTCTTACCAATAGCATGGTTGGTAACAAGCTGGAGGCTGGCACGGTGCGCGATGGGTGGCTTCTCAGTGAGTAAATAATGTATCCGTTTAATTGCGCCCCTAATGTAAACCAGCACAATGCCCATTTGGGCACGTGCATTCAAATATGTGCATTTGTTTTTCCCTGGTGAAAATAGAGCGGCAGAGCTATCTAACAAGCCCTTTATTGTGTCCTTGTGTTCAGTATTTGTGTCAATAAACGCATCCGTAAAGTTGGAAATGTCACACTGCAGTAGCCACGGCGCACTTCTGCAGTCATTAATATAAGTGCGATCAGTCTTGTCAATCCTTGTAATGAAGTTGTTTTGTCCTTCTGTTTGTTTCCCACTAATGGTAGTACTTACATATATATATATATTTCTTTTAAAAAGAGTAATAGTGATTCAATCAAGTGGTGCATGAACAAAGGAAACTAAATCTATTTCACATGTTGTATTCTTCCTTTATTTGAACGTGGCTACCCACTGAGAACGTGGCTGTTGACCCCTCTCACTAACCCCGGCACCGAACAAGAGAGGAGGTACAACGACCTCCATTCCCGAACTCGGGCAGTGGTGGAGAGGGCAATTGACCTACTGAAGGGGCGCTGGCGCTGTCTGGACGGGGGGGGCGCTGCACACACTGGAGAAGGTGTGCCGCATTGTGCTGGCTTGTGGTGTCCTGCACAACGTGGCACACCGCCATGGCATACCACTGCCAGAACACATCCCCCCCACCAGAGGAACCGGATGCCCGACCCATCCACCTCAACCCAGCCCGGGAAGCGATACGGGCCCGGCAGCATCTGATTTCAACGATGTAAAGAGGCAAGAACACAACTCACTTTTTAAGTGCATTTATTGCGTTGCAAATATCTCCAAGGATGTTGATAATTTGATCTAGACGATCACTGATGCCACGGATTGCTCTCACAATTTCCTCCTGTGATTCCAGCACAGCTTGGGTGAGGACATGGCCAGTCGGGCGGACGTCAGCAGCTGGTGTGGAGTCGCCGGGGCGCGTGGTGCTGGTGGAGCCGGTGGAGACGCCGGTGGAGACGCCGGGGAGCATGGTGCTGGTGGAGGTGCCGGTGGAGGTGCTGGTGGAGCCAGTGGAGACGCCGGTGGAGACGCCGGGGAGCATGGTGCTGGTGGAGGTGCCGGTGGAGATGCTGGTGGAGTCGGTGGAGACGCCGGGCATCATGGTGCTGGTGGAGGTGCCGGTGGAGGTGCTGGTGGAGCCGGTGGAGATGCCGGGCAGCATGGTGCTGGTGGAGGTGCCGGTGGAGGTGCTGGTGGAGCCGGTGGAGACGCCAGGGCACGCGGTGCCGGTGGAGGTGCCCTCTCCTGGCTCATCGTCTATTCAGAAATGATGATAATAAAAAAATGAAGTAATTAAACATGAGTCAATGTGTTTATATCCTGGCAACTTTACGCACGAGCATGTGTAATGTGAGCAGCCTATTGTACGACCAGTATAATGACAACATTTCTGAGTTTAACACATTTACCTTGGGGATGATCTGTGTCGCCTTCATGGGCCCCCACAACTCCGGTTAGAGCTGTGTCACCCACAATAGCCGCCACTCTCTGATCAAAGGGGGTCAGTTCCTCCCCTCCTGTCCCCCCGCCCATTGCGGTCACGCTTCAGCAGTGGGCCGAAATCCTCCGCTTCACCTCGGACCATTTTTTTTAAATTTCAGTGAGTGTGCACTGCTCCGACCCCACAGCGTTCACTGCCTCACACACACGCTCCCACTCACATTTCTTTTTTTTGGTGTTTATCCCTGACAAGAGGCTACCAAATAATACAGATCTTCGCGTCTCGACTTCATTTAATAGCGTTTCGAGCTCAGACTCGGTGAAGTTGCGCTTCTTCCCTTTACTAATGGTGTAAATCGGATGGTGCAGAGAGGGGAATCCCCGGTGCAGGCCCTATTTAAATTAATTTGCATATTTAAATGGGGGCGTGGACAGGGAGGAGTTTAGCACTTCTACATGTGCGCTCAATTCCATGTTGATTGGGATGTACAAAGGAAAAGTGCTTGGATCCATGTGTACGCACATTTTGATACATCTGATTTTTTTTGTGCGTACGACAGTTTCTGGATTCTAGCGTACGCCATGTTTCAGTAGGAAATCCACGCAAGTCTTAGTACATGAGGCCCCAGGTCTCTTCAAGACCTAGAGATAGAAGTAGTAGAACTATGAAGTCTAGTAGATTCTACCAGAAAGGGCACATTGAAGCCCTTATATCTAAAAAGGCTGCTCTAGCCAACCTCTTGGGCATTACACCACAGGGGGCTCTGGTCCACTCTCGCTTCATGAATGCGTCTCAAATGGATGCTCCTTCACAGTTTTTCTTTGGGTTGGAGCGTAAGAACGGTCAGAGAAAGATTGTCCACTCTCTATGCTCTGAAGACAGATCTGCAATAACAGGAACCCCTGAGATTCGTAGACATGCCACCTGCTTCTACAGAAAGCTCTTTAAAAAGGAGTATGTGGAAGATATGGAGCTGGCTGAATCTTTTTATGCTGAACTTCCTCGGGTGGATGCCGACACTAACGCAGTGTTGGATGCAGAACTGTCTCTAGATGAATTATACATGGCTGTCATGAGTCTGGGAAATGGTAAAGTTCCTGGCATCAACAGACTGCCCGTTGAGTTTTACAAATCATTTTGGTCAGTGGTTGGTGCTTGAGGTGTTACATGACAGTTTGTGCAAAGGACAACTGTCATTGAGCTGTAGGAGGGCAGTCATCACTATGTTGCAGAAGAAAGGAGTTCTACAGGATCTGAAGAACTGGAGGCTGGCCTCTCTGCTGTGGGGACTATAAGATCCTCTCTAAAGCTCAGACTCAGAGAGGTGATGAGTAAGGTCATCCGTGTTGACCAGACCTACTGTGTGCCTGGCAGGTTAACAAGTGATAATATCACTCTTATTAGACATATTTTGGATGTCTCTGGCTCATTAGGTGTAGATGCTGGTCTTATTTCCATAGACCAGGAAAAGGCATTTGACCAGGTTGAATATCAGTATCTCTGGCAGACGCTGAAAGCTTTTGGGTTCAGCCCAAGTTTCATTGCTAAGATCCAGGTATTGAATTGTGATATTGCGAGTATACTCAAAGTTAATGGTGGTTTGGCTGCACATTTTGTTGTCCAGAGGGGGGTACGGCAGGGATGCTCTCTGTCTGGGATGTTGTATTCCCTGGCCATTGAGCCTCTGCTAAACAAACTCAGGCAAGAGCTCACAGGTGTCTGTTATCCAGGTTGCACGTCCGCTATTAAATTATCAGCATATGCAGATGACGTTGTGATTATCCTCAATATACAGAGATATTAATATTTTAGAAGAAAACAATATTTTTAACAATATCTCTTCTGCTAACGTTAACTGGAAAAAGAGTGAAGCTAAGACTTTACACACCTTGGCTCTACCAGGAGGGCTCACTTGGAAGAAAGGGGGGCTGAAGTATATAGGAGGCTCTTGGGTGAAGAATCTATGTTGGAAAAGAACTGGGAGAATACTTTAGAAAAAATAGAATGAAGGCTTAAAAAATGGAAGTGGCTTCTTCCAAGCATGTCCTATAAAGGTCTGGTGTCCTCTTCTTTATGGCACAGACTTCCAAAGGAAGAAGGAGGACCGCCTCCACTTTATACAGAGACTGCTGTTTGGCCCTAAAGACTTGGTGAGGAGACTGCTGGCACACATGGTCTTACAACAGTTTGGTGGTCTGGGACTGCAGGTCTCATTGTTCCTGATGGATGTATAAACTTTGAAGCTTTAGACTCTGCCGCCTTTCTACCATGGAGTCTTCATAGTGTTGAAAACACTGGTGAAGGAGAGATCATCTATTATAACTGACTATTGTAACTGTGTGACTGTGCCAAATGCTGATTATCCTTTTCCTTCTTTAGGTGTTTGTCCCAGGTTAGATAAGTGTACTGGTTCTTTTCTGGATCAGAACAGTTGTACTTTGTTGAACCTAGAAGAGGTAAAAGGAAAAGCTGTATACATTTATACAGCATGATGGTGAAGTGTCTGAACAAAATAAGCTACATGATCGCGTTGACACACTTTGGTGAAGTCACCTGCACCTGGGAGGTGATGTCAAACCTGCCTGGAGGGGGTTATACAAGCCCCTGTTAACAAAGAGGGTAGCTGACTTACATTAGCCATTTTTATACTGGACAGCAAGCCGCCAATTTGGCTGTCCTTTTTGCAGCTAGGTCCGCGAATTTAGACAGAGCGCGGCATATTGGGGGTCTGTTTTGGTCCGCCAATATGACGCCTCGGAGGGTACACTTTTAGCCGCCCCCATTGCTATATAAATCCAAGGCGTCGATGTGCCGGCAATTGCGTGACATGGGCGGAGTTGTCGATGACGTGTGCACTGATGTGCGACCCACAGCCGGGAGTTTTAAAAGCAGGAAACAGCTGATCACAGCAGTCAGTTCGTCACTACATCCGCAGACGTCAAGATGAGCAACAGGAAAGCTGCTGAGATCCGGGAGATGCTAACCATCACAGCCGAGAGAATCATTAACAACCAGATTACGGGGACTGTGAAAGATGGTATTTTGTACAAAAAAGGTCGCCGAGGAGCTTAGTCGACGTGGCTTTCGCCGGGAGAAAAAGCAGTTGTTTTACGTCACTGTTCACGCCCAACTTCGTGCTTCACGTCATGTCACATGTTTACGCCTACCCCAGTGGCGGCTTTTTTGCAAAGGAGGAACATTACACCTCCGTTTCACATAGACAAGGCGGCAGATTGCAGCCTTCATTTTCTATCTAAAAGGGGCTACTGGAGGCTCTTACACGGTTAGGGATGGGAATTGATAAGATTTTTATGATTCCAATTCCATTTTCGATTCTGCCAAATGATTGGTTCTTTATCGATTCTCTTATCGATTCTCATTTGGAAAAAAGGAGAACAAACAGGTCGATTAGCATCAACTTTGTTTAGTTTAGTTTAGAAGTAACATGACCTTACAAACCCAACAGTGAGGTCTTAAGAGGCCCACAGCCTGGGGCTCCTCAATGGGGTGCCAGAGGGTCCACAGAAAAAATAATTTGTTTTGAAAATAAATATAAAATAATAATAATAAAATAAATATTCTTCTGTAGAAATTAACAAAATACAACATAAATTATTCTGTGGCAATTACACAAGAATGTCCAGTAACATGTTCAACATTTTTCTAATAGAAATAGCCAGTCCTGACAGCAGAGGCAGAGTCTCTCTCTTGCTCCACCACCATAGGGTGGCGTTATCCTTGCAGGGGATGGGGGGCAGGCTTCTGTACAGCTGGATTTCCTGATTCACTCTCTGGGCCAGGGAAAGAAGGGGCTGTCGTTGTTGGAATGACCGTAGACGTGAACTGGAGCGAGTAGAGCCAGTCAGACTCTCGTCATGGTCATCTTCTAAATGTAATGCATGAGAAGAAGGCATTCATTTAATAGCAGGTTTTACAATGAGGCAAATGGCGCTAACATGATAGGCAGTGTTAGTTACCTGCAGTATCAACAGCAGAGGACATGCTAACGTTGCTGCTGCTGGGTTGAGATTCACTCCGGAGCGGATCGAAAACGCGATATTCATTCAAAGTTATCGCATGCTGTGTGCGCAAATGTTTCTGCATATTGGTAGTATTTCCTCCCGTTGATGAAATATCCACTTTGCAAGTATTGCAAGTTGCCCTGTTGTCATCCTTTCTCGTGAAATGTAACCACACTTTCGAGCGTTTGTACCGCTGGGGCGCCATGTTTCCTGCCGGCTGCACTGGACTGGAGTCGCCACGCACATTGCGTAGCTTGCGTAAGCTACGCAACGTGTGTGGTGACGTCATTCGCGCCCACTGGAATCGATAAGGGAATCGTTTGCAAAATTGGCAAATGATTCCAAGGAATTGAAACACTGGGAACCGGTTCTCAACAAGAACCGGTTTTCGATTCCCATCCCTATACACGGTACAGTAGCAGTCAATGCCTTCCTGTCTGTTATTAACAGAGGTGCGAGTGATGCATGTCCTTTCTGTCCTGATAAAGAAACTGTGTTCCACTGTTTTTCAGAGTGTGTGCGCCTGCTGCCATTGTTCATGTTGTTGGAGAGCTTTTTCATAGAAGTGGGGGAGATTTTCTCCAGACCAATGTTAATTTTTGGTTTTAAATACAGAAAGTCAGCCAAACACAAATGTCAACAATGACAAGCAAAGATGGCTATGTGAGCTGGAAGAGGAAGATTGATGACTCAGTAGACATTGATCTGACACTGTTGTTCAGGAGGATGGTCAAAGCCAGAGTAAAGATTGATTTGAATTATTTCAGAGAGATAAAGGATGTGGATCAGTTCAGGCTGATGTGGGCTCATGGTGATGTGTTGTGCTCTGTGAAGGAAAGCCAGCTGTTTTTTTTCTGAGGAGTTATTGTGATTTTTTAAAGATGACTATTTATTGATTTGTCTGTGTTTCTGAACATGATCTTGTAATTAGTTTTTTGGAAGAATGACAATAAAATTATTCTTAAAAAAAATCTCTTCTGTCGCTCTCTCCGTCTGTCCGTCCTTCTGTCTCCCTCTCTCTTCTCTCTCTCTCTCTCCTGTCTCCCTGTCTCTGTCTCTGTCTCTCTCTCTCTCTCTCTCTCTCTCTCTGGAGGCTGTCACACCCCCCTCGCCGCCGTCTCCCTCTCAATTGAACTCTGGACTCGAATTCAGCCGGTACGACTGTCTGTATGAGGAAGCGTTCATGTTGTCTGGCATGTTGAGGAGGACGCGTCGTGTCTCCTCCAGCAGCGGACCTCGTCCTTCTCAGCGGGAGTAGGACGACTTGCGAAGCCGTTTCAAGGGGACCAGACGCGGGTTTATCCGCGCTCTGAAACACGCCACCATGGATCTGTCCTTCATGGCAGCGCAGGTAAACGCTTCACACGCTCTGTCTTTCTTCTTTCTTCACCCATAAAAGTGAGTGGAAATGCATGCAGTGATGAAGGATGATAACAAATAATCACAGAAACAAACAAACAGATGTTTTGTTATGTTAGAACTCATTCTCTGTCAGAGTCGCATTACATAGCTGCCAGGTGGCTCCAAACCAAGCTGGTAAATGAAACAATGTCTCTTGGCATGTCTTTATAATAAATATGGTGTATCAATAGTAACTAAACAATTACTCTGTGGGAGTAAAGTAAACATTTTAGCCTGTTCTGCCAAGTCAGTCCAATATACTGACATAATCAGCAGGATAAATATACCATATGTCCTGATTCATTACTTTGCAGATTAAGATTTTACATCATGGAATCATCATGGCTCACATCCACCGGTGTTGTGACCTGATAGTACCTGATTATTTTAATGATTTCAATCAAAAGTTGGCATCTTTTTTATTCTCTTTTCAAATTGTGTTTCCCCATTCTGCATGTTGATCTTCAGTGAAGTTGAAAGTTTCTTTGGCATGGGGGTAATGTGTGAACTTGTGCTTTAAGTGGCACTTTTAGATTTTATGATTTTCTCGGTATATTTTGGCACAGCATCATATATTTCAGTAGATGGGGAGGATGTTCTGTCACCCTGACAGCTGCCTCTGGGTTTTTATGCAGTATAATAATAATAAGAAGAATAAGAATAATGATAACAATACTTCTGTGATTACCTTTGCCTTAGGAAGTTATAGTAGGCCCTCTGCTCACACTGCTAAACTTGTTTTTTTTCTTGTTTGCTGACAATCTACCTTAAAAAATGTGCAAAAGGGGAGCTGTTATGAGCTTATTGTACTGTGATGATCCATCATCAGTCATCTGTCCATATCTTAAAAAATTATGTTCTGTTGGAATAGTGGATGCTATTGCTGACCATGAATACAGATATTTTTGTGAAATGAACAGATCCAGATCTACCCCTGCTGTCGCCACAGTCTCTGCCCACAGTCCTCCAGCTCTGACAGACTGGAAGTGGCCTACTCAATATTGATGGTTTATGTAAGCTGCCTCTCTCCACGAGCTGCCGTCATACCTGACCAGGAAGAACACAGCAAAACTGTGTCTTGAGAGGTGTTAAGAATAGATGGCCTTCTCTTATAAGCTGAGAATTAGTAGGGAGCAGGGGCAAGATGTGAGGCAGGAATAATTATAAGCTGTCAGCACTGTTAAACTTGACGTTTCTTCTCTGGTGCAAATGGCCTACGTGCTTAATGTCCTTTTGTGGAAGGATTTTACATTGTGTTTCCTCAGTTCTTCTCCAGCCAAGATAAATGAACTCCAATCCTCGGCCAAATGGCTTTTTTATCGCTGCACGCATTGAGTTAAACGTCTGGCCTGATTGCTCAGTAATCTTAACAATTACTGTTTTAAAATTTCTAGTCAAAATATCTTTAACAGACCGAAAGTAGCATTTCAGTGAATTATAGGACACTTGTTTTAGACGATTTTCACTTGTCCCATCTGCAGTTTTATTTTTTACTAATTACAGGCAAGAAACACAGTGTTTTCATTATTATCATTATGTTTTACTCATATTCACATTCTATAAGATCATCATATGTTTTTGGCATTGCTTTCCTGTGAGATATCTCCTAAAGTCAACCATTCATGAGCTCAGAAAAGCAGCCTGTTTTCAGCTAATATGGAGAGTTTAAAGAGTTAATGTAGTTTAAGAAGAAAAGCTGTCAGACAGATATGGTGGAGTTAAAAGTAAAATATATGCCTCTGAGATGTAGCAGAGAGAAGTATTAAGTTGTACAAAATAGAAAGTTTGTCAAATTTGCAGCGAAGCACAGCACTTGAGTAATTGTACCTACCACTTCGACTTTGACCACTGGCAATTGGATGCCAGTGCCACAGCTGTGATTAATTGGGATAATCAAAGGACCAGTCGCCATTTTCTACTAAAAGAATGCTGTGTTAAAGGTTAAGGTTACTTTATGATCTTCCATGGGAAAAACCTGTCTTGGATTGATGGAACTGCTGTATCAGATCAGACACAACACAAAGAGCACATGCAAGGAGTGCCTAAGATAAAAACAACTGAGCAAGTTAATTTTAAAAATAAAAGAGAAAAGTCCCACACTTCAACCCACAAAGCAACGTTACAGTATCAAACAACAGTAATGTGGTAACTGGTAGTGTCTTCAGCAACTTATATGAGGAAAAAAATGCAGAATTCATATGTAGAAAAGTGTCTGACATCCTTTCTGTCATCCTGTCTGTCCAACCGACTCTGTCACATTTCTGCCTGGCAGCAGAGCCAGGCAGCTCCCACAGTTGAATGCTGGTGATTATGTGACGTGATTTAGAGCAAAAAACTTTAACCCACCATGTCTTTGTCGCCTTACACTATTGTGTTGTTGAAGTAATTGTCTTTTGCAACTTATATAGAAAAAAGTCACCCCTCTCCAGGAGTGAGAGAGCCTGACAGGGTCTGCTGTTTACTGATGGTGATTATGTAATTATGTAGTTTAGAGCAAAAAACATAACTTTGTCACTTTCCATGATGCATGGTCGGTCAGGATCTCAATCACAACACATTATAACAGCATCCATATGATTATAAACAGTCGGCCGATACATGTTTAGATTTACAGGTAGAAACCAGAGGGAAATGCATAAAAAAACCACACAGATCTCCGCGTTATGATGTGTACCGTTATGCCTGTTTTGGTTTCACAGCGCCGGCATGTTGTATGAAATGACACACTGGAGTGGCTTTATGCTGGCACTGCTTGGTTCAGTTTGAACAATCAAAGAATCTCTGTGTGAAAAGGGCTCCAGTCTCCACTTGGGAGTATCACAGCGAATGAGGCGAATGCTACGTCACTTTCTCTTCTTTGGTATTATAATCCCAGGCAAAATTGAGATGAGATCGTGGGACACTATTGTGCTTGTGACTCTGTGAATTAGGGGATGTTAAGTAGCAAAGAGAGAATCCTCCTGCGATACGGTGCTGCTGTGTCGAGTCTCTTCAGCCTAGACACTCTGGTATGTGTTTTGCTTTGTCTGAATTGGCTGGCTCTATCTTTTTCATTTTGTTCAAAGCCAGATGTTGTCAAACTGGCGAGGTTGCATTTGGTTCCAGGATCCAGTTGCAAACGCTCTGAAGCTCAGGTTATGGTCAGCTAGTGGGGGGTTGCAAAAAGTCCTAAAAGACCCAACACTGATCACTCTGAAGTATTTAGGGCTAAAAAAAAAACCCACTAATGCACGTAAGTATATTAAAAATATTTTTGCAATTTTGGGGATAGTGACCAGGGAAAAAAATGCCTCTTCCTGTTTTGGTTGTGCAATGGCAGACGATTGTGCTGATATTCATCCTCAATTTTTGCATATCTTTTGCACAGTGAAAACGAGACTTCTAGGAAGCCGATCCATACACAGATAGTAGTTTTATTTCTACAGCCATTACACTGTGCAGTCAGTGTTTACGTCAGAGGTAGTCAGTTAAAGCAACACAGCTGTCTATTGCCAGTTTAAGTATACATTCACATGTTTATGAACTTTAAATATTAAAGATTGAAATTAATAAACAAAGTCAGGACAAAGTACGGTCATTTTTTGTTTGGGAACTCTCCGGTAAAGTTAGTCGAAAGTCATTTTCGCACCTCTGATTCTGCCCATTCTTTTTATCACAGAATTAGAACCGAGTTTGTGTAAAGTGATGACACAAATTTCCCTCCTCAGACAGAGCTGTCGGGGTGCAGAGTGGGGATCATTATTAAGAGCATTAAACTGAGCTCTTTGATCATTTAAACTGAAGAGAGTGTTCAGTCGTCAGCAGGTACAAGAGAGCATACTCCAGCTGTTACTGTTCTCCAATCCAGAAATGGCTTTTTAATAGAGACACAGCCAAATTGGTAGTCGAAGTACTGCAGAGAGCCCTCCCCTGCTGATATAATGCCTTGCTCAACAACACATCAGCATTGTTGCGAAGACAAGAAAGGGCAATTCTCAATGTATTTACTTCATTTAAGATCGACCATTCAAGGTTCAAGGTTAATTTATTAGTCATTTCACAAACCAGGTTGCAAAACGAAATTTAGTTTAAGTTCCTTTACATGAGAATTAACACAAAACGAAACAAAACTTTTTTATGAAATGGAGTGTTGATAATGAGTCAACACAGCCTGGGGAGTGAAGCGCTCTCTGTGGTCTGGTGGCACAGCAGCAGATACTTCTGTATCTGTTGTCAGATGGCAGCAGGGTGAACAGACTGTGGCTGGGTGGGTGTTGTCTTTTAGTATCTTTGGGCTCTGTGCAAGAGTCTCACTTGACTGATGTCACTAATGCTCTATAGATGGTACCAGTGATGTTCTGGTGGTTTTAATCACCCGCTGTAGAGCCTTCCTGTCCTGGGCTGTGATGAACTATGACTATGACTATGAGTAAATTAAATCATCTCAAGATCTGAAAAGTAGAGCCTTATGCTTAGCTTTTTTTAACCAAGGTGGTGATGTATGATGAACAACATAGATGATGTTGATTCCCAGGAACCTAAAACTGTTCACCTTCTTCACCCCAGCTCCACGGATATAGGCAGGGGTGTGTGTCTTTGCCTCCTTCTTTCTAAAATTCCTATTTTCTAAGAAAAACACAAGCTCACTTCTTTATTGGCTGGCTTCTAGCCTGAACAATCATGTTCTGTCTTAGTTTTTGTCTCTTTGGATGGGGCAGATCATCACATTACATTGGAATTGTCCTGCTTGTAGGCGGTCATCAGGCTGTCAGGCAACAGAGGATCACTTCTCTCACACTTCACAGTAATACCACTTGTACACTGAAATAAGTATGTATACGCAGGTTTTTTAAACGCAGGTAAACCCGCTAATAATTGGCAATTAACTCGTTTAACATTGCCAGCGGACAAGTTTGACTTTCTGTCTTTTTTCCCTTGTGTCCCACAGGGACCAGTAGAAAGCAACAGATCATATACTTCATCAGAATACATCCAGAAGACGTTTAACTTGATAACAGAGGTTACTGAGGAGTGAGACATCACTCTTCTTTCTGTTGAGAGACATACGTCATAGCATCGTACCGGGAGAGCGGAGGAAATTAGCACGTTCGCCCAGGTGTTACATTGAGATCACAGGCGAGTTGAGGCAGAGGCGATAAATACCCATGATTACTGCAGGGTCAGCTTTCTTTTATTTAACCCCTTCAGACCCGCATTTTTTTGGCTGGGTAAAAAAAATGTTTTTTAACTGATTCTGACTCCTCTTCAACATAAAAACAAAGTGGAAAAAACACATTTTTGGTAACTCATGTTTTTAATAGTATTTTTTTATGTCCATTCCAAAGGACGCCACGACAAGATGGGCGTAAAATGGCACAAAGCACAAGTGGATGTTGCACTTGTCACAAAAGACGTGTGTCTTTCCTGTACAGTATGGCATCTTGCATCTGGTAGCCTCTTTTCATCATAATTTGGCATGTGGTCAACCATGTCATACTGCACTTCAGGTAGAGGCCTTACATCCTGGACTGGTCTGTGAGCTGGTCTGTGGGGGACACGCTGTGGTTCTGGAGACATACTGGGTCTTCCACGTTTTGCTGCCACTGTTTTATGGACTCTCACCAGACACTGGGCCACATTCATCTTGAAATGGAGGAGATCCTGGATATCTTTGGTCTGGATATTAGCCCTCTTGGTGTCCAGCCTATACTCTAACCAACTGTTGACCACAGCCGTGTCAAAAGCATGTGTGATCATTCTCAGGGTCCATTTTTTTGACCGAATTTCTGTACAGTACAGACTGACAGGTTGATCAAGCAGGTCAACGCCGCCCATTGCTTCATTGTACAGCTTAACCACCTCTGGATTGGACACCATCAAACATTGGGCCTTCTTTTTGTCCCACCGCTGCACTTCATCCATTCTGCCAACACCGACGAAGCAGAATCATTTTTTGCCCAGGCCTGCATGGTGCATGCACTCGACTTGTACATTGGCGTCATCCTTTGCCAAGATGATACCAGGGTACAGCTCATTGTCGTATGTGACGACGCACCAGCTTCCAATCATCTCATTCTGACTCCTGTCAGTTTCCTGGGGTCCTTTGTGTGGCTCTCTCAGGGGCCTCTCGGAGATGGTTGGTTGAGAGTTAACGTTGGCTGGATTGTTTGAGGGTCCAGGTTCCTCAGCCTGGATAATTTTGCAGCCCCTTGACAGAGTGGGGAAGATAAACTGCCGAGCATTGAAACACTTACAGGACACATTTTTCTGCATGACACACATACAACTCACATCCCTCGTGATCAAGTGGCCTTTTTCGTTAGTGACCACCTGGTGTATTCACATTGTCCCTGGGACAGATGGAATGTTCTCTGGCATGAGAGAGTGAGCTTCCTCAACTCTCTCAGCCTCCACGTAAAACAGCTTGACTGTGGTGCCTGTCGTGAGCAATGCACGGTAGAGTGTGGCAGGGTCCGGTATGTCACACCCTTGACACACAAGCTGATCCACCAGTCTCTTCAACACTACCCCCACACCATCAGGAGCTCCCTTTCCATGGCTGGCCTCAAAGAAGTTCCATGTGCCACTCTTGAAACCTCTCCTGTACAGCTCTGTGGAGAACAAGAAGAAATTTCCCTTTTGCCTGTACTCCGTACATGGCCCATCACTGAAGAAGTGGACTACAGACACAGATGGATAATTCGCCTTAATGTAGTCCAAGACTGGGTCAAAATACTGCCAGATTGCTGGTGGACCTTTGTATTTGGATTCTGAGATAGTGCAAAAGCAGACAGGGCTTGCATTTTCACCAACATACAGCACACCGGTATGCATGGTCGCCTGTTGGTGCGAGAAATGCACTGCTTGGATCTCTCTACTCATTTTGCACACATAATTTTCAAAAAAGTCCACATGTATAATGCATTCCTGTGAGGCTAGACTTCTCTTTAGTTCTCTGGAGAACGAAAACTGCTGCTTGATGTTGAATGTGTGCCTCCTGAACTTATGAAGCAGTAGAGTGAAATGGTCAATAAGCTCCTCTAAGGAGCTTTCAATTTGTTTTTTGATGGTCACTTTGAATGATACGGCTTCCTTTTCTTGTGGCCTGGTCATCTCTTTCTCTTCCATCCCCCACTCTGTATACGTTACACGCACTGAGGGATCATAATCAGCAGCCAGTGGGAAGCTTTTCAGGTTGCATGAAGAACACTCTCCATACATACACTCCTTACTGTCAGTGCTGCAGGCAACCTCCTCTGTGAGCCTCTCAAGATTTGAATGTGTCAACAAATTTAGTTGCTTCAGCCTGTCGACAACAAAGCCAAGGTTCTTGTGGACTTTACACGTGCAGGTTTCTCTGTCCTGCATGGTTGGGTGTATAACCCAAAAGGGAAGTCGGCAAAAGAAAGTGTAGGACAAGGCCCTGTGTGGGTTTTCAGATTCAAACTTCTTGTGTAGATTTAGAAGTGAATCAACAAGTAACTTCTTTTGTTTTTTAACTCCATGTTGAGTCATTGTCTGTTTTTTTCCAGTCGTCACGCGACTAACATCATCTCTCTCATAGAACTCTCTGATCTTGGATTTGAATGCGTTTGGGACGCTGTTTCTCTTTTCAGGTGAAGGTAAGTGGATTTCTTTTTAAAGTCTTCCATCTTCTTCTTGGAAACCCAGTGGCTCTTTGTCCGTATTTCTGGAGGTGGTATTTTTTGACTATCTTCCCAGATACCAGTTGGGAGATAATCTGTCTCTCTCTTTCATCGCGTGAGTCTTCATATTTACTCTTTAAATCCCTCAAAAGTGCCGCGTGAAATTTGAGGGTTCTCCGTGTGTCTGACCGCTCAGATGGGGTTCTCAGGTGGGGTTCTCAGGTGGTGCTTGGCTTTAGAAGATGGGGAAGCTGCTTTATTCTTTAGACGGAAGAACCTTTTCTTGTACTTCTCTTTCTTTTTTCTTTCTTCTATCAGCCTTTGCTTCACTTCCTCAAGTTCAAGTCGGAGCCTTTTTCTCTCCTTCTTTGATCTTAGTCGCCCCTCACGACGTTGCCTGCAACACAATGAAATGCTGATTAAATAATCTACTAATTGTCATCTATGTATCCAATCTATCTTTCTCTCGCTCACTCTCTCTGTCTCATTCTCTCACACACACTTTCTCTCTCTTTCTGTCAAACCTAAATTCACTTCATGTAATAAGCCATAACCTCTGTCCTTGAACTCTAACCTTGCGGGCCCTGGATCTGGCTCTGGAGCTGGCTCTGGCTCTGGACTTAGGGGAGGGGTCATGCACTGCTCTAAGGTAGCTGTAAGTTGTGCTTTGGCTCTTCTGGATTTTGCCTGTGCTGCTCTCCAGTATTTCCGCTTGGCTTTCATCTCCCTTCCATTGAGTTCGCTAATAGATGGCTTTTTGCCGGCGTCCTTGTCCTTCCTCGATCTTTCCCTCTTTTTCTAAATGCTTTTTTTCTTTTCTCAGGATCAGCATCCCTACGCTGCCTGTATCGGCGCTGTTTCTCTGCTGCAGATAGAGGCAATCCTAACAAAAGCATGTAAAATACAAATGCATATTAAAATCACCTTTCTTGTTCACAATAGGTTATTTCATATTGTAACATATATTTGTATGATTTAAAGAAGTTTCAAAACCTAACGAGATTATATGAAGTCAATACACATCGGTGTTCAATAACATATGGATTTGGTATATATATCATTTTAATAAGCTTACAAACATATTTAGGGACAAAACATGCTATTCTTAATATAAATAACATTAATAATGATGTATTGTATAAATAATTCTAGTTTTGGACACACAATAAATATTGGGACATGGCAGGGAAAGGGTTAATAGTAACAGGTTTGATGAAATATGTTTTTGACAGCCATTACTAGCCATGTGGTTCACAAAAGTTGTCATGGAAAGTCATGGAAAAAAGTTACCGAGGGACAAGCTATTTTTACCATGTTTAAAAGATATACAATACAAAAATCTGTAAAATAAAAAAAATATATCAATGTATGAATTTTTAAAATGAAGATTGTTTGTTAACCATATCATACCAACTACATTTTTAAATATTTTGTTGTTAATACAGCTTAATGGGGTAGATTTTGTGTCAGATAATTTCCGAGCGCAGCGCTTCCGCGTCCTGTCTGAACCCAGTGTTATTTTGATATTATGCCCTCATGTGTCATTTTCTTGCTTTTCAGTTCCTCCTGTGTGTTCTTCCCTTCCAGTGTTTTTCCGTTCCTTCCCTCACCTGTCCTTTTCCCTCCTCACTCCACCTGTTCCTGATCCCCTCGTTAGTGTGTCTGTGTATATAGTCTTTGGCTGTGTCCAAATTCAGGGGCTGCATCCTTCAAGGACGCGGCCTTTGCGGCCCACGAAGGCCTGGTCCTTCGGACAGACCTTGAAGGCCGCATCAACCGTTGTTAAATGGGACGGTCTAGCCGTCGGAGCATTTCCTGGTTGGCCACCAGATGTTCCCGCCCCACCCGTACGTCACCTGCCGCCCAGGCCCGCGAAATCTAAAACATGAGTAGAGAGTCCGACGAAAATGTTTGATCCAATGGAAGTGCTGATTTTCTTTTTAATATTCCTCATTCTGGAGGAAGAGGAGATGCTGCTCCGGCTGGTGTTACTCCGGTTGAGAGAGGAACGTGGAGAGGTAAAACATTTTCATTTTCATTAGCCAGGGGTCAGTAACATGCCAATACAATACTCAAATGCTAGACATATAAACTGTAGAAAGGCACATATGGTGAATGCCATATAACCGTGACAATTGATTGACAGACCCGACCTCAATTTAATATTAAGATATACTGTCATGAATCACCAAAACCAGATTGAGAAGCCTAGATAGACTGATAAGTGGATCGATAAAACAGATTCAGCATTATCTGTCAAAGCTCTAAAATGAACTAGAATTATCTCATCAACTAAAATGATGTAGCTATTGTCTAATTAACCATTTCTAACCATTTCATTAACCAGGATTTTCGGCTGAGCAGAGAGTCACTGGCAGTGCTACTGAACCTTCTCCAACAAGATCGGAGACACGGATGGGGTGCCACAATAGAGACCTTGGTGTTCCTCTTCTGGCTGGCGAGTGGGGCATCATACAGGGTGGTCTCAAGGGTGTTTGGGATGCCTCGCTCCACCATCCACTGGATCGTCCACCGACTTACTGGGGAGGTGGTGGCCATTCGTCACAAGGTCATCTACCTCCCAAAGACAGCTGAAGACCTGGCGGCAGTAACTCGTGGGTTTGCAGGGCTGGCTAGCTTTTTTAAAAGCTGCTGGAGCGATCGACGGCTGCCATGTGAGGATCAAGCCATCAAGCGGCCCTGATGGTCACTGCTACAAGAACAGAAAACTGTTCTCCTCCATCATCATGCAGGCAGTTTGTGAGGGCTGCTTCGTAGACACGTACGTGGGCTGGCTGGGGTCGGTGCACGACTCCGGAGTACGCCGGCACAGCCCACTGTACAGGCAGGCCATCTACCCTCCTCCAGGGCACTTCATCCTCGCAGATGGCCGGTACCCGTGCCTCCAACATTCACTCCCCCACATCACTCCCTACAAGCGGCCTGTGCAAGGTGTGGGAGCCCAGCGCTTCAATGTCCATCATTCCAGGGCACGCTCTATCATTGAGCGTGCCTTTGGAATGATGAAGACCAGGTTCAGGTCCATCTTCCTGCAAGCGCTGGAGGTGCACCACACCTTTGTGCCTCAGGTACGTCATAACAAAACAGGATTCATTTTTTGTTTCTTTGAGTACTGAAGCAGAGTAAATCAAAATTGATGAATATTCCCTTTCATTTCAGGTTGTAACAGCATGTGCCATCCTGCACAACATCTGCCTGGGGGCAGGTGACATCATGCCCCCAGAGGATGAGCTGCAGGACGTCATGCCGGAGGATGAGGGGGAGAACGAGTTGGAGGCAGCCAGTGGTGCTCCATGGCGGGACCAGCTGTCTGCGGAGGTGTCCGCCCTGGAGGAGGTGATCCCCGACCACGACTATCTTTAGTTGGCAAGTAAAATAATCTTAAAGGCATTATTCCTATTTAAAGTGTTTGGTAGATAGTTGTGTTTGTCGTAATCAGTCATCATTATATTATGATCACATTATGAAGTCATAATTCTTGCCTCTTTCCTGAACAATTCTTAGTGGCATGGCAGCCGTCGATCGAGTCAGCCCTGCAAACCCTGTTGATGGACGATGTGGTGGACAGTGGAGACTACACCCCTCAAACACCCTGAATACCACCCCAGATGATGTCCCACTGACACCAGGGTCTTTATTGTGGCATCCCATCCAGCCCAGCAGCACTGCCAGGGACTCCTGCTCAGCCTATTGCTGCAACTGATTTGGTTGATTTGTTTAATGTTGTTATGTTTCAGTTCAATTAAGAGACGCATTAAAGTCTGTTTTGGTTAAAATCTATCAAACGTGTACATTTGTTCGTGTGTACAAAAATTAACGACAAGATGTGTCAAATCTGAATTGGATTATCAACGTTGCAAAATTAACATTAACCCATTGGTGAATAACAGCTATATTTAGTATGTTGAAGGTGCAATATGGGACAGAAAGTGAAAGAAGAAAGGTTTGATGTTGTGACCTGTTAATATTATGAACATTGTGAATACTGAATGGAATGGACAACGAATGACAGGTGAAAATATTTTACTTAAATAAAAAACATCTCATAAACAATAATGGTGAATAAATCGAAATAATAAATTAACAATAAATGAAAAGTGATGGCCGACCAAAAGAAAATAAATAAATAAAATTAACGGTCGGCCATCCGCTCGAGCAGAGAGAACGGTACATTTTTCTCTAAATTACATAATTACATAATCGCCATCACTGGACGCTGTCTGACTCTTTCAGTTGCGGGGAGGGAGGCTGTTTTCTGGGGGAACTGAAGTCTCGGTGGAGGGCTGACGTCGCGGTGATTTTTTTCACCGTGGCAAACACTTGGTGAATTAAAGATTTTTGCCGGGGACAAACGCTGTTTTTCGGGCAGAAATGTGACCAAGAGTTGGTAGGACTGACAGGCTGACACTTCTCCACGTATAACTGCGGTATTTTTTTCCTCACATAAGTTGCCAAAGACACAACCAGTTACTACGTTACTGTTGTTTGGTCCTGTAACGTTGCTTTGTGGGACATTTCTCTTTATTTTGTTGAGTGATGGACCTGTTTAGTTTTCAGACAGTGAACACCATCAGATCGACACGCCCTTGCTCCGCGCCACCGGCTTATCTGTTCACACTGGTTCGGTTCGCCAATAATGTGCCTCTGATACTACCTCTGGAGGCGCATCAGAGGCGGAGGGAAATTTCACCCCTCGCCGCATCTGAGACTTTCACACAGAGGCGGATGCGGAGAATTGATGCAGGATCCCTGCATGCAAACGGCAGTGTGAATGGGGCTATTGACTCAATCAAGTAGAAGAGACACGTCTGCGTTTGTGTCACATCTATCTCACTTATTAGTGTGACGTGGTAAAACAGTGAGGACTCAGGAGGCAGGCAGAATTGGAAACAAAAAGCGAGATTTTGATTTTAAAGCCCAACTCCAAAATCATAAAATCCCAAAAATGCAACAATACCAAAATAAAAAGACCAAAAACAAAAGCTAAACAAAATACAACGACAAGCAAAGTACAAACCAGAAATTACATGAGCAAACAGGAACGAAAAAAGCCAGGAACAAAAAACAGAAACATATCACGGGGAGACACAGGAACAGGCTCAGGGGAACAAAACAGATAAACTGACAAAGACAGCAGGGAGCAAACAGACTATACACAAGGGCTGATTGATTAACAGGACACAGGTGAACACAGAAGAAGGGTGGGAAATCACACTTAAGCAGGAAATGGCAAGCAAAACACGACACATGAGGGCAGAACTTCAAAATAAAACAGGAAACCACAAACTCAATAGGGGCCCTGTTTTAATAGTGAAACCACAATGTCAAGTGCAAACTGGCAAGTCTTGGGTGCTCAAACTATTTTGCTTTATTTATATGCAGTAGAAGGTAAAATGGGGGGGTTAGGTGGAAAATACAGTGTATCAGAGGGTGTGGTGATTGTGCGCTTATCTCAAATTTTCTGTAATACTTAAAATTTTAATAGTTTATTAATTATTTATTTCTACCATTAAATTATTATAAAGTGGTAATTGGAAAGTAATTGGGGTATTGGAAAATGGCCTACCCTGAACACCCCCACCCCTATTATAACTAGGGATGCTCCGATCAGGGTTTTTTGCCCCCGATACGAGTCCGAGTCCTTTGATTTTTGAGTATCTGCCGATACCGAGTCCCGATCCGATACTCTTATAATACATTTAAAAAATTAAAAAGATCGAAGAAAACTATCCAAGGTGTCCCTTATTTTTTATTATATTTTACCACCCCTCGATATCCCAAATTTACATATCTGACAGTTTGCAACTGCATCGTTCTCGTCACTCACTTTAAAATACTTCCACACAGCAGACATGGTGCGCCACAACTCGCCACTCCGCTTCAAAACAAACTGGCGTGCTGGTCTTCTGCGCATGCGCATGTCGTAAACGGTGGTAGTAAATACTCATTTTATTTTTTTTATTTTGAATCACCAATAGCCCATATATCAACAATCTAATACAAATAATGACTAAATAAATATATATAAAACCGATCTCTGATCGGGTCGTAACGTCCGAGTCCCGATCGAGTCTTCAGTGGCGTGATCGGCCCCGATTTCCGAGTCACGTGATCGGATCGGTACAACCCTAATTATAACCCTACACCACAGATTAATAGAATAAATACAAGGATGTGAAAGTAAACATGAACATGTAAAAGAAGAGGAAGGAAAGAAGAGGCAGAAAAGGCAAGCTGGACAGATAAGACGAG
Source organism: Pagrus major (assembly GCF_040436345.1). Taxonomy (NCBI): domain Eukaryota; kingdom Metazoa; phylum Chordata; class Actinopteri; order Spariformes; family Sparidae; genus Pagrus; species Pagrus major. The sequence goes on from NC_133236.1 coordinate 6,190,898, forward strand.
AGGCAAATGTACTAAAGTGAAATATCTGGCATAGCCTGGATCAAGTTGACATTTCGGTCGGGATAAAAGTGCACTGACAGTAAGAAAGGCAGACTAAAGTATTAAATGTTATGTAAATCAACAGATGACATGTCTTATCTGGTTCTAGATTGAAAAAAATGACTCAACGACATTCTTCATTCAATAATGTTTCGACTGAACATGTCAAGCAGTTGTTGCTGACCTCAGATTTACCATCATTCGGTGAACAGAAAACACAAAGAACCTTGTTGTATAGAGTTGTATAAGAGCACACAAGCTTTTTTGTTGTTGTCTCTCACATTTCAGGCATCTAAGTGGCCTCATACAAAGCATCTTAGAGTGAGCAGCAGTAGTCAAGCACTTTGCCAGAGGGTTACGGTGAGCCTAATGTTTCAACTGTTGAAATGGTAGCTTGAGTCATTTTTTGTTTGTTTAATAATGTTGGAATTATCTAACTCTCTTGTGTCTTTTGACTTCGACTTCTCTCAGCTTGGCTGTCAATTTACAGTAGTTTTATTTTGTTATTTTCCTTAATTTGATTTCCTGCTCAATATCAGTGGCTGTTCTCATAGCAGACTGATGTCTTGTTTTCCATAGAGACACAATTTTTTAATGTGTTAAATTACAAGCACAAGTCACTTTAAGAAACAATTAAGCATCCTTGTTGTAGATGTGTAATTTAGTGCATACTCTGTACTCTGTAAGACCATGCGAAGAACAGAAGCAGTCTCAGAAACCCAAACACATCACCAGTACTCTACCCACACACAACCCAATGAGCTTAGGCCTGTGCTTCAAACAAACTATTTACAAATGTACACTATTTACAAACCCCTGAGCCTGTAGGACAGCCAGACGCTATCTGCCGCCACTGTTTACCTAGATGCAAGGCACTACTTAAAACACCGAACACTGACAGAGTCGACCAAGTAGCTGCTGGGCAGATCTCTGCCAGAGATGCCCCTTTCCACAGCGCCTAGGAGGTTGCAACTCTGTGGGTGGAATGTGCCTGTGAATGTGCACTGGCACAGATGTGATCCAGCAGGCATACCCCTCTGTATGCATGCTGGATCACATCTGTAATCACATCTGGGATCCAGTGGGACAGTCTGGTCTACCTAGGCACTCATGCTTGAAGCACACAAAGAGTTGGTTTGTTGGCCTGTGGCCCTTATGTACAACTCTAGCGCTCTCACAGGGAAAAGAGGGGACCGTCTCTGTTCTCCATTGGCTTGCGGGCAAAAGAAAGGGTAAAGTCAATCACCTCATTGAGCTGTAAATCTGAGAGAACTTTGGGGAGAAAAGCCAGGTTGGGGAACAGCACTCCACCCCCATCGTCCTGCCTTGAGGGATAGAAGGCGTATAGACACCCACACCCACAGCTAGTGTGCCAGTCTGCAAAGGCAAGGGGAGCTAAGGCCTCCCTGCCTGTTGATGTAAGATGAGGCAACTGCACTGTCTGTCATCAGCAGCACATGGCAACCTTGCAGGTGTTGTAGAAGCTTCTGCGGGGCGTGTTTGGCTGCCCTCAATTCCAGCTTGTTGATATGCTGGAAAGCCCATCTGTTACTCCTGAGGCCCTGAATTCCTTTGCCCTCGTGCACCGTGCCCCCTACCTACCAGGAACACATCTGACGACATGGTCACTTAACCCAGCCTGCTCCCTTTGATGTGATTGTTTGGGCATCTCCACCAGTGGAGGGCCAGACGTAGCCTGTGGGTGACCTGCACTCACACAGCCGTGTCTATGGATGGGGCCCAAGGTTTAGGAAGCACCTCTGTACTGGGCACATGTAAAGAGGGGCCAATATTTGGCCCCTTTGCTACCATCAGTCCCAAGAGCTGTAGGCACAGTTTCTAGGTGAGGCTCGCCCCCAGGCAAAAGTGTGCCAGACAGGCCCTGAGAGGTCTCCTGCCTCTCTTGTGTCAGGGCGGCTCCTGAGTCTAAAACTATGCCCAGGAATTGTGTAACCTGACATGAGACCAACGTGATCATCTCATCGGTGAGGTGATGACCTAGGTCCTGATTGGATACCATCTCACCTCAGAGGCCCAAGGACTCCATCCTAGCAGCTGCCTCTACAATGAAAGCCTCATCCATGGATCATTTGGATTCCATGTCCCCAGCCTTCCCTGGGACGAGCAAGAAGTTCTTCAGGGGTAGGGAGTTGAAGACCTGACCATCCTGGGCTTCTGCCAGACATTGCCAGTTCCCAGTATTGTATAATGTCAAATAAAGTTATCTAAAAATAAAAACATATATTCAGGATGTAAAGTGGAATATCAATTATCTATCCATTCCTGTATGTTAATTTGAATCATTTCAACTATTCGTGGTGAGCACAAGGCTCTGTGTTTTAGCCAATTCATCTTCTATGGCTTTGCATGTCTTTTCATAGAGGTTGGGAATGACTTGGCTGCTGAGAAATGTATGAGAGGGGGCAATGAAATGTGAATCAATTGTTTTCATTAGGTGACGAAAAACCCACATCTATCACCAACGGAAAGGGCGACAAGTCTTTTAGTAATGAATGTCCCCACTGCGCAGGTGATTTTTTTGGTATTTTTCTGAACCGGTAGGACAGGTTTGTTTGAAGGCATCTGAGAGAGACTGCTGTTTCACTGATGGTGTTACCTGCTCAGCCATCCTGCTTTCACACAGTGATATTTCAGGGTGGTGGTGGTGGTGGTGCAGATGTGTGCTGCTCATGTTTGAAGTGTTTCCACTAGTGTAGGCATCACAAGACCTTTTTTGTCCAGTTTTGTCCCCAGATTGAAGATTTTAAAAGAACATGGTGCTTCCTCAAACTGTTGCCTCTCCCCTGCGGTCACCATGCTGTCTGCTGTGATTCTACCCTACTCCAGCGTCATTGTGTCATTTGCATACTAACAGTGATTTGCTGTTTACTCGTGGGGAGGGGTATTCTATGGTTACACACAACCCGCTCTCACTGCCGGACACCGATGCACACACACACATAGCCAATTTGGAGAGAAATGCATGGGAAAGTAGTAACGCAAAATTTAACTGCATAACCAAAAATTCATGAACAGTAAGTGTGTATTGAACCATAGATGGTGTATTGTAGAGTTCAGTTTTATATCAAGATTTGTAGCACCCCTACAAAGCACCACTCAGGTTCAGATCAGGCAGGCTCCAAGTTTCCCATCGTCGCCCACGTGATCGTTGATGTTTCCCAGGAGAACTGTGGAGTCCCTGGATGGAACCCCTTCCAGGATGCCACCCAAGGACTCCAAAAAGGCCGGGTAATGTGAACTACCATTCAGTGCGTAAGCACAAACAACACACAGTTTTGTCAAAATCTTACTGTACTCATAACATCTGGGGTTTTCTACCTGAGGTCATCTCTAAGTTCTTAATTTCCCCAATGAGTCAGCCTCCTGTTGGTACCCAAGTGAGCACATACTGCAACTTCAATATTAACTCCATCACCTGTGAAAAATTGTACACCCCGGTTAAAATGTTTGTTAGTGATGTTATTTAAACAGTGTTTTACCTGTATAGACATGCGAGTGACTTGTGTTCATCAGAGATGTACACCAACTGCTTCGCTCTCTCTCTCACAGCACCTATCTGTAACATCACACAAATGTAAAACACACAAGCACAGAATGAATCATTCAGAAATGAAAAGTCACAGTGGCATGTCTGCATTCAGCACAGCAGTTATAAAAATGTATAAAATACCAATATTAGTGAATCTCTTCCTTTCCCTTCTCAATATGTGCACAACAAATGACTTTGGTACATTACGTGACTGACACTCATATTAAAACCTGTAAAAAGAACAACGTTATAGATCATCAGGGTAGAAATCCAATAATTGCACTACAATTTTTGGAATTATCTTTTGGAGAAGAGGGAAGAGAAGATGATTCAGCGTCTGGCATGGTGCCTATTAAAGTCTCAATAAGGAATATAGAGGTAGCACTGAAGAGACTTGAGATAATGCAGATATTAAAGCTTTTTTTTCATTTGAAGGATGCCATGGAATATAGATTAGGCGACAAACATAAGGAGCCATTAATATTCTGCTGAACGGTCACATGAATTTTGTGTTTGCACAAATCTAAACTTTACTATTAGCTTCACCAATGGACTTTGAAGAGAAATATGTGGGAAAAATCAGCCAGAGACCCTCGAGTCATTACAATAAAACAAGAGCAAATCATGAATAGGAGTCGTAACAATGAATCAAAGAACCTCAGTCCGTCTGTCATTTGTCCTCTGCATATCTCAAGAACCATAAGCCGATTCTAATTCACACACAGCGCATTGTCAAGTGCAAAGTTGTTTGGATGAAAAATGTCAAAGATATCATTAATAGAAAACATTAACATGTCTTAACCTCTCCAAGATAGCATCTGGAAATACTGTCGAAAATACTGGTGCTGCATTTGTTTACCAGCCCAACCTGTCCCCTCACCCTTGGTGGGTGTGCTGCTGAGGACCCAAGAAAGTACAGTGTCGAGTTGAAGTTGTCTGGACCTGTGACACATTTAACAAGCAGTTAATAAGAAGTGCAGAAGTTGATGTTTGATATAAACACTGTCACATCACAGTAGGGCAGGGCCTAGGGCTCTCACTAGCTGAGGGACAAAGGCACGCCTTCCTCAGTTCAAATGCCGGGGCAGGCCAACAACTGCCAAGACCGAGCACAGCAGGATCAACCAGTCAACCAAACTAAAATGCTTCTATGGTTCAACGTCAGTTTGATCTCACTGGTGAAGTTTCTGTCTAGACCATATCATTTATTAATTTCTTATCTTATAATTGATATATTTGTATTTTTAAACACAAACACATATTGTTTACATATATACATACATTTTGCACCTTCATTATTAATAAGCTTTGAATAAACAAGTAGCCCATCATGTATTAAGTAATGTCTGCACTGCTGCTGGTATGGTAACATGATGTTTAATGTCCATATATGAGTGAGAAAATGGCTTAAACTTACGTTACAGATTGTTGTGTTAATCAGTTATTTTCCTTGCTCCACACTAATGCAAAAATACATCTGTCACTTATCATAACTGTATATTACTCCAGTGTTGATATACATCCATGTCATAACCATCTGAAGTTTTAAGTCAGGTATATAATTAAAACATTTATTCTTCAGTTCAGGGAAAGGGCTTCTACAACATTCAGTGATTAAAATCGCTCCTTGTGTCACAGCCGTCCGTTTGAATTTGGTCCAGTATCTTTCTGATTAAGCATCTGACACGTAATCTCTATCATTATTATTATTATTATTATTATTATTATTATTATTATTATTATTAATATCACGGCACAGCAGTGATGTGGAAATGAGATGACTGAATAAATGATTGAAATATCAATTAAACAAGTTTTCATATTTATTTTGGGTAAATTGTTCTATTAATTGAGTAATAACAATAAATAGTCATTAGACTAAACGACCATGTAGAGAGAGAGGATTAGGTTAACAGCGCTACTACCAGGGTGTCAGGTAACTTGAATTTTCATGTTAATGTTTTGATAACTAGCAGTCAGTGTGGAATGTGAAGTAGTTTGGATGAGCAGTTTTGGAGAAAGTTGCAAGCAGCAATACTAGAGGCCAAGCAATCAGCCTGAATTGAACGGCCACTGGATATGTACCAGGACTAGTATTAATGCCTTTATTAAGAAACAACAGTGAAAAGAGATGACAGGAAATGAGGGAGAGAGATGGGGAATGCGATGTGACAAAAGTCCCTGGCCGATTCTAATTGGAGACATTTGCTTCATGGTCAGTGCCTTAAAAGGTGTATTATGTAGTGTAGGTGAAGAAATGTCAATGAGAAGAGAAAGATCTTCATTGGCGGATTTTTTTCTGCCTAAACAAACAAACTGTCTTTGTTTTCATGACTGAATAAACAAACTGACCTTAAAGGACAACACAATTTATACTGTTTTACTTTGTTTATATATGTGGCGGACCCTGCCACCTTTCTAGCTTTAAACAGTGTTCTGGGACCTTATTTTCCTCTGAGAACAGCTTGGTTATTCAGTAATAAAATTTTGAGTTTGAATTTCTTCCCCTTTAACTCCTAAGCTCCAATGCTATGATGTTTAGTTTCCACAGGTTGTAAAACGAAGTCTTTGGAACTGACTATAACCTCTTAAATGTTATGTTGATAGCCACGGGCGTAAGATCTGGCACTAAGAGTTGCTGTCCATTGATTGTGTAGGTATTTCCCAATGCTAATGATTTTTGAATGGTAAAGAACCAGTTAGCGGCTTTCACAGGTTTTATAATCAGACATGAACTGACTTTATTTGGCTGTGAATCAAGTCTGTTGTTTCTTTCAAAATCCATTGTGCTAGAGTACTGACCCAACACAACAAAATAAATGTGTTACCAGCCAAATATCTACCAACTGCACAGTGCATTGTATTTTCAGGATAACAAAAACATCAAGTGAGTGCTCAGCCTGATCTCAGCTAAAAAACAGCTGCTGGAGGCTCTCTCTTGTAGAATACAGTGCATCATTTCCTCTTGTCCTGGGCCTGCAGGCAATAGAAAGACAAGCTTTCAACCACAGAGAGCACTTAAACCCCCCGTGACTGTCACCCAACATGAGGCTTATTTGTTGCCCATAGCAACATCAAGATGTTCAGCCTTTGCAACAGCAGCTTTGTAAAGTGCTCCATATGTTTCAGACCAGCAGGAGACAGACAGTGATATGCAAACTGTGAGGAATGTCAGCACTGAGGAATGAATACCTACTCCTTTAATGGCAGTGTGGCAATGTGTTTGCAGTGATAGTGACTTTATTCTTTTAATCATTTCATACATACTGTACGGTGTGAATGCTGTAGAGATGACTTTGCACTGTCTTCTTCAAGAGAAGACAAATGGTGCAGGAAGTGTGACAATCACAGACTGAAAAGCATGGATGTGTGTGAAGGGACATTGAAATTTGTAATTGGGTTTACAGCCACCAACCATCTTTAGTAATACTGGAACCAGTAGTCCTGATATGAGCAAAGGGGGTGGAACCAAGACAGACCTGAGGTCGGACAAGTAATCGGCAACCACCATGGCCTTGTACGAATGGTTTAGACTAAAACATGTCATGTTTTGAGTTTGTGATTCTGTGATTTCCTGTTTTATTTTGAAATTGTGCCCCTGTGGCGTGTTTTGCTTGTCATATCCTCCCTTTGTGTGAATCTCTGCCATTTTTCTCTGTTCACCTTTGTCTTGTTAGCCAATCAGCCCTAGTGTATATTGTCTGTGTGCGCCCTGCTGTCTTTGTCAGTTCGGCTTTTTTGTTCCCCTGAGCCTGTTCCTGTGTCTCCCTGTGGTATGTTTCTGGTTTTTGTTCCTGGCATTTCGTTCCTGTTTACTCACGTCATTACTGGTTTGTACTTTGTTTAAGCTTGTCTGTTTCTACTTTTTTTTTTGTGGTATTTTTGCACTTCTTGGTTTTTTGGGTTCTATGGCTTTTTGATTTTTCAGCTTCTGCTCCTAATCCTGCCTGCCTGAGTGTCTTGCATTTTGGTCCTCAACATTTTGCCACCCATCACAGTATGAACTGACCAAAAAAGATCGACCCAGCAGACACCATCTTTTTTGGACTCAACAGACACCAGCACACAACTGGAGGATATGTGGGACAATCTGTTTTTTCTTTCATTTAAAGAATAGCACGGACAGTGTGGAGAAGCCAAAGGCCATTGCCATTTTTGATATGAAGATGGTCTTTAAGCCCTGGTTGCAGGAAGCTCCAGGCATGGTTAAACTGTTATCCAGAGTGGCTATTCTTAGAGAGATTTGGTTGGCCAAACTCCAGTGGCTCCCATATTGGTCTTAGCGTGGAGCTTGCTAGGCCTCAGCCCTGTGCACCCAGCTCTCAGCCCCAGGTTACCAGCTACCAGCCCAAGCAAGCTGCAAACCGGCCTGCACTCCCAGCTGTAAGGCTCGGTTTTATCAGCTTCCAGACAGATCCAGTGTCTGCTACCCGCCAGCCCGCTAGCCTCCCGTTAGCTCCAGTGTCTGCTAGCCACCAGCCTGCTAGCCTCAGTCAGCATCAGTGTCTAGCGCCCCCTAGCCAAGCCTTTCCAGCACCCCAGAGCCAAGCCTTCCCAGCGCCCCAGCCTGTCCTATCAGACTCTGGTTCTCAGACAGCGGCCTGGCCAATGCCCGATCAGACCCTGACTTCCCGATGGCTTCTGCTCATCCTCCAGAGGGCTTCCGCCTTCTTTTCTGGCGTCGTTGGGCCAACACAAGCTCCTGTTCCTCCATCTCGCTTCTCTTCTCTCCAATCTGGCACGAAGTGTCCTGATGTAGAAACTTACGCACAACACCCATTTTAAGCCTACCTGGAACTACTTATCACCCAACACCCCCTACAGTGGACACATCCCTTAAATAAACCACTGCAACTTAACACACACATTACAGGAACTTATAGCCAGCATTACAGTAGTATTTGTTGCTTAAGCAACATAATGTAGAAATTGTCATTTTGTGCGATTTGGCGCCCCCCACAGTTTCTGAGTGCAACACCACTGTGGTAAATACAAATCCCAGGCCTGCAACAGAGCCAGGACTACTACTACTTCAGTACTATTATCTTTAAACAAAGGTTTATTTTTCCAAACAAACTATTAGGAATTAACATAAGTCTCATAGTTCTTTAATACAAATAATTAGGTTCTCAGTTAAACTGAAGTTGATGTAAGTACTAAAAGTAGAGTAGGAAACTCTTACTGATACTGCCACCCCATGTGAAGTTGAGAGGGGTGAATGAGTGGGTGTGCAGTCTTTAAATAGGGAGTGCACAGGTGAACCTAATGAAGTAAACAAGGTGTGAGCAAGAGTGAAGAAAGAAGCCAATGAGTGATGAGGAAAGGAGAGGAGAGGAAGTGAGGCAAGTGAGAAAGAAATGGAAGAAAATGGGACTCTTTACTACAGTGAGAGTAATAAATGGAAATGATCATCTGTAATCACTATGCCGCTCTGAGCATCTCCTCTTAACAGAAATAGTGTCTTAACTTAGTAATTATTTCCAGTCTGTCCTACCCTATAGTTTCAAGAGGAATAGTAGTGGTTCTTACAGCCGCGCCCCTTTGTTTCTGTCCCCACAGATTCCGGTGATGACAGGTGCCTTCATGGACTCATCTCCAAATGATGACTACAGCACGGACCATTCTCTGTTCAACTCATCTGCCAGCATCCATGCTGCCTCCATGGCAGCTCATGGCCAGCCTGAGGAGCCCCAGTCCATGTCCGGGGATGCCATTTGGCTGTGGATCGCCATCACTGCCACAATTGGGAACATAATAGTTGTGGGCGTAGTGTACGCCTTCACATTCTGAAAGAAACTGCTCTAAGCCAGGGTGTTTGAAAGAAAATGAGTTTAGTTTGTGTCTAGCTATATACAGCAATGGGCTGAGTGCACTCTCTGCCAGGAAGATGACTCATCAAATCCAATGTTGTCACAGGACACATCAGCAAAATTACCCATCACTCACAAAGGACTTGAGGTATAATGAACTTGGAAAAAATTTTTTTTTGCATATATTGTTACATATACTGCACAACTATGACGATGCAGAGATGGTAATAGCAGACTAAATGTTGTAAAATGTTGTCAGTGTGTTTATATGCTTTAATGTTTTCTCCCCTTAATTGCCAAAATATAAACACTTGTGAAAACGGTTTCCACCACTAGATAAGTAGACCTCGGGACAATTTCCAGCTGTGTCTGTGGCAACAAAACGTGTGTTTTTAACGAGCTGTCATAAACCGGCTCTAGGCCAAGACAGAGAATGGGAAAGGACATGGAGTGTGAAAATGAACATAAGTAATTTATAATAATAAACATAAGAAACTAAACAATAATCTGCAAGATGAGATGTGTATGTCAGTTGCATCATTGGTGTGAATGTGGCTGTGTGGAGAGGTGGTGTATAATAGTATAGCAAAACCAAAAAGGTGCAGGCGCTGGTAAAGGCAATCAGAGTGAAGGGCTGTGAGCCACGAGCTTATATACTCTGGCAGCCAGAACAGGTGAGCTGAATAAAGCTGACAACCCTACTCCACCCACCAGGCTCCAGGAGGGAGGGGCTGGCTCAGGGGTCATCACAAGACCTCAGGACATCTCCAGTGTGCAGTCTCAAGTTAATTCAAACTGTCAAACTTTCCTTATCTATTTTAGTTTATTTAGCCACAAAACCATTCAAACAACCACAATATGTTTTGTTGTGACTGGCTCAAAAGGCCACAAAAAATGAAGGGAGATTGCCCAAAAATGCACTTGAACTAACTCATTTATTTACGAAAACATAAATGAATGAATAAGGGAATGGCATTAAGGAATGAGCATTGGGCCCAGGTGCCCCCAGTCAGTTCAGTAGGACTGCCCCCTTACTAATTACTTCAAGAGAGTAGCAAAGAGGACACAACCAAACAGGACAGAGGGCAACCGACAAGTCTCTGTCCTGTTAGAACACAACCTGAATCACCTGCAGGAAACAACCCAGAAATATAGACTCTGTAGGTTGAGACAGATGATTGACAGCAGTTCCTCATGCTTGGAGAGCCGAGAGTAACAAAACTAACCTTCTCATATTCAGCTATTTGTGAATGTGTCCTCAACTTGTATGGCTCTGAGACATGATGGCCCTTTTTTGTCTTACGAAACTGTTAAACTAAATACGTGAAGGAGTTATCCTCAATTTACAGGAAATGGTAGCTTGTTTCCGTAGTAGCTGCTGGTTGGCATCGCCCAACAACCATCATGCAGCCTGCTGTCAGCCCAGTCTAGTGTGTAATAAGCTGCTAGCACAAGGAGAACTTATGTAAACGCAAGGTGATGAGAGGGAATGATCTGAGCTTGTCTGTACAAATCACAACCTTATACAAACTACCATATTACACACACGCACACACACTTTCACATTCAGTTACAGTGTGTACATAAAATAGTAACCGCTTCGACCTGAAAGTTTGTTTTAATCTTGTGTGTGTGTTTGAGAGACAGACAGATAGTAAATGTATTATAGGATGTACAGAATGAGGCTGCAAGATCACATGCAAACTTTTACTGCCAACCTACTGCTGTGAACAGTGTTCACTGTAAAAATACCAATTTATCTTATGTTATATATTTGACATACTGTAAATAATAATGAGGTGTTTGGACTGAAAATGATACATTTTTAGCATTTAAAATAATAAAAATATGAAATTATTTTGCTGTCAAATGCAAGGAAAACCAACTTTTCTTTCTACCAGACATTTCTACACTGTAAAATATAATCAATGATATTAAATCAATACTTTGTTTTGTTATTAACTCAGTGTAATTAGAAATGTTTGTTCAGTTTCAAGCCAGGTAAGCTGGCATGTTACTAAAATTGAAAAACGTCATTGAACAACATCAACTGACTATTCACATAATCAGAGCTGCAATCAATTTGTTTTTCCTTTATGAACTGTTTAAGAGACATTAGGTTTTTGTTCTTAGCGATAAGGTATGACAATAAGAAAACCCAGTATCCAGCGTAATGGACTTCAAATATTTATTGGTCTCAGACAATGAAAATGTAGTTTTAAAATCTGACTTTGCCAAGTAAAATTGTACTAACCAATAAATGTCAAGTTTTACACAGGACAAGCATTTTTTTAAATATATTTTTAAAATAATTTTAAGTTAAAATAAATATGTATGCAGACCTCTCAAAGTGGGTATTAATATTAATTAATATTAATATTCATCTTAAAGCAGATTTGCTGATTTCATCAACACAGAAAACACTCATTCATTCAAGATTTAAAGTCTGAGAAGCAGACCCAACTTGCCGTAATCAGCTAAAAATTGAAATATGAATAGAGGAACAAGACTTCTAAAACGATTTCTCCAATAATTGATCTAATTTAACAACTTGGGCCTGTTAAAATAAAAAAATGTTTGATTCCATAAAACCAATCTCTTAAGGTCGTGAACAATCGCTATGACTATTTGAATGTCAACTGCTGTGAGAAAGAATGACAACCCAGCATTTGGACTGTGGCAGAAATGACAGAGTTGTTGATTTTGGCTGGTACATTAACTTTTTGTTTTGTTGTTAGGGTTATTTTTGGTTGATTTCTGGTTGTTGATGGTTTATTTATTAAATGTATAACTTTCTTCCTGCTACGTCTTGACTAGGTTCAATATGTTAGACCTTTTTGTCGTAAAAAGTCTGTCTGGGGGTCGAAACACATCTGTATATGGATTCTGAGATAAAATGTATAATAACAAAATACATTTAATAAAAATAATGTTTAATAATAATTGCTGTTCTTTTAATTCAATACCCTATGTATTAGGAGCCTAGGTTAATGAATAGAGAATTGACATAATCATTTGGAGAACCTGGAGAAAACCAAAACATGGGGAGAACATGCATACTCTACACAGAAATGCCCTGCCCCAATCAGTGATCACACTCAGGACCTTGCTGTCAGGCGACAGTGCCAACCACTGAGCCTCCGCGCTGCCCACAATGTTGATGGCAGCTCATCAATATCCAGGTAAGTAGTAATGGAAGGTGTCCGTAATCCCTCTGACCCAGATAGAAAAATTGTTTGTCTGTCGCCTCACTGTCACTGAGAATGACAACTGGTGAAGGCACCTCATCCCCAGATAGCAAAATTGTGTCAGACACGTTCATCAAGCCCACACACCATGTGGAATGATGGCACTTTGGCTGTCCGCTCCTGCTGGCCGACGTGGTCATGCTATGGCCTGCTTGTGAGTCAGATCTGGCAAAGGAGATGTTTTAGCTGATTGCCGCATTTTTTCCTAACATGACTTCATCATGTTAAGAATATATTCAGAAATATTTGAGCTTCTTCCAAATAAGGAAAAATTTTGTGTGTGTGCAGTGCAATGAGGTAGTTTAGTTTTCAAATTAAAAAATCTCATCGACATTAGAGTCATGGTCACTCAGGAGTCATGGTCACTCAACAACCAAATGGTTGAACTATGTGTACACAGTGCAGCCCCATAAAACACACTGACATTTAACTGTCAGTGTATATCAACCTTAAAAGAGCACACAGTGAGAACATTTGATCTTTAAAACTTAATCTTTTTCGATGACGGGCAGTGACAGGCTTGTAGAGGTGTCATGAGGCCCTGCTGTGGTGCTGCATCACCCTGCAAGTATAAGTCATATACCACAGTAAATTAGAATCTGGACTGCTCTAGGCATAATTGTATTGATAGGTATTAGTGATCTGTGTTTTGCCTACATCAACTTGCTAATGTTGCTACTCATAGTCAGATGCTCATGAGTTCTGACGCTGAGGTTGGACAGATTTGCACTGATAGCAACTATCATATCAGGAGAGCAGTGTATAAACATTCAGCTAGCAGCCTCTCATGGTTAGCCTGAGCTGCTTGCCAATCAGCTGTCACTCAATAATAATTCCATGAGTTAAGTGATGTCAGGCTAGGATAATGACTGTAAGTAAAGGAAGAATGCAATTCATTTGGTTCTAACATGCTACAATTATGCTCTCGAAAAAGAAAATGTATGCTATAAATGAGATAAAGTTTAATCATTTCAGATAAGTAAATTTTCTTTTGATCTAGAAACAGGAAGAAAGATAAATAATTAGTATCCCCAGATCAATGCTGATGTCATCTAGGGTTTTGCCTTTGAATCCTGCGAGGTGTCCCTGGTCCAGAGCCATGACAACCTTGCTAATTTTAGCAAGTTGAATGGTGCCCTCAGGTAGCCTGTAGAACTGCCGATGCACTCTAATGTCATGTCCAAGAAAATCAGCTAACTGATCCAGTTTGGTGTTACTTAGGTTAGGAACTTGAGACAGAGTTCCTGTTTGTTTGCGCAGTTTTGTAGAGGTGAGACTTTCAGGACTTTTTGAACCACAGGTCTTTGCGAATTGTCGAAGGCAATAAGACCACATTAGCAGGTAAATGCGGAAGGTCTTGCAAATAAGTACGTGTTCCCCTGTGGAACCCCACATTCCTGTTGTTTGCAGAAAAGCAGATTTAATGCTTGCTGCATTGCTGGGGTCAAAAACACAGGAACTTTTCTTCCCCTCTTTCCTCTACTCTCTATCCTCCTGAAGTGTTGACAGAGTTTATTTTCTAGGTCTGAGAGGGCTTCATTCACATCCTCCTGTGGGTCTGATGGGTTCTGAGCCAAATATGCAGAGACGGGCATTTTTGACACCTCCCCAGCTCTTCTTCAGTTGAACAGAGTCTGGACATCCTTTTTGAATGGAAGCAGCAAGGGGGCATTCCACTTAGATTCATGTAGTGTTCTTAGTGATGCTACTGATATCAGTTAATTCCATCTGGTTTCATACAATCTAGAATGTATGAGCATCTCTTGCTGCACTGTAGTTGTTCTGTACATTTGCACAGCTTTCAACAAGCAGTGAAATCTTTGTCAAACTGTGTCCAATTTTGAGAGCTAGACTTGGGCGCTGGTATGTATTGGTTTCACTGTCATGGGCAGCTATGAGTTTCACTGCTTGCACAACATGCATGAAATTTGCAGGTTTGATGTGGTCTTCAATGGTCTTTAAGGGAGTGGTTTTCCTTGAGCATACTAGAAGCCTTCCCATGTTTGCCAACATCATATCCAAGCCTGTTATAGAGATGCTCACCATACTCCATGATACAGACATCATATTTGACTGCAGAATAAACTTCATCTTGAGCCATGTTGCTTAACAGCTTCCAAAATTCTTCTTTGACACCAGTGTTGAGTTTTTTTGAACAGGATGCAAGTGGTATATGTTGGAGGAGTGGATACACTGCTAAGACGTTGCCTTTTGTGTGTCATACCAGAGCTGCTTCCTTTTCTTGAGGGTGAACATCCTCTGTTAAGCATCTGCTTTGAAGAGCCATCATTCAGTTCTGTTGGTGAGATGCATCTATCTCTGATGTCATCAGTCATCTGGAGGTTTAGGCTGAGCATGGTCTTTTCCTGGTGACCTGGCTGAAGAATTTCGCTTGAGTCTGTACCATCAGAACAAACTTCACTTGACGCAGGAATATATTCCTCTCCACCACATCTGAGGTTGGGTTGAAAAGCTCATCTGAATCAAAATGAGTTTGGTTGTAGAAAAAGTCAATTAAAGACAGCAAACTCACTGCAGTCATTTAATTTTGTCAAACTAGGTCAGGACAGAAATATGAAGCACACACATTAAGGGTTTCTTTACATTGTGTGTGTTGCTGATCTGTATACTTTTGGTCCTCCCCAGCCCTCAGACAGAATCTTGGTCCTGTTTAGAGACACTGAGTTGAGAGTCAAAACTGTGATTCCAAGTCTAGAGTGTCCAAAACAAATGTATGTAACTTTAATTTGCATGAAAGATGAATGAAGCATTAGATGAAAAACAAAAAAATATTAACAAAACAATACCTCACAGGTAGTATCAAAATTTGCAGGAATAGTGGATGAACTCTGAGATTCATCAGAATCCATATAGTCAACACGGGAAGAATTCATTTCAACCTCTCTCTAGATTATAATTGGAATCCTGTACAAAATAAGACATATTGAAGAAAAAACATACACAAATGTATGCATAGGCACATAAACAAGAATCAAAAAAATTTTGGAAAACAGAAAATTAGTATGTATACACTAATATATAAAACAGTATTCCTAAATCATTCATACTTTCAATTTAACAAGATGACATTTGACTGACTAAAATACACAGCAAAGACATTCCAATTGTTAAAAATAGCTAAAACACTGGGAAATAGAGGATAAATTATTTAAACAAACTACGTAAAATTGTCCCATTTCAAAATCAATTACTTTAGTTTAGTATATCGGTGACAAAGTAATTTGTTTCATACATTAAAAGGTCATACGGAAAATGTACTGATTAAATCAGAATAATTACTATCATGGTGAATACAGTACAAATGTCAAAATTATTTGATCTCAGCCTAAAGCATAAAAAAAATGAAAGATGAGAGAAGAAATTCAGACCCGTCTCTGGGTGAAGGTAGATCTCTGAGGTTCCTCCACTCTTGTTCTAAAATTACGGGAGAAGCGGAGGACCCAAATGCAGGAAACACAGAAGGCAAGACAGGATACCAGGAAACATACCACAGGGAGACACTGGAGACAACATGGGTGAGAAACTCAGGGTGACAACACAGGAGAACACGGAACGAACTGACAAAGACATGAGGGAGAACAAAGACTATATACACACACACTAACGAGGGGATGAGGTACAGGTGGAGTGAGGCGGGAACAGTGTTGCCAACTTAGCGACTTTGTTGCTATATTTAGCGATTTTTCAGACCCCTCTAGCGACTCTTTTTCAGAAAAGCGACTAGCGACAAATCTAGCGACTTTTTCTGGTGTTATTGGAGACTTGTTGAGACTGATGTGAAAGCACGTTATCATTCAACGAGCAGTGGCTTTGGCTTACAGTCAGGGTGACTCAACTTACAGTCAATAGCGACTTTCCTTACTGAGGAGTTGGCAACAGTGGGCGGGAAAAGGACAAGTGAGGGAAAGGAACGGAAAAACACTGGAAGGAGGGAAAATCACACAGAGGGAGGATCTGAAAAGCAGCATGCGACACATGAGGGCACAATTTTAAAATAAAACAGGAAATAAGAGAACACAAAAACTGGGATCATGACAGCAATAGGTTGCCTGTTGTGACACTGCTGTGGTCATTACAATTGAGAACAAGTAAAGGTCAGGTCTGACAGGAAGAAATTGACCTGTGACCAACAGCTGCTGTGATTGGTAGAAAGCAAACTGAAGTCAGGTTCAATAATGTCATACTGTGTCATACTTGGTGATGATTCAAGTTTATGGAAAGAAAAGAGACTGTAAGCATGTTAAATATGTAAAATATCATTCAGCCACCATGTGCCCCACAAGAACCTCTGATCTGACCAGGCGTTTGTCAGAGTGGTCCTCTAAAAAGGACTCTGACTGGACCCCATTAAATCACAAGGACCAGAAAATGCTTGGCAGCATAGTTGCAAAAACCTTGAAATATTTTACTGTTAACTTTAAGCTAGCTTGTGGAAAGGTTAATCTTTGCTTCTACCAGTTAAAAACATTTTGTTCATTCGGACCAAAAGCTGCATTTAAATCATACCAAATCATCTCAGCTCACTGGAATAAATCTTAATTCAATGTCAGGCATAACTTACCCTTGGATTGACACCTGTTAAGAAATGGATGCAGCCCAGCAAAAAAACACTAACGGCACAGTTTGTCATGCCATGGTTTATGTGGGCTGCTTGGATCCTGAAATTTGGGGGTGAAAAAGAGAAATTTACAGAATGGAGGGCTCAGGTGGAGGCCATGCTGAGGGAACACTGGAACGAAAGTGTTGGATATCTTGGAAAAACTGTTGACTCAACCGCGCAACTAGCTAGCTTCTTCAATTGCAATCAACGGACTGATGAAAGTGTGAATGCTTTTGTATTGAGGCTACGTGAACTCTTTTTCAGATGGCAGAAGCGGGGTGGAGGCGATGCTGAAGAGGGTGATGATTTGTTGCTTGACCAATTGATGGTTGGCCTATGGCCTGGAACCATAAAGCAGGAATTGAGCCGCCAGATGCGACGTAATGAAGGTATGACCTTTACAGATATAGTTTGCAAAGAAGCTCGGGCCCTGGAACAAGAGCTACAAGATGGGAAAGACGCCATCTCGTCCCGGAGACTCACGGAGTGCACCTGCAGCAAATATGAAACAGTTAACAGACCTGATGCAGAATGAGCTGCAACCAGGGCTGATGAAAGAGGTGAGAAAAGATATCATGTAACAAATACAAGTCTTTTCCACCAAACTTATGGAAGAAGTGAGGACACAACTCTCAACCAGGGAGGTGCTTCCAACCCCTAGCACTCAACCCACAGACTACAATACAGCCGCATCACAAGCCCTCATGGCGAGACAACGGCAAGCCAGCATGGTTGCACCAGTCTACCAATGGGACGCGCAGGGCAGACCCATTCGTCGGAGTGATGCTGTATACCTTTTGTGCTTGATACAGGATCCCAGGTCACACTGTTGAGCCTGTAACATGCCATGCTCAGGCATTATATAAAGGTCCAGACAGGAGACATAGGTAGCTCTTAGGTTCGCTTTATTTACAACTCATTTCTAACACACACACTACTTCCGGTCCGTCCCCTTATAGTGTCCCCACATAACTCTGTACACACATATTCTTACTACACATCTGCTACTGCTACATCTCCTTCCTTTAGTTAACTGTCAGACTTTCTTAAAAGAGCTTCTTTTGTTTTTACTGTATTTGTAAATAAACTTGAACAGTAAACATGAATAGTAGATAGATTCTCCTGGCTCTTGACTTATTTTATTGAAACGAGCTCTCTCATAGATCACATTATATTTGCATATGAAGTATTTATCAAAGGCTTCCTTTACTGCCTTGTACTTCTTTTTATCTGCATCGCTTAAGCCTAGCGTGCCCAAAATGTCATCAGCTTTATTGCCCATAGCATAAACTAATGAGTTCACTTGATATTCTTCAGTCTTACTGTCCAGTCCTGCTGCCATCCGGAACCTTTCAAACCAACGAATCCAGTTGGGCCAGTTAGCAAATTCTGAGAAGTCAAAGTTTTCTGGTGGATTTATGGAGAAAAGGGAATCCATTGTTCTTTCTCTTTATTGTTGAGCAGGCTCCGCTGTGTTGTCTCTTAACATCCCGTTCCAACACGCTCTCTCGCCGTCTGCCTAACTATTTACTGCACTCGGTATCTAACCGCAGGCTAGCGTTAGCTTAGCTTCGCCCCGGCTGGGACTCACGGGTCGCGTTTATTTATTTATTTAACTCGCCCGACAACTTCTTCCGAACGATCTTCTGAGACGGGATTCAGCACGCTTCTGACACCATGTAACATGCCATGCTCAGGCATTATGTGAAGGTCCAGACAGGAGACATAGGTAGCTCTTAGGTTCGCTTTATTTACGACTCATTCCTAACACACACACTACTTCTGGTCCATCCCCTTATAGTGTCCCCACATAACTCTGTACACACATATATTCTTACTACACATCTGCTCCCGCTACAGAGCCAAAGCTTGTTCAGGAAGCATCTGGAAGGAACTGGTGTTACGAATGCCACTGACACCCCCTGGCTGAGCCTGTGCGCTGCTAATGGCTTGGAGATTCCTTATGTGGGCTATGCTTTGGTCGACTGTATGGTAGGAAATGTTCATGTTCCTGGAAAAGGAGTGATAATTGTAAATGATGAGTGTGTGGGACCAGACAAAGGCATACTTGGCATGAACATTTTATTACATAATCTTACATTATTTATAATATATATTTATATTATTATATTACATTATTAAACCTGTATGGTCTGCTCTCACGCAGGGGAGCCACCCAGGATTGCTGGCGTTTAAAATCACTATGCCCCCTTTAGCAGGACAGGTCTGGGAATGAGCCTTTTCAGAGTGTCAGCGTGTAACAATTAGAGATCCCCTTCCACCTTATCAGGGTGTGGCAAAGTTACCACGACAACAACCAGTCATTGTTCCACCTCACTCAGAAATGATCTTGTGGACACAGGTGTCTGAAGGCACAGCTAACCCCGCTTGTAGTGTAATTGTAGAGCCTCTCCCTGACAGTGACACAGAATGCTAAATGGACGTCAAGTGCCTTGCAGGATCTGTAATCCCAGCCCTTACCCAGTGGAAGTCCCTCAGCGCCAGCCATTGGCCCACGTAACAGAAGTGGCCAGTGCCAACAAGAGTTGGTCCTCAATAGTGTGGCACCAGACGTGGTGGAGGTGGTGGTAAGACGGGGAGGGTTTGTAGAATGGGTTAATGATACCGAGTCACATCCTGTCATGTCCCTACAGGGAGACGGGCTGACCCCTGATCAGCAGGGGGAGATGACCAGCCTGTTGCGGAGGTGGACCAAAGTGTTTTCAAGCCATGATGAGGACTTCGGCCATACTGGTGTTGTGAAACACCAGATACCAACTGCTGCAGCACCCCCAAGTCGTGAGAGGTACTATCCAGTCCCTCCAAGTCTGTATGCCGAATTACGGACCTTGCCGCAGAACATGCTGGACAGTGGTGTGGTGAGGGAGAGTGCAAGCCCTTGGGCGGCCCCTATCGTACTTGTAAAAACAAAAAGGATGGAAGCTGGAGGTTCTGTGTGGACTACAGGATGTTAAATGCGCTCACACATAAAGATGCCTACCCTTTACCCCGTATTGAGGAGTCATTGACTGGGCTTAAAGCGGCTAGATGGTACTCTACACTTGACCTGGCAAGTGGCTATTGGCAAGTGGAAATAGACTCCGCTGACAGAGAGAAGACGGCCTTCACTACACCATTCGACCTGTACGAATTTGAACGAATGCCATTCGGCCTGTGCAACGCTCCGGCCACATTTCAAAGGCTGATGCAACGCTGCTTGGGAAACCTGGTAAATGACTCATTGTTGATCTACCTTGATGATGTGGTTGTGTTCTCCTCTGATTTTGACAGCCATGTGCGCCACCTGGAGGAGGTGTTCCAGCGGCTATACCAGCATGGACTGAAGCTGCAGCCCAAGAAGTGTCAACTGTTTCAGCAAGAGGTGACCTATTTGGGACATGTCATCAGTGAGAAGTGTGTGGCTACAGATCCAGCTAAGACAGCAGCGGTGAGAGACTGGCTAATACCCCAGACAGTGAAGCAGGTAAAATCTTTAATGGGCTTTGCTGGGTATTATCGCCGCTTCATACCTGCTTTCATACCTTGCAGCACCATTGAATGCCCTGATGCATGGCACCAATGCACAGGAAAAGAAAACCGCCCCTGTTAACTGGTCCCCAGAATGCCAGCTGGCCTTTGACCATCTGAAAGAAAAACTGATAAATGCACCTATCTTGGCTTATGCCGACTTCTCTCTCCCCTTTCGACTGTACACAGATGCCAGTTTCGAGGGTCTTGGAGCAGTACTGGCACAGGTACAAGGGGACAAAGAGCGGGTAATAGCCTATGCCAGCTGTAGCCTCCATCCAGCAGAGCGCAATGACCAGAACTACAGTTCCTTCAAGTTGGAACTGTTGGGCCTGAAATGGGCAGTCACTGAAAAATTTAAAGACTATCTCTATGGTACAGAGTTCACTGTCTTTACAGATAACAAGCCCTTGGTACATCTTGAGACAGCTCGGCTTGGAGCAGTGGAACAACGATGGGTAGCTCAACTGGAAATTTACACCATCAAATACCGCCCTGGTAAACAAAATCAAAATGCTGATGCCCTGTCCAGGTTACCAGAGCCAAGAAGAGAGCCAGTGCATGCATGCCCAGTCATGGTTGAAGGGGATGAGACATGGGGGGAAAGCCAGGCCAGGGACCCGGACCTGTCCCAAGTGCGACATACCATGATGAGATGGGCCATCCCAGTAGTGAGAGAACATTGGCAGCCCTGCGGCAGCGTTGTTACTGTACCAGGATGACCCAGGACGTGAAAGAGTGGATGGAAACCTGCCTATGGTGTGTGTGTGCTAAGGCTGGACCTGAGGTGAGGGTCCCTTTACTACCCATTACAACGTCATACCCATTTGAAGTTGTTGGGGTGGATTACTTGTCTCTGGGATGCCCAGATGACCAGTACCCCTATATCCTGGTGATGACTGACTTGTTTTCAAAGTACGCTTTTGCAGTGCCTACCAAGTATCAGTCTGCCAGTACAACAGCCCAAGCCTTACACAGTAACCTTATCCAGACGTTTGGCTGCCCAGAACACATCTTGACAGACCGGGGGGCCGCCTTCGAGTCTACGCTGATAAGTGAGCTTTGCCATCTCACTTATCAGTGAGCAGCGTATCATCCTCATGGGAACGGGGCCTGTGAGAGATTCAACCAGACCCTGTTGAGGCTGTTAAGTTCCCTGTCAGAGACTGACCAAACACAGTGGCCCAACCAGCTGTCAGCTCTCATTCAGGCTTGACCCGGCACTATGTGGTGCACCAAAATGTCAGAATGTCAGAGGAGATCTTTTTCTTATTGTAAGCTTTGATCACTTGGTCCTTTTTTTATGTTGCATGTTTTTTGTTTTTTTTTATACTCATTGGTTTTATCTTTTTGCATGTGTGTTTTGTTTTTAATCACCAGTGATTATTGCATGGAGGGGCGGCTGTAGCTCAGTGGTAGAGCAGGTGACCAGCAACCAGAAGGTCGCTGGTTCGAACCCCGGCTCCCCTGGGTGGACCTGAGCTACATGCCGAAGTATCCTTGAGCAAGATACTGAACCCTGGAATTGCTCCTGATGCGCAGTTGGCACCTTGTGTGGCAGCCTCTGCCATCAGAAAGGGCCCTGCAACGAGCTGGCAACTCATCCAGGGATATACCCTGGCCTCCGCCCATATGAAAACTGGGAAGGGGGGATAAAGCGGTAACATCCCCGCGACCCTCACGGATAAAGCGGTCAAGAAAATGAGACGAGATTATTGCATGGTGTTTTTATTTATTCTTATGTATATTAAGGATTGTTTTAGAGCTCTGGACCGGGCTGATGAGGGATCTTAAACAGCTGGGACTAATTGCATCTCACATCTCCAGCTCAGGAGTGCTGTTAAATGGGGATGAAAACAGGAAAGCAGGAAAAGAGGGAAGCGATTGGGACATGAGGGCAGGCAGCAGAGACTTTGAATTTCAAACTGAACAAGGACAGGTTCACCGGACACGTTCGCTGAGAGGAACAAAGGAGACGGCTATGCCAAGCAAGATAAAAGATGGAACGAGACACTGGAGGATCCAAGCCGAAGTGGAGAAATTGGTTCAACGCCCACAAAACGATAAGTAAACGAAAGCGAACCAAACAAACTAATTAAGTGTGTGAGAGCTGCTGTTGGTGTGTGACCACCACTGAGATCGCTGTCTTTATTTGTCTGTCCATAGTGGCGGCAAGAGGAGGGACGTCTGGCGGAGCAGTCTCTACGTCCCCCCCTTAAGACTTGAGTACCTCCAATCCCCATTTTTCTTGTTGAACTGAACACTGCCCTTGAATATTGGACAATAGTACCTTCATTTTATGCACCATTTTAAGTGGGTTTTTTAACATTTTAATTGGTGTTTTAATAGTTTTAATAAATTATTTAAACTTTCTCTGTGCCTCTTTCTTAACAGTGGAGTTACTTGTCTGTATACAGACAAGAGGTGGAAAAGCTGGCCCTCTGGTGTGGTCAGAACCATCTGGAGCTGAACCCACTCAAGACCGTGGAGATGACAGTGGACTTCAGGAGAGACTTCTACTGTGGACAACTTCAGGTTTCTGGGAACCACAATCTTCCAGGACCTGAAGTGGTCCTCCCAGGTTGGGAAAAAGGCCCAGCAGAGGTTGTACTTCCTGCGACAGCTCAGGAAGTTCAACTTGCCTCAGGAGCTGATCCAGTTCCACACCGGGATCATATAGTCTGTTCGCTGCACTTCCTTCACTGTCTGGTTCAGATCTGCAACCAAACAGGACAGGAACAGACTGCAACGGATAATTAGGTCTGCAGAAAAAACAATGACATGCCCTCCATACAGGACTTGTACCGGTCCAGGGTCAGGAAACACGCTCCCTTCCCTCTGGTAGACGTTACAGAGCACTGTATGCCAAGACGACCAGACACAGAGACAGTTTCTTTCCCCAGGCTGTCACTCTGTTGAACACTAAACAGTCAGAGTGTCAGAAAAGCACTGTGCAATAAATCCTGCCCCTGTTTTTAATGTAAATACTGTTTTAATGTAAATACTGCTGAAAATTCTGCACTCCTTACAATTGCACTATTTTTTTCTTGTACATGTTAGTCTTAATATGTATTTTACTGTAATTTAATTATTTTAATTATTTATTTTTCTTTTTTTAATTTAATGTTAAAAACTATTCCCTGTACATTGAGAGCAAACTTAACCTGAGTCAAATTCCTTCGTTGTGTGCACATACTTGGCTAATAAAGCTGATTCTGATTTGACATTCAAGTCGATCTCCGTGGAATCGATGTTGGAGTCGTTCTTCGTACTCAGATCATTTAATAAATAAATAATAGAATAGACTAAAATGAAAAAGAACCTCAAAATTATATGCATTTTGAGTAGATGTACTTACAGGATAAATAAACTACCACATTTTTCTTGGATTTTCTACTCCATTTGTGTTTTAAGGATAGTTGGTGAAGTCTGGATAGATTTAGATGTGAGTCATACTTAAGTTACTTTTAGCCTCCTTTTCTTTAGCATCCCCCTACCTGATGCCCTTGCGAGGCCTATGCTAACACCGATAGCTGAGGGCAGGTCCTCTAATTACACCCCTGTATGTTAACATATAGATCATTTACGCCTGTTCAGGCAGAGAAACATGACAGGACAGTGACACTGTGCTTCCCATTTACCTAATTAGGCCATGTGTCACTACCCTAAGCAGTGAGGCAGCAGCATGAGCCTGTGGGCCTGCTGCTAACACAGTGGCCCTACATTTAGACATTGAATTGTTCCCACTGGTATCAGCAGGGTGTGATCCTCACAGGGCAGCTCCATCAGACAGGGACAAAGAGATGAAGAATTATGAAAAACAGATAAGCTGTTACTTTGGTCTTTGGTGTGCTCTTCACTGATGTTTCCTCAGTACTTGTCAATCAAACCATCTTGGTAGAGAAATGTACGTCGTATTTCTTGGTGACTTGACCTTTGACAAGGTTGTCTATCCCTGCAAACAAAACACTATTGTTGCTGCTGGAGTTTACTGGTCAAAAACAGTGTTTTTCAATGAAATGCCAATACCGCCAGAGGCTTTCACAGCTTTCCTATGTAAATCCAACAAGTTCTAGGGGATCACAGGATAAATATACAGAAGCCCTGAGGGGCAAGTGAGAAATTAAAAAAAATAATAATAATTTTTTCATGTGTGGAACCCAGTTAGTTACCAAACAGTCCGGCCCTCTCCGCTGCACTCCAGCGGAGGGAATGTGATGACACAGCGCTGACTGAGGAAATATTGATTTAAGATTTGAGTTGGCTGATATCTTTACAAATGAAAGGTGTTGATGGAATAATTATTATACTTCACTACGAGCACAAATATGGAAGTGCACGTACACAAGTAACACTGCTGGTTTGATTTTTTATGACAACATGTATCTATAATTAATGTTTGATATTAAGTGATATTAAATGTGAGATGCATCATTATGTGTAAAATAAATAAATAAATGAAATGGGAGAGACATAGGTTTCTGACCAAGCATGCTATAACAATGATTACTGTTGGAATACAGAGCTATTTCACACTTACTTCCATAATAGATATTACTTGTAGCAGCTTTAAGCGTCTTCAGTTCATTCATTAATGCAAAACTGCCACTGTGTCACTGATTCTCTCTTATGTTGAGCTCATGTTGTCTTGTGTTGTCAGACATGCCCTTGCACAAATAGAAACAGCCCAGGCCATGAAACAAACACTCATGGAGGGTTTTGTCAAAATACCTATGTTGTGGGACTTATGTTGTTGGGGGCAAGATAATGAGTTTTCATTTTAGGGTGAACTTATCAACTTTTTTGCTGAGCAAATGCAGAGCGGATCCAGTGTGTGTTTATCTGTTGTGAGATTCATCGAAATCTCTTGTTGTGTCTTTTCTAGAAAAAAAAAAATTAAAACAATGAATGTATTTGCGATTTGGATTCTTGGAGGCGGCATACATATGTGCACAAATTGATTGTTAGTCAAATTCTCTCTTAAGCAGAGACATTTCTCTTTGCCTCAGTTCCATTCCTACAATAGGAGCTGGGCACAGGTTTGATTTTTGACTTAGAGTGTACCTAACAGCAGCAGCAGTCCTTAATACCAGGCAACTAACACTACTGTCATAAGTCCAGTAGATGGTGACGTTTAGCTGTATAGGCAGGAAATGTTGGTTACCAGTTAAGCCAGCAGGGGGCATACCCAGTCTACAGTGGCGCTGCAGTCATACAGTAGCTCCATTCCATTAAGATGCAAGGCAGAATTCAGGTTGTGATAGCACTAAATTTATGCCCAGCTCTGCGCCAGGGGCTTCAAAATGATTATGAGCCTTTAAGTATGTTTCTTTGAGCCAATGACATTTAGTGCTCTTGTCTTTAACTGTATGATTGACCAGTGTGAAATCAATTATTCTTGAAGGAGGTATTTATGCAGTTAGTGGTGTCATTCTAAGTCATCAAATTGTGTAAAGTTAACTGCTGTGTCAGTGAAAGACAATTTTACAACATAATGTAACTGTGTCTACTTAAGGTATATGAACCAGTTTAGATTTACTGTTAGTTTAACAAAGGTAAATATATACATATATATATGCACACATAATGTGTGTGTGTGTGTGTGTGTGTGTGTGTGTGTGTGTTTTTGTGCCACAGAGGTGGTCACTGAGCCAAAGTCTTTGTTCTGAATTAACAATTAAAATCCTCCAAAGGAGACATAATGAGTTAGCTGGCTTCTGTCCACAATGCCCAAGGGAGTGAAAAAAAGCATACACACACAAACCACAAACGCACACACACACACACACACACACACACACACACACACACACACACACACACACACACTCCAGGGCTTTGAATGGTTAATGACCAACCAGATCTTTAGTGACAGTACAGAGCAGAGCCAAAAATTAATGAAAGACGAGGACTTAGTATTTTTTGTGGGGGTTTCTGTTTGTAATTCATATTATGAGAACTGGACTGGGAGCAAAATATGAGTAATATCAAGGAATGATATAAGGACACAGAGATGATGAATCATTCTCAATGTGGACTGTAGTTCTCCCAGGCATGCAGCAATAAGACCTATTTTTCTTCATTGGGTTGCTTTCATGCATTGAACAAAAAACAAAAACATACAGTGAACAAATTAGTGTGAATTATACATAAAGTCTTCACTTTATGAAATATCAGAGCCAGAAAAGCTTGAAGTGAAGACAGTAAATGGAGTTTCCTCATCCTCCAGCCATTTTCTACAGGGTAGAATAGAAGCAATATATGTATATATATATATATATATATATATATATATATATATATATATATATATATATATATATGTTTATACACACACACACACACACACACACACACACATACATATATATGTATGTATATGTGTTTGTGTCTCAAATACACATATAACACGTATGAATTAAAAGTTGTTTCCAAATGTGCATGTTTTGTATCTCAACTGATTCTGCCTAAAAATATAGTTCCAAGCTAATTTACCATTACAACTGTAAGAAATACAGCTAAAACTAGATGGCACTCAGTAGAGTGTATACCTCAGCCAAGGCCCAACAGCCCTCTATAAATCAATCAAGCCTAATGCAATATCAAATAAAACACATTTAAATCTGCTCGATCTGGATTTTTATTTGGATCGGCATCACACTGTACTTGCTTGTGGACACCAGCCACCTACATACAGCTGATCAAAAAACACCCTATCTCACAATGTAAAAAAAAAAAAAAAAGTGAGAAAAAAATCCTGGATCCTTCCCTTTATCCAGATCCGCACCAAAATAGGGTCTATTCTGAGGAGAGACCCATCCTCCATCCGAGTTTTGTGAAAATCTGTTAAGTCATTTTTGTACAGAGAGTTAGTGACAACAACATGATGGCTTTTGGTCAGCAAAAAACAACAGATCTATGGACAACACAATGCAGTCAAGAATGACTGAGAGACGACCTGTGGCTAAAGATCTCAGCCTTCCTAGAGGACAGTTTTTCTGATGAAATAAGTTTTCAGTTTGAGTCAATATTATTTATATAGCCCCAAATCACAATCACATTGCAGCAGTGGGCTTTACAATCTGTACAGTGAACGACATCCTCTGTCCTTAGACAAAATAATCAATAATCAAAATAATGAATAAATGATGTTAGCTGAGTTACTGAGTCAGCTAATGTTAGTGTGCTGGGGGAATGTGTCTAAATGCACATTGTGTTGCTGCTGTGACATTTATAACCTACAAGTTCATTTATTTTTTTATTTGGAAGAGCAACTTGTAGTTACGCTTGATCCTTTTTCACTTACTTTACCAGAAAAAGAGTAATGGCAGCTCTGAAAATGGCATTGCAGCTACTAACTTGTCAGAGTGTTGTTTCTATGATGACATTATAATTAGGCTCATCAGCCTAGTTGAATTAGGCATTGACTAAAACTACACTAAAACTATTGCAGTTAAAAATGACTAAAATGTGACTATACTAAATCTATAATAGCTGCCAAATTAACACTGTGCCCATATATCCAGACAAGTGTTATAAATGGAGGTTGGGATCTTACTCTACCTCAACCAAGTCGGGGCTTTTTGAAGGTTTTTTTTCTTTGGCCTAACTTTAACCACAATGTTTCTCTGTACCTCATAGTCCAGCTGAAATGGAAGGCGGAGCTTCACTTGTTTCCTGTAAAAACAGTCAGTAACCAATAGCATTAGTGCTAAATGTGAGTCAAAGTGGACGACTCTGTTTGACCACATCACCAGGAGCCCAGAGTGAATACGTTCAATTAAGTGATCAGAGGGCTGGCCAAACAAAAGCGGGACCTAACGCAGCATCCGAGACATAGGGAATGCAGAACCAAGGTGGTTTTCTTGCCAGGTTTAGCTCCTGGCATCCCGGGACCGAGTAAGCTAATAGGATCGTTAACGTTAGCTGATGACTAAACGAGCTAGCGGTAGCTGATTAACAGCAACTAAACTACATCAACCACCTTGGTACTGGATTTGCTGTTGTCATGCTAGCCACAGCTGCTCTCAAAGTGGCCGTGTTCACTTGGAGAATGGTACAATTAGCCGCTATTAGTGGCTGCTAAATACATCTGTTCATCAGGAGACTCCTTAAATCACTGAGACGTCAGGCAGAGCTGCAGGAGGGACAACTTAAAGATCATGTAAAAGAAATTCACAGGTTTGTTTCAAAATACATTACAAATGTTGGAAACTGATTGTTGAAAACATGAAAAGAATCTTTTGCTATATAGTAGTAAATTGTGGAGTTAGAAGGTGAACTGTTTTATCACCATTTTCATGTTTAGGATTTTTTGGGCAGGCCTAAACACATGACTTGATGATGCATTGGAGCTATACTCAGCACAACCCTCCCCCTTACACTGTAGCCTTATAAAAATGAGAAGCATCATGAGCATCCTTGGTTCTCTTGCTCGATCTTGAGTTATTAAACTGTCTTCCCTGCTGCCTTTTCGGTAGCTGGCTATGCCTACTCTTGCAAATCCATCTTTTCTTGATGCCAGAGTTTGCAGACCAGCTTTATTTAAATTTGAAGAATAGGTGGATTAATTTTGTCCTGAGCCACATTAATGGGGAGCTGAAGATCACCAAGACTTGCCTCTGCATTGACCACTTCACCCTGGGAATTGCAGACAACTGGGACTTTTACTGTATTACTAATACTGTATTGGCAATGTAGAGAGAAAAAAATATAAACATGCAGTAGACTATGTCATTAAACATGACATGGTTATGGACATGTAATTATTTATGTGTTTTTGCTGTGTCTGCGTGTCTGAGTCCCCTTCAGAGGCTGGGCGTGGCTTCCTTGATTGGCGGAAGCTCCAGCGGCTCACTCACCTGCAGCTCATCTCCTCATTAGCGGCAGCTCAAAAGAGCTGGTCTTGGCTGCCAGATCGTTAAACTCTCCACGTAGTGGTATTGATGGCTTCACTTTTCGAGTTACCTCTAGCAAACCTTTTCTGAGATTCGCCTTGTTCTTTCTGAGACTAACGTGTACCTTTTCCTTGTCATTCCTTGAGTGTGCTACCACGAGCTCCAGCGCCTCCCCCACTCACCCCTTAATTCGACCAGATCCGTGTTCGGTCCGTCTCCGATCCGCCACCACAGTGGCAGTCTATGTTTGTACTTCCACTGGCTCCGCTGCGTTGTGTATCTACTCTGTTGCAGCTCCGGCAGTCCGAACCTTTCCCTAGCAGTTTTGCAAAGCTTCTATTTCTGCCGGATGCTGGAGCACGGCGCATCAATTCAGCCGAATTCAGCACAGAGCAGACAGGAAGTCACACACCGCAGCAACAACATAACATCCGGTGAATTTCCATAATAAAAACACTCCGTGGTGACGCCAGCACAAAAATCTCATAAGAGACAAATCCCAGCACTTCTTCTAATCCTTCGGTTGGAAACACTAACCTTCTGTCTGTTTGTTGTTGTGTTTATAACACATACATATAACTGCGGTTGTGTCCAGCAGTGCTGCGGCGTGCTGCGCTTAAAGTGCAGCCGGTGGGGGTTGATGGACAATGGAGCCCGGAGCAAAACTGCAGCAGAGCTGTTCCACAACGTACATGCAACCAATGGAATTCCCGGGTCAGACGCCCAGCCCCACAGATTAGGGATGTCCCGATACGACTTTTTCACTTCCGATACGATACCGATATTGTAGCCTTGAGTATTGGCCGATACCGATATCAATACGATACGATATAGGCACGAATCATACATATATTTATTCCTTATTTTGTTGTGTGGAATGTTAGAAAAGGCTTGATAAAGTGATGTTACTGTTACTGTTACTGATGTTGTAGTGATATAACAGAAAACAATAGTCAGCAACAGTAGGTATAGGAAAAACTGCAAAAGCTCCATTAAGCGTTTAAACCCGACATTACTCACCACCGACAGGGGCTGGTCATCAAGCACAATAAACTGGGCTATCTTCTCTGTTATGGCCATTGCCTTTTTGCTGTCCCGTGGTAGTTTGTCACGTCTTGCAAAGCTTTCGGCCAGCGTGGGTTGCTGAAGCGAGCCAGAGGCTTGTTGCTTCGCCTTGCTGCTCTCGCGAAAATCCTCATGTTCTTTTTTGTGGTGTTTTTTCAAATGTGCGATGAGGTTGCTTGTATTGAACCTTCCCGGTTCTGTCCCTCCACGGGACACTTGCGCCTGACAAATGTTGCATTTAGCTGCAACGTCTTTGTCCGAGTTTACGGTAAAATACCTCCACACAGCCGACATCACTACACCTTGCTGCAGGCACACACGTTGTCGTTGTTGTGATCACGTGGGCTGTGCATGCTGGATCAGAGACGCTCTTCTTCCGCGGCCGGCACCAACGTTAATTAAGGGGCATTACCGCCACCTACTGTGTTGGAGTGTGATCAAACCAGAGTCACCTATTATAGAAGTGCTGGAGCGGTAAATGGACAGCTTATATCGGAGCGTTTATATCGGAGTTTTTAGATTCAGTCCGATAAAATCCGATATTCACTTTTTTGGCTGATATCGGACTGATTTCCGATATCAATATCGGATCGGGACATCTCTACCACAGATCCCCCTCCTCGCCACACACTCACCTGAGCCTCTAGCCAAGAACCCCCTCCTCGCTGCATGCTCATCTCAGCCTCACCTGAATCACATCTACCTGCACCTGGATCCCCAGCTAAGTCTGCAGCCCAGCCACATGCCAGCTGCAGCTTCTACTAACCACTGTGTTTCCACAATAACATCCTTTAAACCTTCCCCCTGCCTTTGGTCCTCGCTTTTGGGTTCAGTAATCACCTGCATTAATTGTAACAAAACAAGCCTGTCCTCAATGAAAAAAACAGCATAAAGGTCAAAAATTAAAACAGCTTATTACAACCAATATTGATGTTTGTTGTTAGGCAGTGACCTCATGTGGCTGTAGTGGTTTTTACAGCTGCAAAGGAGGAAGTGAGGAGAAGTTATATAAAAAGTGAAAAGTCTGTCTAAGGATGAGGTGGGGGATGGATGGTTTGGTTAAACAAGCTTAGGATGAAAGCAAGGTGACCATTAGTGTCCAGTGTGGAACCAGAGGTCAACAGTGAGTCATTTTAACGTGCTAACATTATGAAGTGATGTCATGTACATAACATAAAGGAAGTAGCGTAGGTACATTTGTAATGGAAGTTGCAGCAATAACTCAATGATTTTGACCCAAACCATGTTTTCCTAAACCTAACAGAGTGGTTTCATTAACCAAACTGTGCCTGTTGCTGCTACGCTACAACAAGTTGTTTTGGGAGAGGCTCACAATCGACCTATTCGGTCATTTAGGTATGAGGTGTGACACAGCGAAATTGAAAAGACTCTTGTTGTTGCCAATATTAACCACAGACATCTCAAAATGAAGTCCCCTACCAGTCAAAGACAAAGTTCCTCTAGTTCTTACAGTTGAATGTTTGAGTTTCACTGTGTAGAATTGTGTGTGTGCAGAGTTTGACACTAGAAGGCTGCTTTCACATTCATTGCTCAAAGTGTAAATTTTTTCTGAGCTCATTGCAAATGTGATTTTAAGAGGTGGGCCAACAAGCATGTTTTGTGACATCACAGATATTTGAAAGCCAATCCTGGTCAGAATTCAGCATACACAAGTGTGATGTGGAAACTGGAAACCTCCAGTGCACACACATAAGAATGGACTTCACAGTGAAGTAGGAGACAACTTGCGTCCAGCAGTTAAACTTGTAAAATGAAAAATATTTGCATTTTTAATGAAGGAGAGGGAGTTGGTGCCCCACTCAGGACTTTTTTTCCCCCCATGTTAGACGCACACTCTAGAATTGTTTGTATGCCCAACATGTGTGGATCTTTGAAGATTTATAATTTTCACAGCAACAGGAAACATTTTTATTTTTAATGAACATTACTGTAAGACCTGTGATAGCAGGAATCATCAAAGAATGTCATGCAATAATGCTTTGAAGGGAGGCTCAGTTACACATGTCTGTATGGAATCAGATCAGGCCATTATGCTGCTACTTAATATAATCTGTTTGCTTGAGAAGTCACAATTATTCCTCAGTTCTGTGAGTGTTTCTGTATCTCTGCATCCTGATAGGTGAGAGCGATGAAAGGCAGCGCTGCCTGTTATCTTTTGTTCAGGCAGCTCAGAGCTCTGGCATCAGGTGTGGTTAGTGATAGGTAGCCCAGTGACTCATTGGGTTTTGTGGTCCGCGGCCCTGCTCCACCTTGGGTAAACCCTGTGGGATTGTTGTGGTGACCGTGTTTATCCCTCCTCAGCTGATAAACTCACCGAGCTAACAGGCTGAGCTTTGTCCAAGTCTTTGATCACAGCAGGACTGTGAGCATGTCTGTGTGTGTGTGAGTCTTGTCAGATTTTTAGGATGTTAAATCATATTCAATTAGACAGGTAATTTCTCCTACCACCGTGTAGTAGATAAGGCTTTCGAATGAATATGAGGCGATATTCTCTCTCGTCCAGTGATGCAGATTGGATGGTGCTCCCCTGCTTTCTGTGGCTGACTGCTACAGGGTGATTAATGTGTTCATTTCCCATTATTAAAGACTAGAGCAGTGCTGCAGGCTACAGATATAGGGCCTCGTCATAAATCTTAGCCAAATGAACAGTCAAATAATCGCTCATCGGAAATGAAATCTGGGCTCATTAATACTGACGCCCAGACTGGGGGAAGAGTGTACACACACACACACACACACACACACACATGCACACGAGTCTGGGCATCTCATTCTCATGCAGCCACACACCCGCATGAATACACACACATACAGAAGCACACAGAATGAGGACTTTAGGGGGCTCTGGTCTGGTCTGCCACCTTGGCGCACCACTCAACAATGACAGGCTAATCATTAGAGAAGAACACACGCGCGCGCACACACACACACACACACACACACAGGCTCATTGTGCGTCTTCTCTCATGTCTCAGATCCCACACAGTGAGCAGTGACCCATAGGTGCAAGACAAAGCAATCACAGGCTCTGGCTTGAGCAGTAAATAATAACCTCTGCACATTGTTTGACTTCTCACCTCGTCTGACTCCCTTCACAGGCTTTCTCATTGACTCTTACTGATGGATTTATTGCTTATCATGTACAAATACAGGTTCATTTTTTATTGATTTGATTCTTTTTATAGGAAAATACATTTTGAAAATCACACTTAATGGCATGTAAACTCAGATACCATGATTAAACCCATGGGTTTCAAAGTTTTAAAGACTGCCTAATAGAGATTCAAGAACTATATTTCAAGTTGGGAGGATTAAATGAAAACTTTAATATATATAATAACATAAGCTCAAAGTAGAATAAATAGGTTCAGGCATAGCCCCAACCTCATTTAAAGAGACACCTTTTCTCGATAAAAGGAGTCTATTGGCTGCATTGTTGAAAATGCATGATCCAGTGTTTCATCAGTGTGACCCATAATAGGAAGGAAAAGTCAGGATATCTGGACCTTTCTTTGTTTAATGTGTCCTCCAACCTTCTCAAAGTGTAATGATAAATCATACGAGTAGTCTTTTAACACTGAAGGCAGTGAGCACAGTTGAAATTGCACCAGTTATGGACACAGAATTTGCATGTCAGGTTTACAACTGTACTGATGAAAGAATCTGTATTCATATCCAGTTTTTAATCAAAGCTTTGTTAAATGACAGAAAAACAAAACATGATAGACACACAGACTATACACCTTTGAGTTAAGGTGTATAGACATGTAGTCTAATGAGTAATTGCATGCAGAGGACTGATTATCAGAGAGATTAATGGCATTTAGGGGCTGCATTAGCTGAGAGATTTATAATAAGTGAGCTTTGATTCATGGTTTATGGAAATTATGAAGGCTACCTTTCTTCCAAGCTCGACAATTAAACTCTGTGAGAGGTATGCACATGTATTAGGAAAGGGTGCATCGCCTCATGTCGCCTGTGTCTCAGTTAATAAAGCTTCACTTGAGCACACCGCCAAGACTACAGCTGATGGCCAACTAGTTTGTACATTCTGCACCTGCGTGAGAGGAAATTAGTTTCCATACCACCAGGTGGGTGGTAGTCTGTATTTGTCATTCACAAAGGAAAACTGGAAGACTCAGGACCCTAGATAACCAAGCAGGCCCCAACAAGGATCAAGTAGTTCCAACTGTGTAGGACACACAACAAAAACCTGGACCGCAGACGCTCACCGATGTCCCAGACATTGGCCAATGGCCAAATATGGACTGCTTGGTGTGTCAGGGCCCTGACAGACTAATGATCAGACTCTGTCAGGACCAAGGTACTGCTGCACAGGAAGAGGCTGCAGGGGGAGCCTCAGGAAAAGGAGCTGATGTGGTGCTGACCTTAATGAATCATGATGGAAGAATCTCCACAGTTTCCCATGTAGATGGCAGGATTAGTTATCCAAACCCCTGTTTAGAATGAACTCAGACATCATCCCAATTTAAGAGCAGGGCTGACAATGGGGAAGCTAATGTAACTAACAAACTTTATCCCAGTGGGACTCTGACATAACTGGACTGTCACAACATGTAGCGTCTTCAAGTCAAATGGAGTCAGCACTTGGCATGACATCGCATATGACAGCTGTGGATAACACCACAGCAAGGACCCTCACAGACAACGTCAGCTGTCTGTGATCACCAGACAGCCACTACTCACAGAATCTTCTTGAAGGTCATCAACCAGGAGTCAGTGTACGACCTGAGAAAGATCAAGGAGAACATCCACATTTGACACCAGAGACCATGTTTGAACAGAGACAGAGGGTACCATTTCCTCGACTGGTTGCCGAGGGATGTCTCCTGTGCTGATGGCAACATGAACAGTCAGCTGATCGGATAGGCTGGAAGTGAACAATAACAGTAGAGGTCTTCATGGAATTTGGACCTAATTT
Organism: Pagrus major; assembly: GCF_040436345.1. Taxonomy (NCBI): domain Eukaryota; kingdom Metazoa; phylum Chordata; class Actinopteri; order Spariformes; family Sparidae; genus Pagrus; species Pagrus major. The sequence goes on from NC_133236.1 coordinate 6,226,619, forward strand.
TTCAAGTTATCAAGGTAATATATTTGTCATTATACAACACAGGACTGCATACTAAAAGAAAATGTGTAGTTCCTTCAAGCAATGCAAAAATTATATTACACATAAACAAGTATAAGTACAAGGATATAATTATATGGTGCATTTTTAAAATTTTGTTGCAACACCATCAACAAGATGGTGATGATTATGATTTTCATACGTAAATTAAAAGTTTGACGCTAAGTAAACACTGTCCATCATCTTTACACCAATGCCGCCATCGTTGATTCCACCAAGCATTCCACTTCTCCTCATCCTCCAGTAGTTTCGTGCACTGTCGGCTCTGTCTGCCCATCGAGTGCAACAGCTTGATCCAGGATGTCGTGGTGGACATGGGTCTCTGTAAAGATGTGGGCACAACAGTCTCTGATTTTCCCTTGCTTGGCCAATGTACAAATCCCATCTAGTCCATTTCATTTTCCTATGATGGACATTAGGCAGAAGCAGACTTAAATCCAGACTGGATTAGCATGACTTTTATCCCGACTCTCGTCCTCCCTGGGGCAGTCCGGCAGGCAGGCAGGCAGGCAGTGATCATCTCAGAGTCTGCTGCTCTTGATCCAAAACCTACCCTAAAAAAGATTAAACCAAAAGAACAACAGAGCCATGGAAAACCTCATTGCTTGACAACATTTTAAAGATTATTTCTTTCCACACTATTGTCACATGACAGTGTGGTTAAAGTTAGGAAAAGATTGTTGTCATGTTTAAAAAAGAAAGTAAACATTAACTGTTGGGTTGTGACAGAACACAAACTGGTCTCCCACGTGAAAGCTGAATGGGCTCCAGGCCCATCCACCACCCACAACTTTAATTTCAATTTTGCTACACTAAACTTTGCTACATGTCCAGTGAACATTGGCACTGAACATATATCACATACAATGAAGTATACTGGGCTGTACACAGCGACTAGCCTACAGTAGTATAAGACTCTACTTAGCTGTTTAGACTGAATATAATTTGGGTCTCACCCACCTTGGATCATAGGCTGAGTCTCAGTTGGTGGGAACCAGAAAACACCTCTGATGCAGTGAAGTTCCCAGATCTAAACAATTAAATTGAGTTAAATTAAGTATTATAAGATAGACAGATGGAAATGACGAAGAAAATATGTTAGCATTAAAAAGAATTATCCTGAAAAAGACCATGGTCAGCTTGATTTATCAGCACAGTGAGAACCTTGACTCAAGCCTCCACCAGTAGCTGCACAAGTTGTCTAGAGATTTTACCCATACACCATTTCTGCACATTTCATCAACACCACTCAGCTCCCACAGCGGCCCTGCTAAGGCGAACGCAGAGACCTGCCACATACATAGTGTTTATCATTGATCAGCCTCCCTCACCAAGCCTTCCACTATCTGCATACATCACCAGCTCGCTGCTAGTGCTCTACGTCAAACACACACAGAAACACAACACAAGACACACAAGAAAACGCACACATTTGTGCATAAAACGTGGAGTGGTGCCTGAATGCAAATACACATCTATGCATACTTGCATGCTACCACACTGCCCCCCTCCTAAAACCACACTCACACCCCACACTTCCACCCAGGTCTCTGCTGGCCTCCTTTCTGAGCCAGTTCTGACAATGCTAATGATTCTCACTGGGGCACGGGATGACGGGTGACAAAGCCAGCCAGACCAGAGTTGGCTGACGATGGAAGGGAAGGGTGTGTAGACAAGGAATTGGTGTGTGTGTGTGTGTGTGTGTGTGTGAGTGAGAGTGTGTGTGAGGGGTGGGGGGGGGGTAGAAGAGGAGGTCAAGGATGGTGGTGCACAGGCCCCTTCTCTGGTGATGTGTCGGGAGGGATGCACCGTTCCCCCGCTCGATGGTAATTTATTACATTTAAGACAGGGCCTGACACACTGAATCAGCCTCCATTCAGATCACATTGGCTGGCCGGGGTGGTGGGAGGGTGCGTGTGGAGGAGAGGAGGGAGGGGGAGGTAAACACAAAGGAGGAGAAAGCAGGAAGAGGAGGAAACAGAGAGACTACATGGAAATGATATGCGATGAGGAGAGATGTAGCCTCGGGCATGGTGCATGTTTTGCCTGTTTCCTTATAGTTAGTGTATTTATAATTCAAATATATGCCTTTAATAATTCACTGATGGGGCATATCAAAGGAAAGTGTGTAAGATATTTCTGATTAAAAAAAAAAAAAAAAACGTGCTGGAAATATTCAACTTTTTAACCAAATGCTTCATCAGTGTGAATAAGGAAGAAACAGAGACAGCTGATGAAGACAATGGACACTACAATGACCCAAAAAGGAAATTAAATATGTGTTTAGATGTTTTTTGTTTTGATTTAATTTCTATTTTTCCTTTTAATTAACTTACTTAACAAATTTGGGAACAAATCCAAAATACCTCATATAATTGGCTGTATTCATTCTGAAACAGTGGAGTCATTATAGATGCCACAAGAATGTATGTAGAAAGGAATGCTAAAATAACACAAGGAAAAAAAGACTTTGAGTCTTTGGACTGGACTTAACAAAATAATTTGAATCAGCAGATATATTTGTGAGCCTTTTTCAGAGTGGCTGAAGGATAGATTCCCATGTAGATGGGATCTGAAGCAAGCCAAACTGCACTACTGACAGATGAAGGTGCGGGCCATGCTCTCCACACGGAAGTCAGGCTCCAGAAAGAGGAAGGAAATGCACATCTGAGCAGTGGCTCCCAGCCTAGATACAGCGCTGAGTAGCACCGCTCAGTCATTAAGATGAGCAGAACCCTACCCCATGCCCAGCCAAGCAATAGTTCAGCAGGTAGGAGGAAAGCCAATATCCTAAACTGCCATAATAATAATAATAATAATAATAATAAGAAGAAGAAGAAGAAGAAGAAGAAGAAGAAATGCACAATGAAATTACTGCTAAACTATACAAACACACGCAAAACAACAACAAAAACTATACATACAAATTAAGAAGAAAATTAAATGTTGAGGATGAGTTCAGACTGCCTGGTGTGACAGTGAATACTTCTGTATCTTTTGCCAGACAGCAGCAGGGTGCACAGGCTTTGGCTGGGGTTATTATTAAGTGAAGTGAAATACATCTACAATTCAGTTATTGTATTGTGCTCTTATAGCCAGTATATGATGTTTAAACATGCAACTAATGAACCCCTAAGCTATGAAAGAATAATGGGAATATTTCCATGAAGTTAATACTGTCCTCTCTGCCATCTCACTACACTGAATCAGCGAGCTACACATGCGCACTGACACAGCTGTAGGTTTACCTTCAGCTGGCACGCAGCCACCTGCTGAGCGGCAGGAGACAAACAGAATCAGTGACATGCTTCAGGGATTTTCTTTATTTCTGTGGAGACAAAAGGAAAGGACAAGACAGCAATTTTTTTCCAGTAATGATTACTTTTATGAAAAACAAACTAAATAGCGGATTACTTGAATTGAAGAACTTACGCGTTACCTTACGCATTACAACAAAAAAGGAATCTGAGTACTCTAATGGATTACTTTGTAACAAGTTACCCCCACTGTTGGTGACTTAAGCTCTTTGTCACGTTCTTTGAGCCGTTCCTGAGCAGTTTTTATGGTGTGGCAGGGCACATTGTTAACACATTGTTATTAACTCATAATGTGACTCGGTAGTGTGTATGGCCCCTGGGGTTCTCCTCCCAGACCTGGATCAGGGCATCAGTGAGCTCCTGGACAGTCTGCGGCGGTACTTGGTGGTGTCGGATGCACCGATACATAACGTCCCATAGGTGCTCAATTGGAATTAGGTCAGGGGAACATGATGGCCAGTCAATGGCATCAATACCATCGTCATCCAGGAACTGCCTACACGCTCTGGCCACATGAGGCCGGGCATTTTCCTGCACCAGGAGGAACCCAGGGCCCACAGCACCAGCGTAAGGTGTGACAATCACTCGGTGAGATTTCATCCCAGTACCTAACAGCAGTCTGTGTACCGTTGGCTATGACATGTAGGTCTATGCGACCCTCCAAGGATGTGTCTCCCTGGACCATCATTGACCCACCGCCAAACCAGTCATGCTGGATGATGTTACAGGCAGCATAACGTTCACCACGGCGTCTCCAGACTCTTTCACGCCTGTCACTTGTGCTCAGTGTGAACCTGCTCTCATATATGAAGAGAGAGGGCCTAAGTGGCAGACCTGCCAATTCTGGTGTTCTCTCACAATGCCAATGGAACTGCACGGTGCTGGTCAGAAACACGCACACCAGTAGCCTGCTGGAGGTCATTTTGTAAGACTCTGGCAGTGCTCCTCCTGTTCCTCCTCTCACAGAGGAGCAGATACCGGTCCTGCTGCTGGGTTGATGCCCTTCTACGGCCCTGTCCAGCTCTCCTCATGTATCCTCCATGCTCTTGAGACTTTGCTGGGAGACACAGCAAACCTTCTTGCGACCGCTTGTATGGATGTGGCATCCTGGAGGAGTTGGACTAACTGTGCAACCTGATTGGGCTGCAGGTACCGCCTAATGCTACCAGTAGTGACAAGGACACTAGCAGAACACAAAACTAGAGAGGAATCAGTTGGGAGGGAAAAGGAGAGAGCAACTGTCTGTGGCCACCTAAAAAACAGTTCCCTTTTTGGGGTTGTCTTGCTTTTGCCTCTCCATTGCACCTGTTGTCATTTTTATTTGCACCAAAGCAGGTGAAACTGATTCACAATCACTTGTGCTTCCTAAATGGACAGATTGATATCACTGAAGTTTAACTGACTTGGTGTTATATTGTGACAATTAAGTGTTCCCTTCTCTTTCTTTTTTTTTTTGAGCAGTGTAAAGCATCAAGACCTATGTGGAGAGAATTCATTTTGTGGTAGATGGTTACATTCTCACCCTCCTTTTCACACTGTCCTTTTCTTAGACATCAGATGGCATTCAGTATTCTTCATGTGTGACAAGATAGAGATAGGACTCTGACCACATAAAAAATTGTCCACATAAAGATAATTTCCTCAACAAGACGAGGACCATAGAAGCTACTCTGTGGTCGGCTGCAAAAATCAACACCAAGTCTTTATTTCCAGACCTCAGCCTTTCTGAGTTCTTATGTTATCTACTGTCGCGTCCCCCAAACCATAAAACAATTGGACATGTAAACACATGGACAAGAAATTAGTAATTCAATAAAAATTTAACTTTGGTTTATCTTTCTTATCATTTGCCGTCAGGGCTGTAAATCTTCAATTCAGGCTGAAGTTCTGCAGATTCAGAAAATACAAAGAAAACTCATTTATCTTGCAAAAATAATAATATACTTGTGTACTTGGTGTTACACTAACGACCAATTATTTTTTCCATAACCATCAAGCTTCAAGAGCTCCCTTGCTTCAATATTTTGTCTTATAGCTTTTTTTGATTGCTACATTCATTGGTCAAAACTGTGCACACAGTCGGAGAAGCAGAAGTCTATGTGGGCCATGCTGTGAATCATTGTTCATTGCTTTCACACAAAATTCATTCAATGAACACATTCTCCAAAATCCATGAACTCTTTTGTCATTCATATTCCACCACCTGCAAAACACTTTATATTTTCAGCACATTTATCAAATTCATACTAAACAACATACTAACAGAATATTTACAATAATTCCAAAGACAGCTGATTGCAGTTTTTAGCTGAAAGAACCCACACCATACTGTACAGTGTGAATGATTATACTACATGTTGCTGATGTTTCTTTTTGTAATAATTATTACAGCTCTGGAGTTTCAGGAATGTGTTTGTTGTTTCACCTTTTTATTTACCACAACTAAATAACTATATGCAAAGAAAAAATAAAGGACATTGAAGCAAATTGCTGTATGTCGTCCCTTTCCCACATAAACTGCTTTGTTGATTTTGCTGATGTGACGTTGATATCAGGGCAATAACAGTCATCGTTACAGATGGGTCCTCCTACTCTTCCTGCACGCTCTACACAGGTGTCAATCGGTGAAAATGCATCGACATGGACAGTCTCCTGTTGTCTGCTTCATGTGTGAACAGGCAACTCCAGTACAGTGACTAAAGTGAAAAGATGTTATTCTGACATGAAATACTGACTTATGTGAAAAAACAATCAGGCTTCAAAGATTACAGTAAATTTCTTCATGTACAGTATGTAATGCTCCCTGTCGTTAGTGTTTTTTTAGGTCAGTGTGTTATGAATGTGTGTTATGTGTTATGAATGACAGTGTGTGCTTTGTTGTCAGTGTTATGGCCAATAGAGCTAATTTTCAGACATGTATGAAGTGTCGTGGTGCTTTGAGTGAGTTTTGGAGGTCACAATAACAGTTAGACCAAGATGCATGCTGGTAATGCAGACTCTATGAAGAGTTTTTAAGAAGTGGCTTCACTGCTGACAAATACCTGTCAGCAATTGAAAAAAAAAAAGGTTACTCCAAAATAACATTCAACCAAAATTAAAATTAGGGTCTTACAGCAGTTTCAACATATTAAAATCTACATTCACAGATTTCTTAATGCCAGTGTGCACATTCTACTAAATCTCCTGCACAGCGCCTTACAATAACAGCAAAGCAAATATAAAAAGATAACGTTCATATAACAACAAAGGGAGAACAAATTCACAGAGACAAGGTTCAATGTTGATATGTTCCATTAACATTTGAGCAAGAATATCAACTAATTGAATAACAAAATTCATCTTTTAATAATTCTTTTGGTGTCTTGACAATTCCAGATTGTGGGAAATATTAAAAAAACAACAACAATGATCAGTTGCTGGAAGAAACACGATGCTAACTTTGATGTTTTGTTGGATTTGATGCCCTGTGTGAGATACACCCTGCTCTGCTTCTGTTGACCATTAATAGATAGTGTGTGTGTGTGTGTGTGTGTGTGTGTGTGTGTGTGTGTGTGTGTGTGTGTGTGTGTGTGTGTGTGTTAAAGGAGCACTCTGTAGTTTTGGTGAAGAAATGTTAATGAGAAGAGAAAGATGTTCATTGGATGATTTTTTTCTTTCTAGACAAACTAAACAAACAAACTGTCTTTCAACACAACACTATTAGGTGAAAGAGTACACTGAATTCAGTCAGTGTCTCTTTTTCAAATGTACAGTGTGAAAATGAACTCAAAGATCCATTCATCTATTGCTCTGCATATTTGTAGACAAATAATAAAAACTAAATAATAATGACCAGCTAGTCACGGCCATATATATATATATATATATATATATATATATATATATATATATATATATATATCATTAAAGGTTTAGTCGTCGTCCGGATTTATTTTGAAAGCAAAGACCGGAAGACACCGTTTACAAACACTGTACGGTGTCAGTAGGGGCTGGCTGGTCGCTCCCACCCTGCTCCTCCACGTTCCGTCATCAGCGTGTCCTGCAGATCACAGCGCGCTCCTATAAGCGGCTCCACAGCCGACAGGCGGACAGTGAGCGTGTCGGCGCGCAGAGTAATGGACATGAGGACACACTGAGAGCAGAGGAGTAAGCCGCGGACCGTCAGTGCATTCCTGTGAAAGGGACAACTCGGAACTAACATCAAACACTGAGACCTGACACATTATCACTAATCCCCTCGTTGAAGAACCGCAGGAAACCAAGCTGCCAGTTGCTTTTGCGCGTTTTGGCACCCGTGGTAATGTGAGGACGGATGCTCTTTTTCATCACTTTGCCTTGATTTGAATCATTATTGACTCGTCTTAAGCCAAAGAACACGCCAGGATTATAATTCCCTGTTGGATTTAAAAGTCATCGACATACCTATCGACACCAAACTTCCCTGCACGCCTGGAAACTGCGCACGGAGATGGCGCAAAGGGTACGTCTAATGTGACAGATTATTGTTGAATGTTCATGATTAAAATACTTTGAACAAGAGTTAACATCTGCACCATACAACATTTTTACATCATTACGCCGGATACAAGTGATTCATTTGAGGTAAACACATGCATGAAAATGGTGATGTGAAGAACTAATCCAGCCAGGGATTGAAGACTATAATCAATGTGCACTTCACGTCTAATGCATTTAAACTGAATACAGTCACATTATAGATTAAACGTCTCCCAGGTGGTAGCCTACTTGAGATGGGAACTTTGTTTTTCCCTCCCGCCACATGTTCTAATGTCATTTCCAACTTTTCCCTCAGTACGATGAGCTGGCTCATTACGGAGGCGCGATGGACGGAGTGGGAGTCCCGACCTCCATGTACGGAGACCCGCACGCCCCCCGGCCCCTGCCCCAGGTCCACCACCTGAACCACGGGCCGCCCCCGCACCCGACGCAGCACTACGGAGCCCACGCACCGCACAACATCATGCCCAGCAGCATGGGCAGCGCCGTGAACGACGCGCTGAAGAGAGACAAGGACCAGATCTACGGGTGTGGATAAAGAATAATACTGTGCACATGTGTATTAATGGGCGATAGACACAATTATCAATAACATGTTTTTGGTTATTATTTATTTTACTTAAGCTGTAAGCAGAGAGACATCTCACATTCATTCCCTATCAAATATTTTCTTCAAAAAAGAAATAATTCTGTCCATAAGATGAAGTCATTTCAGTCATATTCGATGCAGTTCCAATTGGATCTGTGTGTGCTGCCGGAGCAAGAGAAACACGGAGGGCCTCACAGCTCAGTCAGTGAACAGGTTGTTTGTCCAGGGAACAGATGAAATAATCTGCAGCGGCGCATTAAGGAAGAATAACTAAATATTTGTGGCAGCTTTTCTTTTGTTACACTCAGCGAGCTTAATGTGTAAAATGTTATCTGCCGCTACTTTGATGTGCTGTAGGCGATAGTTCATACAGGCCTAACAATGAGCCGGGCCTGTGTTGCAGACACCCTTTATTCCCTCTGCTGGCTCTGGTGTTTGAGAAGTGCGAGCTGGCGACCTGCACGCCCAGAGAGCCCGGGGTGGCGGGAGGCGACGTCTGCTCCTCCGACTCGTTCAATGAAGACATCGCCGTGTTTGCGAAACAGGTAGGAGCGGGAGTCACAGACACACGGTTAGGTGAAGAGAAAATGAGCGCAACATCACAACTGATTTCATTTTAGCCAGTAAGATAAATGTTTAACGTCGATTTGACTGACTTCATTTATTCTGAAATTAATAGAACGAAATCCAGCTGACGCCTTTCATTCTCTCCCCTCCTTCAGATCCGCGCAGAGAAACCTTTATTTTCTTCCAACCCAGAGCTGGATAACCTGGTGAGCGCTTCTCTTTGGTTCCCAGCTGTTTTCTGCGGTGTGCGCCCGCAGCGCTACGTCACAGACGGCCCGGCCCGGCCCGGCCCGGCCCGGCCCGGCTCACAGGCTTTTATTTTAAATCCAAGAAAAATAATATGTGAATTATGTTGTCACCAGCATAAACACACACTCTTTACTGTAGCGTTTCCTAAAGCCATGTCTTATTATGATCATGCCGTTTTATTTGGAGGATGCATTATTTATTATTATTATTATTGTTATAATTATTATAATTATTAGTATTGTTATTGTTATTATTATAATTATCATCATTATTGTTATTGTTATTTTTATTCTTTTTAGATGATTCAAGCGATTCAAGTCCTACGATTTCATCTCCTGGAATTAGAGAAGGTGAATATCTGGACCTAACACACCCACTTACTGTAACATGTTATTATTCTGCCGCTCAGCAGAATCTAAAAGCTGTATTTCGCAGGTTCATGAGCTCTGTGATAACTTCTGCCACCGGTACATCAGCTGCCTGAAAGGCAAAATGCCCATCGACCTGGTGATAGAGGATCGAGACGTCTGCAAGTCGGACTTCGACGACCTCTCCGGATCCTCCACCAACCTCGCAGATCATGTGAGTCAATTTAGAGAAAAGGATTACCTTCTTCTCGCAAACAGACAGACAGAGCAAGTGATTAACAGATGCTGCATGCTGCAGACCGGCGGTGACCAAACTGCAGGTTGGGGCCCATCCAAGTGGTTTCCTAATAAATGTGAGGGCCCTAAGATATTAAAAAAGATCAGAGGGAAAAACAGAAAATATATTTTTTTCTGATTTGCTCCAAAAATTGCTCTTTGCATTTTAAAAAAAAAGAAAAATCTGGAGATTTTTTCTCAAAACTATTCAGATGAAATAATTTGAGGAGCAAAAAGAAGACAAGGATCATTTTAAGAGGTCATAAAGCAAAAAATAAATAATAAGACAAGATGGCTAGTTGTTGGGTTTGGCGAGTTTTTGTTGGCTTTAACGATGCTGAGGGCTGCTGCTGTTTGCTGTTTGATGGAGTGTCAGTCCTGCTGAGGGAGCTGGGCAGCCTCGGAGGAGGATGAGATAAAACAAGATAAGATAAGATAAGATAAGATAAAACAGATCTTTATCAATCCCCATTCTGTGCTGACAATAATCACACCATGGATGGTTGAGACTTGTTGTTTAAATTATATTTTGTCTGTAACTTTATTTCTCTTAGTATTTATACAGTAAAGTAGTCAAACACGATGATGATCTTCACAGAATGCAGCTGCCAGTGTGTTTGCTGTGGGCTTCAGCTCCCCTCAGCCTGGTGTTTATTGTAGAGGGGGGTCTTTGCCAGCCCCCCCTCGCCCCCTGCTGTGTGCTATACACAGCCTCTTCCTACTTTTGGCACATGTAAGAATCAAATTCACATATTAAAGTGATTCACAATTCACAAAAGTGTAGCTGCAGCACTGACGAAAAAACTGATTTGGACAGTGCAGACAAAAGGCAGACTCCTTGTTCAGTTCCTCCATAAACAGCTCAAAGTTTGATTCATTCAGCGTTTGATTAGTGTTCCACTGATAGAAATAAAATACACTTGTTGTAAATAAATAACACATTTTGTAAATACATTTTAAGACTCCCACTAGTCTCTTGAAAATAAAAATCAAAATGTGCCCTATCCAAATGTGCAAAAGTGTTGGTGACATAAAGGCTGCGATTAAAAAAACATTTTTAAACGGTCTTCAACATGTCTGATTCAAGGGAATGTACCGAGGGGATAGTGTGAGGTCAGAGTGGATATTTATGGCGGGAAAAGAACTGCATGATGGAACATCAAAATTCATTTAATCTTATTTATTAGTAAACAGTACTTGGTGCGAGCTATTTTCAGCAGAGTTTAACCTAATTATGCTTTTAAAAAGTGATGGGCACAAAATTGGACAGTTCAAGAAGCGGTGGGGACATGTCCTCAGTGTAAAGAACACCTACGAGCATGGCGACTCATTGGGTCTGACAAATTTGCGACCTAATGGGGGGATCACGGCCAGAAAAGGCTGAGAGTGAAATTTTTGCCATGAGTATATTGTCAGCTGGAAACTTTTCAAATGTGAATTGTCGCACAAAATATTGTCGAGCTGCAGCTTCAGTGGAAAACATCGTGAACATACGACCCTGATTCCAAAAACCACTGTGTGAAACGTTAGTAAACCTCGCCTCATGCTTGCTTGTGAGCGGCTGAGCCTTTCCAGGTAAAACATGAAATATATTGTCTTTGTACTTCTTTCAGTTGAGTGAATGTCAGAAAGGATTAGCAAATGATCACTCTGTTGTATTGATGTTTTACCCAGCGTTCACATTTTTCTGGAATCAGGGTTGTCGCCTACATTCTCTTTGTTCTTCAGGGTGCAGTACTTAACCTGCTTCCTGCATCAAGCGGCAAAACACAATTTACGTGTGTGCATATGTGTGTTTGTGTGTGTGTGTGTGAGTTTGAGGCCACCAGTTGATGTGACAGGACACTCTCCTGCTGTAATGCCTTCCTCCTAACGGCTGCTGTATAATGGATGTGCTGCTCTCTTCCGCACACAAACACATGCACAGCTGTGTGACGTACAAACATGCTAACCACTGAGTGATCTGTTTATCATTCACAAGGCTAAAAAGAGTGTTTGTGAGGTTACAGGTATGTTGGTTTGTGAAACAGTCATTTAATTCTACATTTGTTTTGTTGGACTGGTTGTGTTTCTGCAGCGGCTCATACACATGGTGGGACTGAAGCTCTTTTGTTCTCTTTAAAAATTCCCCCTGGAACATTTTCACTATTGAATCCTAACATTATATTTTGTCACATGGAGCAAAAATCTGGCAGTACAATATTTTTTTTTCACCAGGTTCCAGTTTTAATCAGCGTTTCTTTCAAGAATTTTATTGGAAGTGTCCTTTCCTTCAAAGCTGTGCAGTGAGATACGAGATACACTCAGAATCAAAGGAAACTGTACTCTGAACAAAGAGAGCTTCATGTCTTTGTTGGGATTGTGGTTGAAACACAAATTACACCTAACAATTAAGACAACATTTTAGACCAATTATTTGTTTTCATTCATTAGCTTTTTTCTGATATGTGTCAAATTATTTTTTTGCGACAATTTCCTCATCAGAAAAAAACCAGCTCATAATTACTAGTGTTCCTAAATGTTTTATTTTATTTTATTTATGTATTTTTATTTACATATACATTTCTTGTTCAGTAAAATAATTGTAAAACCTTCACTATCAGCATCGGGCAATGCTCAAACTATGCATCTTATGCCTTTATTGGAACAGAAGATGAAGAGTTCATGTAAGAGAGATGACATGCAACAGAGCCCTGGTGTTGAAACTTGGATGTTACTATACACGAGACAGATTTATATAGACATATCTCTTTAACCATAAAATGAACAATACCAAAACCAGAAGTCACTTATGTAGAATTTTCTTCCATATTATGAGTTTGGCAGTATTGTCTAGTTTATTTACATGAACCTGAAAAGTGACAATACCTGTTAACCATGGTCAGTGTTCATAGATCTTCATTAAGATGGACTGCTCTGGTTTCTGGGGGCCAAATCTCAAGATTTCCTGATAAAATTCAACATTCGAAATTCATTTATTTTATAATTTTACAACAGGTCATTGTGACGAGATGAAGTCCCTGTTTGCTACTCATAATACAAGAAATTTTATAGATGGATTATAGTATTATTAGTCAGATAAATAAACATATTTTTTATATTGGAGGTCTGAGGATGTGTGCAGTAGTCTGGTGGTACGGCAGCAGATACTTCTGTATCTGTTGTCAGATGGCAGCAGGGTGAACAGACTGTGGCTGGGTGGGTGTTGTCTTTTAGTATCTTTGGGTTCTGTGCAGACATCTCACTTCACTGATGTCCCTGATGCTCTGTAGATGGTACCAGTGATGTTCTGGGCAACTGCTTGGTGTTGAACTCAAACCTTGTGGAGTTTGACCTGATGATGCTGATCAAACATCCCTCCATTCAAAATGTTTGCTAAAACATTTTGTGTACATTTTGATAGCTGCCTTCATCTCATGTTGCTACTACTGGTTGTTTCATGCAGTAGTTTAAGCTGCCTTTACAGTGAGTCACCTGGGTGACAGTGTGAGGTACAGTTAAAGGTTAAACATAAGCATAAATGTTTGGTAGATTTCTCCTCATCTGTGTATGAATCTCATAGACTGATGAAGACTGTACACTATCCTCCATTCCTGTTAATTGGGTTTAAACAGATGGAGTGTTAAATAAGACCTTCATTAGCTTAATAAACATGGAAACACATGGCACCTCTTTGAGTAGCTGTGTGCTCTGAGGAGTAGTAATTATTGTGTGGCTGGATAAGAAAAGAGGGGCCATCGTCGAGAGGCCTCATTCACACTGCGCCATTGTCTTGGCGCTTCTTGTTGTCATCTGCCGAGCTCTTCATCTGATCACCATCCGGCAAACAGCTGACGCAGAGAGGCTGAAGAGGGAGATCTGCTGTTTGGTTTGGGCTTATAGCCGTCTGAGTGGCCAGGCCCATCAGCCCAATAAATACAGGCTCTCTCCCCAACATTAGTTTCAGAAACAGCCAGAGCACAGGAGGACCACATGCAGCAGGGTTACTAAGTGTCCTCTAAACTCCTGTTCCTACTTTTTCTGCAACTATATTTAAACCTCCCTCTTGGAAAGAATGGTAATGTTGTTCTTGTCTCACTTGGTTGCTGCCTTACTTTGCTAATCATACCAAGCAGCTTTCTTTGTGTCTTGGGAAACTGCGTAATGGACCTCATACTGGACCTACTGGACCTTCCTCATCTATTTTCCCCTCTCTTCTTCCCCATTTCCTTATCTCCTGTCCCCTGGTGTGCGGACCTCTGCCTGACCTCTCAGAACCCAGCGTCCTGGAGAGACATGGATGACGCCCACTCCACACCCTCTGTGGGCACCCCGGGACCGTCCAGCGGGGGACACGTCTCCCAGAGTGGAGACAACACCAGTGAACTCGGTAAGAGCGTCCGCAGGCCTCCTGCATCCTCTTTCATCCTCTTTCATATCAATGCTCTGACTTTCCTGTGACCTTTTCTGAGGCACGGCCACTGCTGCCTGGTGACTTGGGGGGTGGGGGTGGGGGGGTTCTCTGAAGACAGTTCATGCACTAAGTTTATCTGATCATTTTATCTGCAGTGTGCTGATAAAGGTAATACAGGTAATCGAGGTTTAGTGAGGACTGCAGTTGCAGGTATTTACCTGAACCATAACCCTACTGTGAATCAAGCTGCCGCTGAGAATAGTTTCCAGAAAATGTTCTCATGTTGGAGTAACATTTGATAAAAACCACCATCTACCATTTGCTTTACTGACCTTTCTTTTTATTTAATGATTAAATCTTCAGTATGGACCAAGTGCCTTTGAGCTGAGTGCTGCAGACACGGTGGGGGAGTCAGAGAGTATAGAGAACAGACTGTAACTAACATTAAGGACAGTGAGGTCATGTCCTCAATATTTTTAAGAATTTCTGAGTTTTAGCAACCTGGGGGTGTAGTTTCCAAAAATGCACAAGGTGTGTACTGACTTGGGTGATTCTAATTACAGCCCTGATTTAGAATGGTCGGAATGTTGTGTAAAAATGACAGAGAAGAATGTAATAATCTATTGAACCGTATTGACATATACTCAATTAAAAAAAATAAAAAGACAATATATTCAATGTTTTAGCTCATCAATTTCATTGAGTTTTGTAAATATATTGTTATTCTGAATTCGATGTCAGCAACAAGTTGGGACAGGGTCAGCTAAAGACTAGGGAAGTTGTAGGATACTCCCATTCCACAGGGAAACAGGTTCATTAGTAACATCTGATAGGATCATGATTGGGTATGACAGGGGCGTAATCTAAAGGCTCAGTTGTTCACAAGCAAGGATGAGGCGAGGTTCAACACTTTGTCAAACACATGGCTGTATAACGAATATTACCACATGGGCTCAGGAACACTGTAACACTGTTGTCAGTAAACACATTTAGTTTGTAAATGATTGCATTCTGTTTTCTATTTACGTTTTTCACAAAGTTCTTTATGGGAATCAGGGATGTATTTTAAATCTAATAAATATAACTTTGACTTTTTTTTACACCAACCAAATGAATAACTAGACAGAAGGATTTAAGATTTAGTCGTGGAAGTGTAGAGCATTTTTTGAAACAGCATATAGACATATGTGAGAGTAAATTGTATCCATGGGAAATATAATTGGCTGATTTGATTTATGGACTAGTTATTCTAAAATCCTGGCTGCCGGTTTGATTAAGAAACACTTCTGTTGACGGTATAAAAAATGTACAATATATAATGCTCTACAGTGTTGCTCTTCAAATGAATGCTCTCACATATCAGAAAATAGTAGTTTATGTGAACTGATGCTTCTGCATTTTTAAATTGACACAGCAGGGTTCTAACAGATAAGAAGGATCTCAACTCTGTCTTCAAGTAAGAAAACCAAAAGGACAATCAGTGTTTAATTCACCGTGTAATTGTGGCTCCCTTACTTTTACAGTCAGTGCAGGTTTTCAGTCTCAGCTCAGTTAGCGCTGATGAATCCAATGAAGAGATCCTCTGACTTCACTCCTGTCTGCTGTTATTGTTTGCCTCGATCTCCCTCTGATGCCTTCCTGCTCAGCTCCTTCTTGTGTCGCCCTGGTGTTTCACCACATAATGTGATTTCTGATGTGCTAATTGGAGGCTATAAGGGTTTTATGGCTTGTTTTTGTTTTTCTCCCCTTTGAGCGCAGTAAAAATAGAATGGACTTTAAAGCAACTTTCCACCCTCTGCTCATCAGGCAGCAAGCAGTAGAGCATTGATGAGAACAATAGGAGGATACTTTGCAAGACAAGACAAACTCAGAGGATTAAGAGACAATCAGAAACAGATCAAGACTCTTCCTTTGATTCTTCACCCGACACGTTGAAAATCATCTTGGCCTCTTGACTTCACCTAAGACGCACTGACAGTGTGACATGTTTGTTTTGTAAATCTTAATTTACCCATCCACTTTTTGAAAGTTGTAAGTTGAGGCTAGCTGAGAAAGTCCACTGTGTGAATAGCTCCTTTCCTTTGGGCTTTTTTTAAACAACAGTGGGGGGAAAACCCAAGGTCCATGCCCTTTTGACCTGGGAGAGAATGCATAGAGGATGGGGGTGCAGAATGCCCCCCGTAGGGATGTAAGGACAGAGCACTTTATGTATGAGGCACAAAGGAAAAGAAGAGGGCAGAATGATCAGAGCTGTGGTTGCTGCTGCAGGATCTACTGCATGCTACCTGCTGCTTGTCCCCAGGCCTCCCTGCCTTGTTTCCAGGCTATTATCATGCCAGGGAAGAGTCAAACACACAACCAGAGAGGATAGAAAGGACAGTTAGAGGTAGATGAGCTGTATTACTATTGTCATACATATCAGTTCAGTACTTGGAAAGGACAGTCACCTTTTTCATGAGGTACACTGATGTGAGCATGCATTGATCTTGAAATCTCAATTCTCCTTATATTCATTTGCAACTAATGTGCATTAGTAGACATCATAGAATGGAGGGATGGAGGAAACATAACTGCTCCTGGATTATACTGACTGGCAATGTTTTTCATCCAGTCCAGGAAATGTGATGTTCTTATTCTGCACAAAGTCATGGGGTGGTGGTTGAGAAGGATGGTTGGCCATACAAAGCTCAAGACTTTGACATCAGAGACCAAGGTTGACATCCCGTGTCCCACATTTTGTTAGGTTTAGGCAACTAAAACACTTGGTTTAAGTTTGGGAAAGATGATTTAGGCCAAATGTCATTGTACAAATAACATCCAGAGCCATTGTTTAATGCCAGTGCTGGAAGTAGTGTCCCTGTTAGTGAAGTGTAAAGGACATAGGTTGGCATATAGAGAAGAATAGTCCCTTCCAATATAGTCTCTAAGTTATATTAGATAATTCTGACATCTCCCCATTGGTCAGCAGTATGGTTGCTGGCAGGAGTAAACATAAAATTGGTGGATGTATCAAAATATGATTTGAATTTCCATCCTGAAATCCATGACAATATCATCATTAATTCATTATTTTGTATACAGGAAACACAGCAGCAGGCTGAAGAAGTACCACATCCTTCCACTAACCTTAACCAGAGCATTTATCATAAGCAAGAAAAGTTTGTATTGAATATAGGGCTTGGCGATAGGGCCTTAGAATCAAATTACAATATTTTATAGCTCATACACAATTTATATCTTGATATTTTGAAACCTCCTCAAAAGCACTTCATAATGTTAGGACTGGATGACAAAATTAAATGTCACAATATTTTTGACCAAATACCACAATATGGACAGTGTCATAATATTGTAGGGACTATTTAGTATTTTCACAAAATATTAACACAATGAGATTTTTGATTAACAATCATCAGTAATGTGGATATAATGACTAACGACAAGTACTAGAACAAGTAGAACAGTCTGGTGAGTTAAGAAAATGACATCATTGTATGACTGTAATGAGCCTTTAAAACCAGGAAAAGACAACACTTATCTCAATACTCATATCACCATATAATGATATACATATTCTAAGAACATAGTCTCATGTCAGGATATATATATATATCTATATATATATCTATATAGATATATGTATGTATATATCCTGGCCCTAATTGAATATAACAGCAGTTGGTAAAATACAATATTAATGTACTTTCCATTGATAAATTGCTTTTTCAGTATTTAACCAAAACCCAAATTAAATTTAATGACAATCAAACAGAAGACAGGAAGTGATTGTGGTGTCCTCATGCAGTGAGATGTCATTAGTCATGCCTCCATGGTCCGACGAAACCTTTTAAAATCCACTGTCATTTGGGAACACTGAAGTGGTGGCGATGTGGCTTCCAGCCCTGGCTAACCACAGCTAGATGATCCATCCACTGTGTGGCTGGTGGTTTGGCTCGTGGCTGCCTGCTCCTCTGAAAGCTCCCAGGTTTTGGTTGTTGCCTTGTAAACTGTGTGATATGCAGAGAAGGCTGTCTTTGATAGCTCAACCCCCAGGGTGACTGCTGTTGACCACAGCTAAAGGGACTGAGCTCTCCCAGAAATGTTAGAAAGGGGTCTGGGGGAGGACAAGGAGGAGGCTTGAAATGTCCATCACAAAGAAGGAAATAAAACAAAAGGCAGTGGGGGTGACTCCAAAAGATCCTGCACACTTGTGTTGAGAAATGGAATGTGAGGAACAGGATGTGTTGCATCTTTTTGTCACATCCAGAGCCTGGAGTCAGGAGGAAGGAATGTGAGGTGGAGGTGCTGACATGCCAGTGACATCACAGCTTCACCGTGGGCGATGGTCCTTTAGCATCTGTCATGCTGCAGATCTCAAAAATGTTTTAGAAAGGGAGGGGGAAGACAATGTAAGAGAGGGACAGAGAGAGAGATAAACGCTGGATGCAGAGGCAAGGGATATTATACATTCTGTGTCTGCTCTCACAGAGAAGAAGACGTTACTGACTTAGTGTTTTACTGAACAAATAACATGCATATTTTATTCTTAAAGGTTCACTTCGCCCAGATTATAAGAAACGTATATTCTGTACCTATCTATGCTTGTATTATTTTTGCATCACAATTTAGATTTTTAATTTTTTTCACTTTCTTGGGGTGCGCACCAGGCGTGATTCTAGAATCAGACCTTCAGAGGTGATCACATGTGAAATACTAATCGGATGAAACACTTCATTATCTTTCAACCAAAAGGCAAACTTAATAACAAGAGTATTTATAATATGATAAGAGGTAGGAAGAAAGCGGACAATCTAATGTATATAAATATAAACCTATAACATTACTCTAATTGAATATTGGGTTGCTGGTCAGGGGACATCAAGACTTTACTCTCTGGCTCTTTTGCTAAGAAAATATATCGTATATCTATCTACATAAAAAAACTGACATTTCTTTGGGATCATATATGAAATGTCTTTCATTGCAGTTCTTATGAACCAACCCTTTAAAACCAAATAATAGACCATCTGTTCTGTAGAAACACAGAGGTATCATGCCCTGTCATCACATTTAAATTGTCCCTGTGCCCAAATGACACTTTTGCCAATATACTGTACATGTACTTCAGTCATCTGTGCACCTTTCCCAAGTCATGTACGGGCACTTACAATGCCAGCTATGTGATTAATGACCTAATATTGAAATGCAAATTTATCCTCCACTGGATGCAGACAGTGTTCCAGGAGCCATAGAAATCTTCTCTATTCACTGACTCTTGTGTGTACAACTTATCTACCGCTCACTGCAATTTGGTGCTGCCAGCATGCAAACTGCACAGCTTAAAACAGATGCATCTCCCCATCAACAGTTTCTAATTGTCATGTTTACCTTCTCACACAGAGGATTCCCCGTCTTGGAAACCTTCCAGACTACTTCATTTAGAGCTGTGTATCATGTCTAATGAGGGGAGGGGCAGCAAGGTGTCACTGATGATGGATCAGGGCCCCGCTGAGCTCATTAGACAGGCCACGCTGGCTTTGCATCACTGATGCAGCTTGGAGTGCTGCAATCAGTTCTGCTAGCCGCGACGCACTTTGTCTTATGGACACGTCGTCCACCGACATTAACGGCCCCTGAGCTGAGACTGTGGAGCAGCAGATAAGACACCAAATTAAACATACATTAAAAAAGTATAGTTTCAAATGTCAAGATTATCTGATCAGTACAAAGAGACTGCGTGGACTGTTCACTGAAAATAATAAAAACATGACAAAAACCTTGCACTACGTAGGAACACAAGCAACTGAAATATGTGTAATATCTTGCTAAGAGCCAATATCTTGAATCAGGCTCAGTTTAAATGATCTCGCTGAAAAGGCAGATTTAAAATAATGTCTTTTTAGAGCTCAATAATAGATCAAATGGCCTCGTAACAATTATTTCTATATGTATTCTTGGCCAGCGCTTATTCACAGGTTGAAGCTCAGCAGTTTATTTGAATACAATGCATGAACACATACATGCACATGAATATGTTCACAGTAAAAATGAGAATTAGAATGAAAAAGGATACATACAGAAAAAAATATTTGCTAAATAACTAAATACAGCAATGTGGGAGTCGAACAGTCTGACATACAGAACACATACAACATCATCAGCCCAGTGGCACATAACTTCTTTTAAGCCACAGTTATATAAAGCAAGTCAGACTCAGAGTCGCTACAGTATTTGGCTCAATGTCATGCTAATAACCTCCTGCTGAAAAAAGCTGTCCGTCATTCATGAACAAACTTAGACAAATGTTGCAATGTGAGATGGAGATTTCTATATTGTTCACAAAATCTTATTGGCTTCGGAATGTTTTCAAAGCAGCGAGGAGCATAATAGAAAGAAAACCGCATAAAAGTATAAAATCACAGGATGAACTGAGCTGAGCGTAGAAGAGTAGCAGAGGTAGAAGGGGGTAGAAAGGAGAGGAAGACTTCTCTTCATATCTTAGGGTGCTGTTTTTTTATGTGTTTTTCTTCTTAGCCCTGGGGCAAAACTCCAGCCATCCCTGCGGTAATGCCCACCCCTCCATCTTCACCCCCCTCACCTACCCCCTCTGGGGTCACGCGTGCAGACACTGGCAGGCAGTGCGGAGCAAGGACGGGGGGGTGGGTGGAGGGAGAAGAAGGGGGGCATGGGAGACTTGCACGGGTGTACGACTTTGAGACTGCATCGTCACACACTGGTTAGATTGGCCGAGTTGCTGGGGAACAGTCAGAAGCGATTAGTGTAGCAGAGGATCTGCCCCGCGGCTTTCCCCTCTCTGGAGCAGAAAAAAGAGGGATGAGGAGAGGAGAGGAGAGGAGGTGGACCAGGGTGGGGTGTCGAGGGTGGGTGGAGGGGAGAACAGCAAGCCTTCCTTAGATATAATTAGGCCGAGCGAGTCCTGTTTGTTCTCTTTCTTTCTTTCTTCCTTTCTTTCTTTCTCTCTTTCTGTAACTTTTTATGATGCTTTTTGTTACAACATACAAACTATAGCTTTATGATCTGAAGATTAAAAATACTACAGTAGCACTCAAATATATAACTCAAGTCATTAGTTCTCTGTTTTAACTAGTGAGGCCTCTCTTTGATTTATGTAATATTCATCGGCAACTTTCTTTTAAATTGTTGGTGTTCATTTGCTACAATGCTGCACTCTGATCAGACTAAGTTGCTATTTTGTTTCTCTTCACTAATTGACATTTTGTTCATCTAGCTGATTTCTTGATGAGAACTGGTATTCTGGTTGCCCTAACTCATAAATAGACACTGGCTTGAGTGCGGTTACTGGACACTGTAAACATTTTTCAAACAAATATGTCAATTTAAGAGTTGCTAACTGCGATGTCTGTCAGCATTTTTGTGTACATTGATGTAGCCCCCACCCCACTGCCACCTGGCCAGGAGAAGTAACTTAACCGATAGGCTGTAGGAGAAGTGGAGGACGAAGCAGAGTACAGAGGAGAGGACAGAGGAAATGTGAACTCTGTACCCTTCCCATGACTCAGAGCTGGACACCATCCGTCAAAACTCCCACAACCCCCAGAGCCCCGACCCAAGAACAGTTCCTTTTTAATGTCAATATTCATTAGCTGAAATATTTATGCATGAATATGGCTCATATAGGCGCATTTGATTGATGCATCTGTAAAAACAAAAAGACATGCTAGGGCAAATCTTAAGAAAAGTAGGGTTCCTGTCCCGCCTCGGGGGAGGAGTCTCTCAGATGCATTATTCACATGCCCTCCAGGCAGGCTTTCAAGGCTTCTCTGCCCTGAGGGCAAGAAAAATAACCACCACTGTTAAAAGTAAATCATCTCGGCTGATGCACAATTAATGGCAGAAAGGGAGAGGGAGCGGAGTGTCCCTTGTGTTGCGAGATGGAGAGAGTTAGCTAGCAGGGGCGGAAATCTCATCTTAAAGGAAGCCTCCTGCCTTGATCCACAGCAGCTTCCTGCTGAAATCAAACAAGGATGCTGCTAATGGCAGGATCGAGAGCCCGCTATGACGTTGGGCTGCAGACAATCCAACACGGACAGTGTGGGGAGGGGGGGGGGTTCCCATGAACACATGGGAACGTAAGGGTGATGGCTTCACGCCCTACTGACCCACCCACCCACACCCACCTCATTCTGCCTCAGTACCCCAAATGAACGGCTCACTTCTGACTTCAAACGGCTAAAGGGTTTGATGTTATCAGGTTCATACTTCACAGGCCTGTCTTGTTTTTGTTTTTCCTTCATCTTACTTAGAAGGAAATCATTAGTCTTATTTCAAACAGAGGTCACATATACATTAACAGCACATTGCACTGAGTCCGACTGCAGCTTCAACGTTCATTATTTCATGTCAGGCGCACAGCTCCTGCAGTCATTGCCTCATGTCAAACGCGTGGCTCAGATTGAATTAATAGCTCTTGGTTTTATTGAGCTCCCACACTACAAACTTCTCTTCGTTATCCAGTGGCCGAGGAGTCAAGCAGAGGTGAGAGGAAGAATCTTGGGGGAATGTAATCTTTCTCTCTCTGCCCTTTCGTGGCACGTTTTCGTGCAGGAGGATGAAGGCGACGGGGCCACATTAAAGCTTTCTCGTAACGTGACTCCTCTTGTCTCTGATCGCAGGAGACGGCCTCGACAACAGTCTGGCATCACCGGGCACGGGAGACGAGGATGATCAGGACAAGAAGAGGCAGAAGAAACGAGGCATCTTCCCCAAAGTGGCCACAAATATAATGAGAGCATGGCTCTTCCAGCACCTTACGGTAAGGCAGTTTATCCCAGATCCTGCTAAACTTCTTTTCTATACAAGCTACATCCAGCTGTGGCTTTTTATAGACTTCAAACACAACACTTTTTCTTTCTCTGCAGCAGCAACCCTACACTGATTCCGTTTAATGCTAGAAATGAATGTTGTCCAAGCCCAGCCACTCCATCAGGCAACAGTTGTTTGAAATGATGCCTCTTCACCCAGGAATGAGCCCAGGCTAGAATTCCCAAAGGCATATTGAAACTAAGTTCATCTATGGTCTATTGTAAGAGAATGGAGCAAAGACGTACTCACATCTTAAGGTCCTTTTTGAAACACCAGGCCAGGGTTTGTACAGAAATCAACATCAGAAGCCTTCTGTTCAGAACTCTGTAAGAGGGGGTGAGCAAGTCCCCACCAGAAGAGCTTTACCATTTATCTAAGGTCCAAAAGATATCACTGCTGCTGCCTCTTCGGTTTTTCTACCTCTCCCACTCTTAGATGTGTTATAACCCCTCAGTTGTTTAGTTTGTAAAAGGCCCATACAGGTCCTGTACTCAGAGTAATCCCTTCCTTTCCAAAGCCCACCTTTAGATTTTCCAGATAAAAAAGGATAATTGAATTATCCCCTCTCTGTTCCCCATCCCCTTTCAGGCCTAATTTGTTAAGCACAAGTGTTTGCCGTGGCAGGATGTGCCTATAAAAAGTGTGCAAGGGGACTTTGGCCTTTGAAAGGCCTATTGCAACACCCAAGCGATCAAGCATTCATCAGTCGTTGAGGGTGTGAAAGGAGCAGGATTATGTTTTGTCAGAGGTTGCAGTGTGAGGCCCGCGATTGGAAGGCTGTTGGTGGAGGGTGGGGGTGGCTTCTGTCCACCGCTAGCCGTACCCTCCTGCTTTTGTCGTCCATTCTGAAGACCCTTAAAAGATCCCCTTCTGAGGAAGCTATAGAGAAAGCAGCTGTGAAAGGTTTCGATTCATTATATTATTCATTATCGGCCCATTAGCCCGGCCATAACTGTTGGTTTCCATGCAACCCTACATTTATCCTCACTGATCGCAAGGTTTGAGTTTGGGAAGCAAACCTGGAATCCACTGAGGGTCACAGGTGTCATGTCAGAGTCAACTGAAATTCGATTGTTTTCTCAGTTGAGTTAAAAGATTTGCATGATGTTGTTCATCAGCATACTGTCCCTCCCAACTCGTCAAATAGGGCAGCTCTGACCCTCTACCTATGTGAAGGGCTCCGTGGTCAAGTTAGCAATAATATGTATGCAATGTCCAGTTAGGCTTTCAAAATAAAACTTGCTGAAAACAACCCGTTATGTGTGGGTGTGCGTTATGTCACTGGCTTCAAAGACTGCCAAGCACACAAGAGAGATTTTTTTTTTCGCAGCAAAATACAACCTCTGTGCATGACAGCGTGCTCCTATCAGCATTTGTGCTCACTTTAATGTGCACATACATTTTTTTTAAACCAGTTTACACAACTGGTATTGGTGCGTTCTGTCTGTTTGTGTGTTGGATTTGAATGTATGTGTGTGTCTGTCTGTGTGTGTACTAGGGGTGTCATGAGATATCGGTATTGACAATAATTGTGACATTTTAAAAATGAAACTGATATCATGTTAATAATACACATAATATTGCGTAAATAATCCAGCGTTTGTCATTGTGGGTGATGGTAATGCGCCTTAACACTGGTTGCCACTGACCATAAAGGAGACAGTAACTAGCTAGCTGCTACCACGGTACTGTGGTAAAACATCATGTCAGAGGAGATGGACACAGAGTTATCAATAATATCATTATTGTAAATTCTTTAGCTACAGTAATCATTCAGTGAATATCTGTTATTGTGACAGAGTGCGTATGTGATATTGTGCATATGAGTGTGTGTGTGTGTGTGTGTATCTGTGCAGCTTGGAGGTGAGGACATTTTTGGAAACTGAATGCGATGGGAAATGTCAATAAGGGTCCTCACAAGTGTATAAGTATAAATGTGTGTGTGTGTGTGTGTGTGTGTGTGTGTGTGTGTGTGTGTGTGTGTGTGTGCACTAACCCTGAAAGGCAGTTTAAAATGAAGTGCTTGGAAGCTCATCCTTCACTGATGACCACAGGAGGCGGCTGTGGGCCTGACAGCAGCAGAATGGTGACTGGCCTACAACCCAGCTCTCAGTACACAGGTCACCTCTGTCTACCATCTGCCGCCCTCCTCCCTCTGCTGCTCACACACACACACACACACACACACACACACACACACAGCCATAGGAACGACCGGGGCTGGAGGACAGGGCGATGAAGCCAGGCGGGGAGGGGTTGGGGGTGACGGGGGTCCTAGCCTTATCGTGGCCCCAAACAAAAGCCACCATTGTGCCTGTTTATATCCCACCCGATCGTTTGTCAAGCAATGTCAAATAATGTCAAATACTGTCACACAATGGCACGCGCTTTTAGCCTGTAGTGTTCAGGGGGCCAAACTGTGGTCAGCCTATGTTTTTCCACAGTCGGCTTGTGCACTCACTTCCAGGAATGACTGTGCATGGGAGCGACTGGACTAGAATATGCACTTCCTGTGTGGGAGTTTTACCTTGAAGTACAAGAGCCTGCACTTAGGGTTCAGTCAGCTCTGA
The DNA here is from genome assembly GCF_040436345.1 of Pagrus major. NCBI lineage: Eukaryota > Metazoa > Chordata > Actinopteri > Spariformes > Sparidae > Pagrus > Pagrus major. The sequence continues at coordinate 6,252,367 of NC_133236.1, forward strand.
ACGCGGAGGCCTCTAAATGAATGCAAGCTGTTTCTGGCTGCAGACTGACTTGTAATTCTTTTTATTTATTGATTTTCTTTTTGTCACTCACAGCACCCATACCCCTCAGAGGAACAGAAAAAGCAACTAGCACAAGACACAGGCCTCACCATCCTTCAAGTGAACAACTGGTAAGTCACGCTGTACATCTGTATAGTCATATAAAATCTGACTGCTCTCAAAACTACTCACACATGCACGCACAATCTGTGTCTTTGGTTTCTGTAATGCCTTTTATAAAAAAGATTTGACCTGACAGTAGAGTGAATATTCTATTTGTATAAACATATTGCTGGATTTAGTGGGACTTACTTTTTCTAGCAGTAGGTGTATCTCTGATGCCATTTAAACAAACGGTCCATATAGCTGCTTACAGATGTTCTCCTTCTTGGCTCATGAACATATTTAGTTTCTGAGTAATCCAAGTGTTTGGTATCAGCGGTTTGCTTAAAATATTTTTTGACAGACCAAAGTAGCTATAGACATTGAAAAATTGAAGATAAACAATAATAATCAATAATTTGCTCATGTGATTCCTTTCTCTTCTCACACTATTTTCATGTTTGTTCATCAAGCACTGGGCTTTCTTGTGCTGTTAAAGATCAGTACATTGTTCAAAATGTATATAAAATCATACAGCGCAAATACTTTGTCAGTATTGGGTTTTGTTATGGTCATGCCATTAAAACAATCTGAATTTGGAAAATAACCTTAACTTATGGTACGACTTAATTTACAGGTCTGCAATTCCTTGTAATTAAAAAAGGAAGATTACCGGAAATAGTTATGACATTTGGTTCTAGTTATAAAGAACAAAGACATTCTTTAATTCCAGATATTTTAGTTTTGTATTCACTGAAGTACCAAACCCAAGAAAATATTCATTCATTCATTATTCAGTTTTTAAAACATAGTCCTTTATTTATGGTGAATTGTGTGCTGGCCTATGGAGAAATTTCAGTTTTCTGAAAGTTCAGCTGGCCTGTTATAAAATGGTATTGGTAAGACTTTATAATAACCATCACTAATAAATGGTAAAGTAAAAGTTAATTAAACTTTAGTTAATAGTTATTTCACAGTTAGATAACAAGGAAATGTGTTGTCAAACATTTATTGAGCGATTTATTATTGTAAAGTTGCAACTGATATTTCTAAACATTTACAATTGCTTATAAATGATTTAGAGCATTTCATTGTTTGTTAACAGTCAAATAACTAAAGTTGAATCAACACTCATTCATCATTTATTAATGAGGTTTATTATTTTATTAAGTGTTACCTAATTGGAAGTGTACCGGTCAAACATCTATTTTCCCTAAATTTGTAAAAAAAATAAAAATTAAAAAAATGACATGGAGAGATTTGATTAGGTGCCTTAAACTCCTGTCAGACACATGTACCACTGGAACGCTACATAACATTTAAAATATGTATCTTGAAAATAACTATATTTAACAATACATAGTGTGCTTGGTGGGCCTGTGAATAAAGGGCATGAAAAGTGTGGGGAACAGCTCAGGGTTTAAGGGTCAAAGACGATTCCTCACAACCTCATTTGACATGTATGACATGAAGGATTAAAGCATTTTAAGGCTGAGCTGCCTTTGTAGATAGCTTAGCTGGAGACAGCTCCAATCAAACAGTCACACGTTCTGGATGTAGTTTTACACAATACAGTCCTAGATGTCATCATTTTGTGAGCAGCCTGCACGGGGTTCAAGTTCGGATTAATTGAGATGACATTGCTCCATTGCTCTAATCCCCTGCAAAATCCACCAAAGAGTTTTCTTTTAAGTAAATCGGGTTTCTAACAGGCCTAATTACAATGCTGCCCACCTCTAATCCACACGTAAAGACGACCACAGGCTTTAGTCAAGGCTATATCCAATACCAATATCAAAGCATGCAAACCCGCCTCACTGTCTCTTTGCTGGATGTATCAGTGGCAAAACATTGGCAAAGCAGTTAGCCTCATCACAGCCTGAGGCTACAGGGCAACACCCAAATCAATAGATTTTTTAAGCTATGTGATTTTCTCCTAATGCCCCAGATTATGTCAATAGGAATAAACTATGATTATTCATCAAGTCCCTGGAGACACACAGTGGGGTTCCAGTTCTTCAAAAGCTGCCAAATGACATTGATGGTTTTTGTAAATGCTGGATATTTTAGATGATGAATGGGGCATCCTTCTTTTTAAATTATTACAAGTGGACCAGTGAGGGACAGGAACAGAACAAAGACACACATCTTCAGAAGAACTCTTTAGATTTTAGGGGGAAAACATGTCAAACTTTTTTCTTTTCTTTCTTTTCTTTTTTTTTTTTTTTTTTTAGCATTTTCAGAAGAATTATGATCCTTGTTTTTACTTGTTTTACAAAAGGCATCCTGTTTTTGTGTCCAATTCACATGATATTGTTCTTTTTCTCCAGGTTTATCAATGCAAGGAGGCGAATAGTCCAGCCTATGATCGACCAGTCCAACAGAGCAGGTAAAGCTGCAGTTCATTCAGTGTTCAGTCAGAAAAGAGAGACAGATTATGTATCAGGGGAGCCAGGCCAAAGAGAATTCAGAGAAGAGATTGCGTTGCTCACTGTGACAGTCTTGTTTCTCCTCTCCTCTCACAGTAAGTCAGGGTTCAGCTTACAGTCCAGATGGCCAGCCAATGGGAGGCTTTGTTCTTGATGGGCAGCAGCACATGGGTCTCCGACCTGGAGGTGAGTAATTTCTTAACTTTGTCAAACCATCAAGGGAAAAATCTCTCTGAATATTTTCTACTTGAGGTCAGCTGAGTTTCTGACAATTCATACACTTTTATTTATGTATGTATGTGTATTTTTCTGGTAGCAGAATCATCATAATCCAGTTGTCATTACTAATGAAATAAAAGTAAGCTTCTCTCAGAGACCCTATCACCAAGAATTATGATGATGACAGTTGTGCACCTCATGATCTACAAGTAAAGGTGTGGAGGTGTAGCCTTCTGTCATAGACGAGCAATTAATATGGTTTATGAACCACTGAAACTTTTACAAACCTGATCCAGTTAAGTGAGTTGGCCTTGGATGTACAAAAAGTGTTTTTGTCCAATATCAACATTGTTAACTAATGATAGGGTTGGTTCTTGGTTTATTTGTGCAGGACACAAAACAACTGCCTGTAAAGCATTAAACAAGGAGCACAATATTCAAAAGATGTCTGTGGAGGCAAAGCTAACCTCATTAGCTGAGTTAATCTTCAGTGAACAAAGTCAAATAAACTGAGTAACAAGAGAAACTAATATTATATGGGCAACAAGTGTAATAGAGCCAGGAGAAGTTATCCATGTAACCAGTAAGTCTAGCCTGACAGTCCAACTTTAAAGGAACAATTCAACCAAAATGAAAATTCAGTCATTATCTCCTCGCCCATGCTGATGGAAAGTCAGTCTGGAGCTTCACAGCAAAACAGTGTTGCAGCATTCTCCTAAACAACTGAAGTAGCTGGGGACTTATTTTAAAATGTAGAACATCACATGGCTCCATACAGCTGCTTCTGCTGTAATCTAAGTCTTTATTTGGAAAGATGTAATGTTCACCCTTGACATGCAATCGAGCTTGTCCACCTGCTTCAGATGGGGTGCACGCTAACGCTTTTAGCGCTTTCAGCCATGGTAGAATTTTTGGGTGAACTGTTCCTTTAAACTAATCACCCTTGCTTACAGCAGTCTACAGAAGCAACTGTAGATTGACCATGTTAGTACGTGGCAATAATCAGTCCTCTGCCTGGAGCTTCATGATGTTCAAAGTTACCATTTTAAACATGATAACATTCCATGTAATATACAGGCTGTTTGCTTGCTTTCACATAGATATCAGATCTCATACATCTCTATAGCAGGTTTCAGTTTGACATGAATGCACACACACACACACACACACACACACACACACAAAATGTACATTACACACTTGCAGAAAACTCTGATGGCCTGCATCTGTAGAGATTGACGTTAGAGTTGTACCATTTTCAATGTGTTCTTGTTTGTTCTCCTCCTTTCAGGGCCAATGGGTGGTATGGGTATGAACATGGGCATGGACGGGCAGTGGCACTACATGTAAATCCACTCCATCAGACAAGCCTGAAAAACAGGGTGAAGTAAGTAGTGCAGTCTTTGTCTCTCTTCATTCATAAGAAAGACCAATTTCACCTTTCTACCACTCACTTCTCCTCAACCTCACTTGGATTTTTGCTAGAGTGATTTTCATGTTAATGCAAGAGACCTATTCACAGTATTCTTTTCACAATATCAGTGTTTCCTCTTGTCTTTCTGGTTTGATTGCAGCAAGACTGCTGTGGTGGAAAATATTATTTAAAGCAAATGTAATTGGTCTGTTACTTTACTGACTGTCTGAGTAGGAATTACTTTAGTCCCGGTATAGTGTTATCATAATATAACATGATATGAGTCTCCTTTAAAGGATAAATGCACCAATTTTAAAGTAAAGTGTGTTTACAGTTCTTGGGGAGTAATGCTGCATATGTAAAAAAAATATATAATAAAATAAAATAATATAAAGCCTTTTGTGGTTCCAGAGGAAGCTACATTTAATCTGATCAATTTTCTCCAGTCATGTCACTCACTGACAAAGTTGTGCTGTGAGTAATGTAGGCACCACCAAGAAGAATGTGTGAAATAAAAAACATAATATCTGTGGTTAGGACTGGGCAATATATATGATACATATCATTATCATGATATGAGTCTTTGATTTTGAATGTCATTATATGGTGATATGACATAAGTCTTTTCTGGGTTGGAAGGCTGCATTACAGTGATGTCATTTTCTGAACATACCAGACTGTTCTACTTGATCTAGTACTTGTCTTTAGTCATTATATCCACATTACTGATGATTATTGATCAGAAATCTCATTGTGGTCATATTTTGTGACAGCAACCAGTAATCATCCCTAAAATATTGTTGTAGATGTTGGTCGCCTAGTCCTAACATTTATGAAGTGCTTTTCAGAAGTTTCAAAATATCAAGGTATATATCATACACCACGAAATGGCCTAAAAATATCATGATATTATTTTAAGTCCATAAAGGCAAAGCCCTATCTCTGGTTCTGCTGCTATCAGTTGCTTTGAACCGTCCATAATGAGTCCAACAGTGTTATAGGGGTGTAATTTTACACCAGTAGACATTACCTACATTACCCACAATGCCACTTAGCCACTGAGTGACAGGAGGCAGTTTATCAGATGACATGCAGCTTCCTATGGAGCCACAGAAGGCTTTATGCTCTTTTTTTCATATATGCAGTTGCACCCCCCAAGACCAGTAAACACACTTCAATGTGTAAAACTGTTGGAATAACCCTTTAGGTCTTAATTAATTATTTCAGAGTTGAGGTTACTTCATTCTGAGAAAACACAAACATAACTGTGTTGTTTTCAGAAAGCTGGACTAAAGGTGAGGTTATGCTCCTTGGTCTATTAAATATGTAATAGGTTGCTGTGTGCAACTTTAACTTAAAATACATAGATTTATACTAAATAGAATAATATAAAGAAATCTTTAGTGGAGCTGAAATCTGTCAGTATTGGTTGGCTAAATAAATTCAGTGTGGGAAACACATTCCTCTCTATCACTCTCCACAGCACTCTCCGTCGCTCTATCCCCCTCTTCCTCCATTTTTCTTTTCCTCCATCTCTACGCCCTCAGCAATCTGATTAAGAATCAGGGTAATACTCCCCCTCCTCCACCTCCTCCTCCCGCCTCTATCAGCTTCCACCACTGCTGACAGTTCTCAAATCAAGACGTATCGCCTGCCGGAGGCACCCTAGGACAGAGAATTTTATTTAACACCCACTCTCCACTGCTCAATGAGCCACGCTGTAATGACACTTACCTTGATTAATAGAGCTCTTTATATGTAAATAGGAGCTACATTTGCTTCATTTTTTTCACCCGGGCCAATTTTCGCCAACACAGCCCCCTCTCCCCTGTCTGATAATTCCCCCAGCTTTGCTAATGAAATTCAGGTAGTGATGCTTCATCTAAAGAAAAGAAAAAAAGGTTTAGATCTGCATAGAGACATCACCTCTCAACCTGAATAAATGCTGCCTATATATTTTTGGAGAGTCTTTAATCTAATTATTTCTCATTGAATGATCATTGACTAGTTACAGTAATAGCTCAGTCGAGCCGGGTGTTTTTGCTTCACCTAATTTGATCTGTGGTGAAAGCGTATGCTGACTGTGGCAGTAAATCTCCCCAGGACTGCAGGAGGGAAGAGAGCAGTGTTTGGAGTAATATGAGGGTTTTCCATGGACGATAAAGCCCGAGCCATAACATTTAACCATTATGGAATACACCACTAAATATGCACTATTTTACTCTCCCCTCTGCTGGCTCCACCACATGCTATATGACAGTATACTGTATAATGCACATGTGTTTGTGAGAGAATAGCATACCAAGTGCAATATGAATGAGACCACAAAAAGAAAGTCATAAATCAAAGAATTAGACAATTGAGCTGTTTTTCCTGACAACTGAGCAGACTAAGATGTGGCTTCATTAAATGCTTGTAAGTGGACTTTGAGTTAAGAAAACTGAAAAGTCCCCCTTTTTTAGCTTTTGAGTTTAAGATTTCACAATTATCTGGCTATAAAATGAATCAGCACAAGTGTGAGGTGATGTCGGTGTCCAGGGTGTGTCATCCAGCAGCAGTTAGTCCATTCCAATTCACATGGATACCATCAGGGACGAAGTGTGTGGGGATAAGACTGAGCACTGACATGAACAACATTTTACAACTTAATATGTCTCACTGCTTCAGAAAAGTAAAAAATGACCTAGATAAGTGGAAATCAATCAAACCATAAATACCGGTTGTTGCTCCTACGTTTAACTACAATGATGTTTCAAGGAGGATACAAATGACAATCTCTACAGGAATTTCTAAGCAGTATAATCAGATCATTAAGGACAATTTATGGAATGGAAAGGAACATAGAATCAGTATGCAAAAGCATTATGAATTGAAAAGTAAAGGAGGCCTAGGCCAGTGTAGAGCTTTATATTATTGCATTTTAAATGGCAAGGCTAGCCAAACACTGTGTGGCACACAGCTTGGACGACACAGACAGAAGAAGAAATCACAGCCCCATTCAACCAGTTGAGATATTGTCACAGGATGGTGTGGGTAGTCTGATGGGGACGAGAGCAATCCAAACTTTCAGCACTCCAGAGAAGTGTGTGACAGAGAAGTTGGAGGTGCATCCAGTTAAGAAGTAGCATCGGAGCCACGGGCATTAAACCAGGCGAGGGGAGAAAACATGGTCAAACTGTTTTTGACTTACCTAGTTCTGCTCACTCTGCCTCAGTCATTTACAGTATGGTTGCAGATGCTCGGTGAGGGAAGAATGATTTAAAATCTGAATTGTAAAATTAAGAAAGATGCATGGAAATACATAATAACATGTACAGGACGGTCTGTTAGGGTGCTGTTTTTTACACCAGTAAGACTTCATAAAATGGGCTTGATACAAAACAACTTGTGTTGGAAATGTAATGTAGAGGCCCTCGTACACTCATTATGGGGATGTTATTTGGTTTTGGTTATTGGGGAATTGGGTGGATGGCTTGAAAAAATCCTTAGCAGAATGTCCTCAACTCTGCCTTCTGGGAGATAGATGAGAGTACCATGCAGCTAGGATTATTCTTCACCACTTGAAGAGTCAGACTCAGTCAGAATTTATTCACTGGGTTAGGTGAAGACTGATAATGCGCCCTTTGAACTGATGATAGCCGGGTTAAACAATAAGGAAGGAACATTTCAGCAGATCTGGAATCATTTTTTGAATCATATAAAAGGGGTTAATTCTGTAGGTGCCTGTAATATCGAGGGAGAGGAGGAGCAGTAATTTATTTTAATAACATCCTCTATAGCTGAGGACAACTGGGATACAGTATTTAGTAACAAATGATGATGTGATACATTTATGTGCTTGTATTTATGTATATTTGACAAGGTTGTATGGTGTTTATGTTTATATAATTATATATATATATAATGTTTGTGTAATATAATTTGCCCAATGATGAAATCTAAGAGATGATACATGACCTCATGAACTTATTTTTTCCATAAGTGACTAAACTAGCTGTTTGAAGCTAGAAAGGTGGCAGGGTCCGCCACATATAAATAAAGTAAAACAGTATAAATTGTGTTGTCTTTTAAGGTCAGTTTGTTTATTCAGTTTATTCAGTCATGAAAACAAAGAGAGTTTGTTTATTTAGTTTGTTAAGGCAGAAAAAAAATCAGCCAACATTTACTCCCTAAAACTACAGAGTGCTCCTTTAAACAAAAACATATCCCTGCCTCAACTGTCACACCTCACTTATCTAGAGGCCAAAGATTTGCAGACACTCACCCTGCTGTGTGTTCACTGAGGTTATTGATGTTGACAGATTAAGAAGTATTTAGGAGGAAAATGCTGTGGATGGTGTGTGCTGTGTGATTTGTGAGCGGTGGAGAGGAATCTCATTTCCGTCTGTATTCTACGAAATATGATGGCTTAAGAGTTTTTCATGGAATGGCTCAACAAACCCTGAAATACTTTTTATGCACAAACAATCAAAATGTGAAAGGCTGTTTGATTTGATTGTTTTAACTCTGACTCAAAAGTGCAGAAAAAGGTGAATGACTGTGATGTCTGGAGAAAATGGCAACATCTCTGTGAAACGAAACTATGTTTTTAATTTCAGACTTTTCTTTAATCTTTTTCCGGTGAAAAGGCTCACTGGATTATTTAAAAACCTTGAAAAGGGATGTTGCACTGTGCACAGCAGTGCTCCTCGAGGTGCAGGCTGTACAGTTTAAACCACAGTGGACCAAAAAAAAAAAAAAAAAAACATTCCAGGATATGACTATTACATTAAAACAACAAGGAGCGACCAACACGTTTCACACACTGAAGCAACATCTGTCAGTGTGTACACTAATGTATAGTTAATTAAACTTTAGTTAATAGTTATTTGACTGTTAACGAACAATGAAATGTTTTATAAACCATTTATTACGACATTGTTTAATTTAAAATGTTTACAAGACATCGTAAATGTTTAATAAGTACTAGTTTACTGGATGTCATCATTAAGTTTGAACTGATGTTTATAAACCTTTACAATTACTCAATAAATGGTTTATAAACCGTTTCACTGTTTGTTAACAGTCAACTAACTTAAGTATAAATTGAGCACTTATTAAGGATGGTTGTTCCACTTTGTAATAATCAAACTAAATAAACAAACTCTTTGTTTTCATGACTGAATAAACTGAATAAACAAACTGACCTTACAAGACAACACAGTTTATACTGTTTTACTTTGTTTGTATGTGGCGGACCCTGCCACCTTTCTAGCTTCAAACAGTGTTCTGGGACCTTATTTTCCTCTGAGAGCAGCTTGTTTATTCACGTATGGAATTACCCTTATTATTTCCTCATTAATATGTTAACATTGTGAGTTTGTTTTATAATATCATAAATATAACTTTTAACGAGTTTCTGAATTTCTTTTCCAAAAATAAAACCATAGTGCCCCTTTAATAATGTTATTACACTTTGTACTAACCATGAACAACACTATATGTAGCGTTTATGACTGGTGGTTTTCAGTGTGTGTCGCAGCTGATGAGATGTAATAACCCTGCTCTCCGTCTGTGTCCAGGCCTCCATGGTTGGCTCAGGGATGTTCTTCCATCTGGCCGTGGAGCTCAGTACCGGAGCTGCCTCTGCAGCCGCCACGTCAAACCCACCTGATCGTACACCCACCTGACCACTCCCACCTCACCTTGCCCGAACCCGCACGGTGCGCGCGTGTGTTGGGTCACCATGGAAACGCCTAACCTCAGCACCGGAGGCCGCCAATAAACTTTGACTTTAACCTGAACAGAGACTCGGTGCGAGCTGAGGAGCTGCGGAGAGCTGCACGGAAAATAAAAGGACTTCACAGTGAAGAGAAGCAGTTCCACACATCTCCTCCATTTCCTTTTAAATTATTTATTTATTTTTCTACAACCACCGGGGATAACGACTTTTCTCTCTTTTCTTCCTCTCCTTTTTTTAAGTAGACGAAAGCTTTACCCCCAAACCTTTAAATAGGCACACACATCCCCTCCGAGCGAGACTGTACAGAGAACACACACACACACACACACACACACACACACACACACATCCTCTCCTTTCTAAGACAAAACTAAAACCACTGTGGGATATCTTTTAAAAATATGAGGACTCGGTGAGAGTTTAATGTCGTGCTGTATAGATCTGTGCTCCTCTTTTTATTTGGCTGTTTCTCATGTTTGCGCTTGTGATCACTAGACGTTAGAGTGAGCTTTACCACTGCTATCTTGTTGATTTTTTTCCCTTTTTTAATTCCAACTAAAACAAAGATTTTTAAAGAAAATTTCCTCTGAATGTTTGTTTCTCTTCTTCGTGCACTGCATCTCTTCCTTCAGCTTTGACTCTTCTTGTGTTCTTATAAACTGGAACTGAAAAGACTGACTGGATGGCGGAACAAGTTCCTTTTTTTTTTTTTTTGACGATGTTTGAAATAATTTTATAGCACCAGAACACCGAAAATAAGTCTGCACTAAAACCAAAATAAAGACTTGAGTGAGGACGCAGCGCAGTGTTTTCATGTGAAGAGCACAGTGATTCAGTTGTGTTTGTTTTCTGTGGGCTCATTTGAAAAATCCCGAGGAGAGGTGAGAGTAGGCGTCGGAGAGAATTCTTAAGGCAGCAGCATTAGTTGGTGGAGCAGGTCACGTAGTCTGCTCTGGTTCGATATGAGACGGGATTGCAGTTGTCTCGCATTATTCGATTGATGGTGACAGGGATGATGGATGGCCCGCCTGCGAAATTCAAGAAAACCCGAGCGAAGTGTGGAGCTGCAGCGGCGCACAGATTATACTAAATGTTGTCTCTGCACAGGCCGGCCTGCTGCTGGCCGGGTGCGCGTGTGTGTGATACACAGAGAAAAAGATTTAGAGAATTAAAAAAAAAAGATAAATGTGGATACTCGGGGGTCGAGGCACATTTTTCCTAAAAATAAATAAATAAATTCCTTCGTTTTCAACGAAAAGCTGGTGATTTCTTATTTATATTTTCGGTTCGTGATATTTTCCAGCAGATCATCTCTATATCTGCGTCACAGGGGAAAATAAATCAGCGTAAATACAGAAAGTGACAAACAATAAATAAATAAATGAATAAGTAAATAAATAAATAAATACATGAATAAATAAATAAATAAAGGGCCCGACGCACCGAGGAGCTCATTTATCACTGTCAGCCTGTAACGATCCTCTGTGGTTTCTATTGACGAGGACAGCAGCAGCCTGAGCTGACTGCCGGAGAGCTGCAGGCCAAAAACATTATTTCTGATAAACAGGCCGATTCATGTTGATCGGCAACAACCCGCCCAGATCATCACGCGCTAAATAAGTTGAAACCACTATTATAGTCAACGTTTATTATCATTAAGATTAGAATGAGTATTATGATTATGATTACGATTATTATTATTATTATTATTATTATTATTATTATTATTATTATTATTATTATCGTTGTTGTTGTTGTTGTTGTCGTCGTCCGTTGCCATAATATCAATAACAATATTTAGTTTAATCCGACAGAGGATGACAGTTTGTCCGATAATAGGCGCTGTCTCTGTCCTAAATAAAACATCTCTGGTTATCTTTTAAGCAGCTTCACCTTTTTAATTGTCACTTGGAGCGAATAAAGAATTGCTGCTTAAGTCTACCTCTGGCTAGAAGGGACAGAGTGTTTCCTTCCAGCTGCGGGCCTAGATGTGTCCCGGGCCTCTCTGTCTGTCTGTCTGTCTGTCTGTTCACATCCAGCTCCACTTCACTCTTTAGATGGTCATATTTCAAAATGGATCATAAAAATGAATAAAAAAATGAATAAAATCTCCGACCGAGTGAGAAAGACCAAATATCGCAGGCTTATGCAATCGAATACATGATCAGCTTCAGTCTTAGGGCAGCTTATAGGAGTGGATTTCACGTTGTAACTGCGCTGTTTCAAATAATTTTCCAGTTCATAATGAGATAAAAAACAGCAGCAGTGATATTTTCAGCGGACAGATATGCAGTTCACACGTCCAAACTGTGTCCGTTAATGCGACTAATGATGATTTGTTTAAAAAGAGCAGCACAGAGAGAAGCAGAGCGCAGGAAGCCGCTGCTCACAGTGGAGAGAGCCGTGGACACACAGACACACGGCGCAGTGGTTTCTGTGTGCTCTCATATGAGAGGCCTAATTCATTCAGCCCTGCCGACTGGGCTCAAGATAAATGCGTTTTGAAGGCTGCCGGAAACAAGCGCGTGTCCGTATGAAATATGGGTCAGAGCTCCCGCAGAAAGCTGCATCACATGATGCACAAACTGCGTTTTACTCCGAATCCCTCCTAACAACATCAGAGAGCATCCAGCCTATCAAAGAGCACAGTTCAACTCCAAATAGTAGCAGGATTATCAAGCTCTGTTCAGTAGAACCAAGCACAACCCATTCAAATACATCCAACATATATACTCTCATATCATAATGAATTACATTCTAACGTGAATATCAGATAAGACATATTTTATTGAGTGTTACAGTAGCACTAAGACAGAAATAAGCAGGCTACAGAGAAACTAGCAAAATGATTTTTATAAAATATAAACAATAAAATAAATTGAAGCACAAGAGCAGTTAATCTCAAATTACAGACAATATTGTACAATAAGGTCATACATGAAAAATATATGATATGACTATAGAATATGAATAGTAATGTTATAGATTGAGGTTAACACAGGAAATGAAAAATAAAAACAGAACAAAACACATAGAGCACACAGGCCTGATCAGGAACAGAGTCCCTCTCGGTTATAAACCAGAGGGGCCCAAAAGCAAATGCCTTTTGTATTGTTTTGATGCAAAACTGACGTTTCATTCAGCCGTCATGCTCAGATTGTTCAGAAATAAATATTCAAAGAACATTTTTGTCTCAATAAAAACAGAACATTACTTTGGCCCGCGGGCCCCCTGTTACAAACTCAAGGGCCACAGATGACCAGAATGTTCTAATTATTTTAGGATTGTGCTAACAGGATCAAAGACATGACAAAATAGAGCGATAATGTGGTTAGCTATTATCTCTATTGAAGTCCGTACACCCCAGCTCTATGTTGATGATATAAATAGGCCTTCTTACTTACACTGCACTTCAAGAACTACACCCACAGTGTAGGGGAATGTTATACAGATAACATTTAAAGGACTAAATTTAATTTAAATCTCTGTAGAGGTGTTCAGGTTTATGGTGATGTTAGAAATATTATAGATGTACCATAAAAACAACTAGAATAATCTGTTACCTCACTAATGAGTTGCATGAGTTCCAGATGTATGGTAACATACAGCAATATGACATGCCCACAGTAATATCACAACTGAGTGCCATACATTCAAAGGCTATGGTTATGTAAGAAGGTAAAAAAAATAAAAAACATAAATAATTGGTGGATTTAAAGTTAATTACACTTTCATTAAAAGTTATTTGACTGTTAACAATGCAATGTTTTATAAACCATTTAAAAACCCATCGTTTAATATATAGTTGCAACTGATGTTTATAAAATGTTAAATAGTTAATACATTTTCATTGGTTTGTTAACAGTCAAATCATTTTTTAACTAAAGTATAATTATCTCTAAATGTAACTATAATTTTTTTTTTATTAATGATGGTTATTATAAAGTTTTACCTATAAAGAAATTAAAAGGTTCCATAACAACAAGAAACAATACCTTCCTTCATAAAAAAAGACTGAGGAAGTCTTTATAGAAAACAACTCTTACCAACATGTGAAAAAAGACAATTACATGTGAATGTATGTAATTCACATGTGAAAATTTACATTTACATATATGTGAAAAAAGACAATCACTTGTGAGAATGTCCAGTTGACATATGACGTTATTTTCTTTTTACGTGTTAAGATTTTAGTTCACATTATGGTTTTAACATGTGAAAAGACAAATTTCACATGTGACGTTTGTGTTAATGAACTCTGTGAACACAACTACAATAAGTACAGCGGGTCAACATAGAAGCTGGAAGTGAGTGTGTACAGTGCAGTGTACATAGTGATGGACAGCCCGGGTCATTATTTCACTCTTCACCTTTGTTGTTTGTCTAACCTGCAGACTCAGGTTACGTCTTTCATGTCATTGTAATTTTACATAATTGGCTGATTCCATTCCAGACTCAATATATTCAAATCTTTTAAACCACACGGGATTGACTGGTTCCCCGGCATAATTTTACTCCTCAGAGAATAGCCTGAATTTAGACCTAGAATACATCTGAGGGAATAAAACTAAAAGAAGTTTTTCAGAAATTACAAAAGAACAGTTGAATAAATTAAATATGACAAATCTGGTGGCATCCTGGAGTCACTGATCATGTACTTACAATGTTCACAGTGAGTGTAAAGAAAATGCAACATGACAGCACACAATAAATGAATGAATACTCTTAATAATCTCACAACGTAATACATATTTTATAGATGTCAAAATTATAGTTTGATTTGTCTGAGATATCCATTTACTGGTGAATGTCTGTTATCGAGGAAATAATGAAGAAATGGATGAGATAGTGATTTTCCACACACTAAAAACAGCAGAATCCTTTTATTAAACATCCACCATGTGTGAATATGATGTCACCATGTTCCCAGTTCTCAGCTATTAACACTGCTGAGTGAAATGGGGGAGCAATCTTAGGACCAATGACTGAAACAAGAGTGAGTACAACCCTTTTACTATTAAACAGGAATAATCCTTTAGGTATGTGCTGACTCTTATTAAAGTCACACTTTAAATATAATAATACATATTTGGGGGCAGCCTCCCAATTGTTCATAATCACTAACGCATACAGAGACACACAATAATGAAGCGAGAAGGAAAGTACAGCTGATTGTGTTTCAGGAGAGTCTTACAGACCTCCTCAGGGTCCACTGTGTTTTTCAGTGCAGGCAGAGACGTAGATGCGTGTAGAGTAGGTGTCGTCAGAGGAGGAGAAAGGAGCAGAGAGCTGGTGATGCTGAAGGCTCAGTCGCTTGCCACACAATGCTCATCTTCTCAATCATGTCTTCGTCCTGTCAGTAGTACTCTTATCTTTAACTCAAAGGTATAATATGTAAGATTTCTGCCTTAAAATGTATAAAAATGACAAGACCTTTGTAATAAATGTTGTCGAGTTGTGTGCGTTCATTATCCCAAATATTTCCAACAATGTTCAAACCAGATAAATCCACAAGTTCACTAAAGGTAACGGTGCGTTTCATTTGATCACCTGTGACTAATAACTTCCAGGAGCGAGTTAGTGAGCGAGGAAGGAATTCGGTGAACGAGACTGAACATAACGTGATATAACATAATATTTGTCATTATACAACACAGAAATGCACACATACAAAATGTTGGTTTGTAAACTCATTCATGCTACACAAAAATAGGGCATATCTACAGTTATTGTTATACATATACAGTGGGGTCCAAAAGTGTCTCCATTGTAATGCTATTTTTTTCCCATTACAGATGATAATATCAACTTAATAATTTGAGTGAAAAGTTGAATCTTTGAAAAATGTCCATGAATGTAAGACTATCTGAGTATTTGGTTCGTCCCTCTTCTGCTTTCATGACAGCATTGCACTGGCTGCATGGACTCCACAAGCCAGCCTGATATGACAGTGTTCCACAAAGCTTCTTGTTGTGATGTCACAGAGTGCTTGGCTTTCTCAGTCTTCAAGTTCCCCCGTACATGTTGAATGTGGTTGAGGTCAGGTAACTGTGGAGGACAGCCCACGAGTCAGGACTCCTTGGTCTTCTTTGGTCATGTAGTCGCTCTTGTGAAACTTTGAGGTGTGAGTCCATGCCAGCTTGAGTGCAATGCTGTAATTAAAAATATTTTGAAATTAAATGGTTATTTTTACTGAAACTGTTGACCTGATGTTATCATTTAAAACAAAGGGTAAAATAAAAGTATTTTGACTGGTAGTCTCAGACTTTTGAACCCTACTGTAAACAGTATGTCTGAGTTAATGTAAGCAGCAGCAACAAGATGGTGATGATAATATGTTGGTCACCTTTCTATTACTCAGGACACGGTCCGCCCATCGAGTGCAACAGCTTGATCCGACATGTTGTGGTAGAGACAGGTCCCATTCTGTCCATTTCCTTTTCCTGTGACCAGCCATTAGCCAGGAGCAGCCTTAAACCAAGCTGGATTAGCAAGGCTCTTATTCTGACTCTCTTCCTCCCTGGGGTGGTCTAAACAGTCAGGTTGGATGGTGGAAAGGTGTCAAATAAATAGTAGTGGAGTAAAAAAATATATGTAAGTACAGTTCTAGAGTAAATGTAATAGCCACAGTTCCAGACATTTAAGGCTGACCCACCACCCATTACCTAATACACTGTATGTGTGCACCAACACGACCATCTCTTACTCTCTTTCTTTCTTTCTTTCTTTGACTGTAAATCAATGAAAAAATTTATTGTTACCATTTAATGACACAACATTTCTCAGTGAAACCTCGAGAATTCATTCACTTTGGTCTAGGCAGTGTTTTAAAATTCTTCAGTTCCACCAGCTAATTCCTTCCTACACTAATGGCAGTAAATGTTTGAGTGGAAAGTGTTCAGTTACACGTGCTCCCTGATCACGTCACCATGCATTTGGTGGCAGGTAGAAGGAATGGGGGTAATGGGGTAGACAAGCCGTGACCAAACGTCTGGGTTGGCTCTGTCAAACACAAGTTGACATATGTTCATCTCCTTCTGAATCACCACTCATTAAGCCTTCATCGGCATGGATGGACTTTTACTTCCAGGACAGATTGTGGGCTGAGCATGCTCACCAACTAAATTTGGGACAAGGAAAATCAGGTGGACAGAGAGGCCTTGAGCAATAAGTGCAGAAGGCCAATGGGCAGTGTTAAGAAAGTGACCAAGATGGTGGTGTGTGGACTTCTGGGGAGGCTGATGGCCTTGTTTGATTTGTCAGTTTATTTTTACACTTACCCTGCTATCATCTTTGATTGTTTCGTGGTATTAAGCTAGAATATTGCACTTCTCAGAGACATTTCTCATTTAAGGTGAAAAATGTACCCAGCACTACAGTATCTGATAAGCCAGAACCACATTTGGATACTATCAAATACATTTTTTAAGAAATACCAGACTATGAATATATTACTGTCAATGTAATTGAATTTAAAGTACCAGTGTTTTGTTATTTGTTTTCCTTCAATATTAACTCATTGTAACTACAGAATGATTTCATTTTCATCTTTGTGTTTTGGCTCCTCAAAGCCTTTGCTTAAAGCGGAAAACTTTTCAACTTTCCCCCTTCTAATGTCTTCCTGTGGTATTGGTGCTGTTGCCGTTAGCAACATGGCTACCGCTAGCAGCCGGGCTTCTGAAAAGCAAAAAACAACCATAAGAATCCAATTTGACCTAGAAACCCTGATCTCTGTGCTTTGAGAAGGTAGAGGAAAACACCTGGTTGTATTGATAAGTTGGCAGGTGTTTTGTTACTGGCTGATTTTGTAGGCTTGGAGCCGTCTCAAGTCCCAGAGGGGAAATGTCAGTTCCCTCTTGTTTTACCTTGGTTTCTATCCCTCTTCACCTTTCTTTTGCAGTGTAGTTTCCACAGTTCTTCCAGTTGTTCCATTGTTACCTGGGGATAGTGACTGGGGAAAACAATGCCTCTTCCTGTTTTGGTTGCATAACAGCAGATGAGCTTCCTTTGTGCTGTATTGTGACCTTCATTTTTGTGGGAAAAATCCAGCTGGTGGCAGGTGATAGCATAGTGAAAGCGAGGTTTATAGGGAACCAATCTGTATGTAGATGGTGTCATTTTTCTACAGCCATCACACTGTGACATCAGTATCTATCGCCAGTTTAAGTTTTAAGCAAAGCCCCAAATCTTTACTGTTCATTGAGCTTCAGGCATGTTTTTGTACTTAACTCTGTTCATAGCTGCACAGCATTTCAAAGCAACATTATGTAAGCTGTTGCCTTCAAAATCATTGAGATGGTACAGTGACTTGTTGGGTGAATGACGTCTCTGTCTCAGCTCCTTGTTTCTGAACTATGGAACTTGGGTGAGCGGGTCAGATCACATTGCATCACGCTTTGTGGCAGTACAGCACTCACAGCACCAACTATCAGTGGTTTTCATGGAGAAAATGTTCTGGGTTTCCCTCTGATGTCTTCCAGCTGCTCTGCCTCAACTTTCAGTGATTTACAGAGCTTCCTGAAAGCAACCTTTCACTGCTTCATACTGTAGCTGCAAGTTCACTCTGCTAGCTGACTGCTCAAAGCACTGCGGGGGAGTGATGGTGTTAACACCGCTATTGCAGCAGCTTTGGACTACTGAGTGGAGGAGATATATTCAGGTCGAGGACCAAAAAGGGAACCAGAACTGGGGCTGAGCAAGCGGACAATGGAACCAGGCTCAGCAGTCTCTATGGACATCATGACATGATCATGATCATTTTAGGTGAAGGGACTGAAGAGGACGCTGCCGGAGGAGGCTATTGAGAGGAAAGAGTCTCAGACTGGCTTTTTTTTTTTTCTGGTGACAGCTTCGCTGAATGAAAGTCTGAAGACCGACGCCAAGCTAGACTTATTGCTGTTGGATAGGTTTAGCTGGTAGCATGTTACAGCAAGGTGTTGTCTCTGGTTCAGGCTACGGCTGCTCGGCATGCTGTTAATGTTCCAAGTTGTTTCAAGTTTCACGTTTTCAAGACATAACATTGTCACAACGGCTGAGTTTTGTTGTAGTTAGCACGTAACTTTACATTACATCTGGCAAATTGTTACAGAAACCTGGGGCTTTAATCTTTTACGAATTTCTACATAATGTTGCTTTAAACAGAATCGTCTGACCCCCCCCCCCCCCACACACACACACACTGTTTTGCTCAGATGCTGTCACTAGAGCACCAGCTGGGAGAGTTTCTGTCACCAGCTTTCATTCCCTTACAGTCAGGCTATTTTTATACAGCTGCACTAAGCAATTGTTTTTAACATTGATAAAAAATATGTACTCATTGATCAAATATGTAATGGAGCAAATGAATATGTATAACGTGTAGTGGTGAGCCCACAGAGAAATATCACCACCTTTAGTTCCTCTCAGCTTTACAGAGCTTTGCAGCCTCTTTTGACAAATCGTTTATTTTTTCTGGCCCACATATTGACCCACTGTGCACTACAAAACCAAAGAGCACACAGTGTAATGAGCGCTGTGTAGTTGTGTGTTTGTTTTGCCCGGCCTGACTCTGTCCCTGTCTCCAGTCCCCGCTCACTTCCCCCAGGTCATCTTCTCCTCCACTCCACAGACAGGCCATCCTTGAACCACCCACTAGATGCCCACAGACTTTCATGCCAGTCCTGGTCACCTGGTGTTCCGTCGCTCCTACATCCTGCTCCCACTTTCCTCCATCAACCCTGCAGATATATGTATAACCCATTTCCACTTGTTTCCTGTCAGATTGTCTTATGTGTTCTTCATGAAGCATTCCAGCCACTTTACCTGCCTTCATGACCTACTGCCTGAACTTTGGACTCCTGCCTTTGTGCTTGCTTCCAGCCTGGTTCTGGTCTGCCTATCTTTGTTAGTCTGTTTCGTTTCCTGTCTCCTGTCTGTCTATCTGTGAGCCTTGCATTTGGGTCCAAACCCATGTCTACTAAACCATTACAGACTGACAATGTTACCCCCAGATTTCACAGGGTACATCTGCATCACTTTTCACCCCCACGGAGCTTATTGTGTTATTCTAGACAGTACTTGTGGTTCCACCAGCTACACCACAACACGTTTCAGAAGCGTCCTGCTCTGTGGAGAATACGCATCAAGTCTATTATTGATGGAATCTCACAGAATCTGCGTTTAGCTGCACAGAGCAGATCGAGCCAGCCAGGAAGTCCGACAGCGGAACGGGATAGAGCATCCATTTCAATTTTCACAATAAAACAAACAATTAGAAAAGACAAAAACTATGTAGCCTACGCTCTCATGCTAGAGGCACATACATCTGGGAAAATGTTGAAATAAACACAATCTGAACAAGTCAATAGGCATGACACCTTGCTTCTGAAATGCTATTGGTCAGATATGAAGCCACATGGAGGACGTAACTGTGAGACCTCAGAGTACAGCTGGGAAAACGCAAAGATATATTTCCCTCATGAGTTGATAAAGATCAAAGTCAGAGCAAAAAGAATACTGGACTTGACTGATCCCTCCCATTAAGCACATGTACATATGATAATAAATAATTATAACAGTAATTATATACACTATAATGTAGAACTGCATGCATGCAAACATGAAGCTCTACTTGTTTGTTTGTTTGTTTATTGGTTTAAATATACAGAGACAATGCACATTAATAAACATTTCTGTAAACATGCCGGTTTAGCCACGTTGGCTAATTTTCAACCGTAGTCTCTGGGGCAGGTGACTTGAGCACTACAATAATTAAAAATGCATTAAAAAATAAACAAACACAAAACAGTACTATGCCTACTTATAAAGTACAGTATACAATACTTTTCCAGATAAACTTAAAGATTGCTCCTTTCCATCACTACGCCTTCAGTGGAACGGAAGCTTAAGAGGGCATTTAATCTCATGCTTCATACACATCATAGTTTACTCACTAAATCTGTGTCCAGTACATCACATTTTGCTTTTATCGATAAAAAACAACTTTCCCACCTCAGCCAAACACAACATAATGTTGCAATATTTTGAATTTCTTTGTCAATTTCAGTGTTTCCCCTAAAAATATGCACAAACTAGGTGAATAGAAACCCATCTACTGTCCCACCCCCTTAGTTTTACAAAGAAATCAGTATCTTCTGTCAGCCAGGGTCTTCTTCCCCTGCAGCTCTGTCCATCTGGCTCTGGATATAAGTGTTTTCCTTCAGATTAGGGGGACACAGAGGAGGATTCGGACAGGCACGCTGGACACTGAACTTGCAGCCCTAGCCTCTGCTCTGGAATCAAAGTGACACATGTCGTCCCAGGTTTTTCACCTGACATTTTTGTTGCCACTGTTGTCCAGCCTGTGTGACAGCCCCTCACACTAAAGTTAGCACTTCCCTGCAACCACCGACCCCGCTGCCCCCACCCACCAACCCAACTCTCCTTCTTTTCTTCATAGAAATTCACCACTAGTAGTATTGTTTTATTGCTATTGCTATTATAAAATGGGACCCAATTCACTCTTGCACAGTAAGCTACCTTTGACCTATCAAAAGACCAAACCAACAACAATGGGACTCAGGATATTGCTGACATATGAGGATTTGGATACATGTGCAATACTTGTTAATATGATAAATTCATCATTTTGTCTTTTCCAGTCAGTATTTATATATGAACTCTGTCTTCAGTTATAGAAACGTGTTCAATAAAATCTTTGATAACTTATATTAAGGTATCAATGTCATTTATTGATCATTATAAAACAGGGTTGCATAATGAAATACAAAGTTTGTAGTTTGTCACGGTACACAAACATAGAACATACTGTACATACAGTTTATACATATATAGACCAAATGACAATGTGTGTTCTTTGTAGAAAACCCCTGAATTACGTATGAACTTTTCATGAATTCATTTGAATAATATTCTTTTTCTGTTCTTTTTTGTTTTTTTCTAAAGAAAACACCCCAGGAAAAAAGCCACTTTCTTTCTCCGAGGTCAACACGGCAGTTGCTCAAGCCCCATTTACGTTTGCTCGTGCATGAGTGGCACAGTTTGACTTTGCCAAAAGCTCCAATGGAAAAGCCCTGTAGTTTCCTCGTGCCACTTCAGCAGGGTAGAAGAATATTATCATAGTGTACAGAGTTTTGTTAAAATGACAAATACAAAATACAAAAGAAAAAGAAAATTCAGGAGTGCACAATATTCAGCTAGGAGTGGACCCTTTTAGAAAAGCACTACTTGGTTTGAATCAACATGTCACGCTAAATACATCAGATAGAATCATTTAAAATTCAAACATGTTCATTTGGTGTCAAAGACTTTTGCTCTGTGCTCACACACATTACAATCAAGTGTCACTAATTTGGATTCTCTCATGTACTTGCTATTCACATCCATTTCTCAGTAAATCTCTCCATTTTAAACTATTGTTCTTCCTTTCTCTTACAGACATAGAATGCATCATCTGTTACTTTCTCATGGTTACTCTTATTCTCTCTTCCTTTTGGGAACATTTTTTTACAAGGAAACACCACACTCATTGTCTTGTAATTTCTTGATTAAACTGTTCCGTCAAACAGTTTTTTTCCCTTCCAGTTCCATCATGAGTTTTTGAGCAACCTCAAATGTGTGCTTTAGGTTTGTTGATTATATCTCATGTCCAGTAAGTACATGAGGCCAGATAAAATGCATGTACACTGTTACCAAGGTTGTGAAGCACTTTCACACCTTCAATGAAAATTCCATCAATTTCCAGGTCATCTGCAAAGAACCTAAAAAAGAAGGAAGGGTCATTACGTCACTGAATCTCACTTTTGTGGTCAGACTGTGGTGACAGTGGAGTCAACGGGAGATATACACATAGGAGAGTAGGTTAACCGCTGATTTTTTTCATCGACACGTTCCTTCAATTTTGTTTGGGAAAGGCTCCTGTTCGTGGTGTAACTGCAGTCTTATCAGGGGATATCAGTTGGATCTGCCCCATTTGATCACAGTAATATCAGTCTAATATCAGTCATTTGGGGGAAAAAAAATCAGTGGTTAACCTCTCTGAAGGGTGTTATTTCATTTTCTGGAGGGATTTCTACATCAAGTCATATGACGTAGATATGTTGGGTTTTAGTGTGTTTTTTTAGTGTGTACCCTTCCTTGGTCATCTGTGGGTTCTGCAACTTCCTTCTTTATGCTGAAGATCGTCTGCTCTATAGTCTGATTGTTCTCAACATGTCCTACTAACAGTGCAAATACTCCTTCAGCCAAAACATTCACACAGCAGGAAAAAAAGTCTCTTTTGCTAATTGACATCACTCTAGCGCTCAGATTACTGTTCCCACAGTCTACATTTGGTGTAGCTTTTCTAGTTTTGATGTGTTTTGGTATCTGTTGTCAAACATGGATATAAAAAGGCTTTACAAAGTCGAATAGGGAGAACCTAAACAGACCAATCATAATATACAGTATATGTTACCTTTCTGTCTGTGTAGAGGGAAACATGGGAAACAACACTAAATGGACACCATGCATTCAGCTTGATTCTGAAGAAGATACTTAACATACTTTAGCTCGAATGGGGTTAGAAATTAGCATCTGACATGTTACTTAATTACTCCCACATGTGGAATGCTGCGCCTTGGCTCAGTGCTGACAAATGAGATATCATATGTCAGCATAAATTAATGAGAAATTAAAGGTCAGAGTTGAAGCCAAGCTCTTACAACACACATGTGACTTTGGTTAGCAGGCCGCAGTGTTTAGCTGTATCTGTCACAAACAGTCAGGCTGTCAGGCCAATCACAGCAGGGCTTGTTTAGGCACAGTGTCTCCTGCTCTATAATGAAAAGAAATATTTCAGGGGTTCAAGGTGGATGTTTTCTCACTGTTCAGAGGCTTTTACAAGTGTTGAAGTCTATTTGAATTTCTCTCAGGATGATCACATCATCATACCAACCAAGATTCTCTCCATATTTTACACTTTATTTTATAGATGCTTTTATCTGGAGCAACACCAGACTGAACAGGAAGACATGTGACCTTGTCACAGGTCCCCAGCTTGATCCATTACACCTGAAGAACGGCTGCACTCTGAAAACGATCAAAAACCTGTGAGGGAGTCAGTAGACTCCGGCTTTGAATTTTAAACTTGAGCTAAGTCAATTTAAAGGGACCATGCTAATGTTCTGTATGTTTTATACAAATCACAAATACTTTACCTTTGATTATTTTTCCAAAGATTGGTGCAGTGTTATTTTTGGCACTTCTGCATATATTGCTCATCATAGGTTACAGTGTTGTTTAGAGCAGTTAGTATGCACACAAGTCCACTCTGCAAGGAGAAGTGAAGTAATTTGTCATGGCCTTTTCGAATTCTGGCACTCTGGAATTGCAGTCACTGTTAAAAGAAACTAACTTCCCACCTAGTATAAAACACTATGGAGACACTTGATCCCAGCTCAGACCCCCTTGGCATGATCCTTCCTCTGGTCAAATGCCTGTGAGGGAGAGGAGAGTGAGGGACCGAGCTGAGCTCATCTGGTCCGTTACAATAGCACAGTGTGGGTCTGGTCTGATGGATGGTTGGCGCAGACAGAGGTACCGTGTGGGGCCTCACTTGAGGGGAATGAACAGGGGTTGAGGTAGGGGACATGCCTGAGTCGGGCTGCGTTTCTGAACTCCCAGCCGTTTCCATCCATCCTCAGATTTCAGTAGTGCCTGTATCCTGTCAATTGTGCAGGCATTGCTGGCGACAGCAGCGCCTGGTCAGCTTGATAGTATTTGAAGTGTTACCAAATCCTCAGTTCTTATCAGATTAGATTTTGGGTTGGACTGCAGCAGCAAGTGATGTGTGTGCTGTGATTCCGACATGCAGAAGCAGCCAATTTTCCTCAGAGCGGCTCAGACTTTGACCCATGGAGTCAAGGGGTGAACTCATGCTGGAAAAAATTAGGCTCCACAATGTATCTTCTTTTGGATGGAAATAACTTACTTGGTGAGAATCCCTCACGGGTGGCAAAAGCCTCTGCCCTTTGCCTGCGATGAGACCTGACAGGCTCATCTCAAAGAGGAAATGCACCCTGGCCACTCACAGCACAGTAATCTCACAGGCTGGCCAGAGAAATGCAATGACACAACAGAAATCTGTTCAAGATGAACTTTAACTTGACCTCCTGACACATTTTTGGAATTGATCTGTTCAGATTTGTAAAGTGATCTGTAGAATCTGTAACACACATGTAGAAAGAACTGTAAAATGTCTTGAAGCACATTTCACAAAGGTGGCCACAGATCTTGTGATGGTCAACCAAAATTTGGAGTCTATACTTATCTCCTCTGGATAGATGTTTACAATTGTTTAACCGCAGTCAATAGGCTTTTTTCAGTGGGTATGGCTTTGATTTCAGAAATGGGGGAACACAATGAAGTCATGGATTTATTAACCAGAACAAACTCTGCCAGACTTTGTTGGAGCGATGCTGCTGTGCTTCAAATGATTTTGATGTGTACAATGTTATCATAACTTGTAGACATGATTGACAAAGCCTGTAGTTATCATTGATTAAACCAGGAATTTTGAAGGCAACAAGGAAGGCACTTTAAACAGTTCAGCGGTCCAAGTTCTTCATTTTACTCTCAGCAGTGGATTAGCGCAGGCTGTTTACAGTGTAGATCAGCTTGGCCAAAACGGAAGAAAGAAAAATGGTAAATAACTAGAGGAGTCGCAAATAATAAACAAAACAAAGCAAAGACAAAACCAGGAAAAAAAATATATTTTAAAGTAATTTGAATTGAACTGAATAGAATTTCCCCTGTGTGTGCTGATTCGCCGTCCTTGTGTCGTCTCTTGCTGTGCCCTCTCCACCTACTAAAGATAGAATCTCTTGTTCAGCTCTGGCCTACGCGTCCTCATGGCTAGGGAACAGACATTCAACAAGTCCTTTTGCAGTCCTTAGCATGTGCTTTGAATTTAGTGGCTTTGTGTTTTTTTAATGACAATAAGCTTTAGTGTGTGTTGTCACTGTTTCACAATTCACTATTGTTTATGGTCTCTGGCACACCTCTATGCAGGCCAGGAGTAAAGCTTTCATGCAATGCACACGCGCTGCTTCAGGGTGGTTGTCGGCGACAGTATCCAACAAAAACTGCCCACGCTAAAATTCACTGCAGCAGAAATCTATCTGTTTCTGTTCTGTTCATGTGAGCAAACACACCACCAGCCGCTGTTTGTTGTCCACAGTTGTGGATAGTCGACCAGGTTCTCTAATGCTAATTCAGCTGCAGCTTGGCCTCTCTCTGGATTTTTTCAACTGTTCAATCTGACTCAAATAAATATCCTGCCTGAGTATCTGAGTCAGCCAAAACACTGTAAAACGTCTCTCCCTCCATGACCTCCTCTGCCCTCGTGTTAAAATGACGCTTTTGTTTTTTAACCAATCTGATACGCCCCCCATGAATTTATCAGATACTCAAAGGTGGAGACATCCAAGTTGAAATGACCTGTAGTTCTTCCGAGCACCAACGTGGAGTAAAATTTGCCGGAGTAATCAGCAAGACGCAAGAGAAAAGAGTTTTTCCAGTGCAGTTGTGGGCATTATAACATTATAAAAATAAACATTAAAACTTGAGGATGCTGTCAACTTATTGTGAACTACACAAGAACTGCTCTGCGGTGCTCACATCAGTAGTGACATCAGCTGTGAATCCATAAAATCTGAATTTTGATGAACAGGTGACAATATCCATGTGAACAGAATAGACATCAATTCTGTTCTTGCCATCTAATCTCATTCTTTAGGGAGGTGCGTACCATCATTAGTTCATAAAGTAATCCATCATGTGTGGACACCCTGATTCAGCATCAAAACTACAAGACCAGACATTTTCCATTCTGGCTGAGATGGATTTTTTTCTTATTTTAATTCTACCTAATCCTCCACCTTATTTAGTGTTTCCTCACCAACTACTGCAACCTGCTCACCTGGTTTTTCCCTTCACTTCTCTTTCCATCTCTGCTCTCTTTTGTGCACACACACCTGCCTGCTGTCCCCGAGTCTCTCTGTCTCTCTCTGCTCTGTGGACTTGGTCAGCAGGGTTGTAATGGTTCAAGAACTTGCACGGTAGCTCAGTTGGTTGAGCGTGCACCCCATGTACAAAGGCTGTGTCCTCGTTGCAGTGGCCCATGGCTCAACTCTGACCTGTGGCCTTTTGCTTCATGTCATCTCCTCTCTCTTTAATCCCATTTCCTGTCAAGTCCATAAGCTGTCCCATATCTATATCTATATATATATATGTATATATATATATATATATATATATATATATATATATATATATATATATATATATATATATATATATATATATATATATATATATATATAAATAAAACTTGTGTTTTGGATTTTTCACCCCATTTTTTGTTAGTCACCTGAACAACCCAAATCAGCTTCACTTACTTCCTTACGTTCACTTTATTTCCTGTGAAGTTCTGTCCTCATGTGTCATGTTTTGCTTTTCATTTTTTTTGTTTTCCCACCCTTTTTCTGTGTTCACCTGTGTTCCATCAGTTAATCATGGCTGGGCGATATGGCCTGAAAATTATACTGCAATATTTTTAGGCTATATCTCGATATACTATATATACCTCGATATTTTTAAATCTCTTCAAAAGCACCTAATGCTACAACTAGGACAGTGAAATACCCTCTCTGTTGTGACAACGTTGGTGACAACTGGTTCTTTCACAAAATATTAACACAATGACATTCTGATAAATAATCATCAGTAATGTGGATATAATGACTGAGTGAGTAAAGTCAAGTATTAGACTGAGTAGAACTGTCTGCTAAGTTCAGAAAATGACATCACTTTACTGTAATGCAGCTTTAAAACCAGGAAAAAACACCATTTATGCCTTACCACGATTTAACGATATCCAAAATCTACGACAATATATAGTCACAATAACAACATAATATCTTTATATTGCCCAGCCCTAGTTAATCCCCCCGTGTATTTAAGTCCTTGTCTTCCCCTCTCTCTTTGTCAGTTCACCTGTTCTGTCTTGTCATGCGTCTTTTTGTACTTTTACAGTTCTTTGTTCTTGGTTTTGCCCAGCTTGATTATTCTGTTTTATGTCTTGTTGCCAGTTTCTGTCCTTGGACTTTTTGTATTTTGTATTTAATGGACTTTGGCTTACAGCATCATTAAATAAAGCTCGCCTTTTGTTTGTTTAGCTGCCTGCCTCCTCATGTCTTGCATTTTGCATTCTTAAAGAGGTCATATTACACTAATTTTCAGGTCCATACTTTTATCTGGGGGTCCTAGTAGAATAGGTTTACATACTTTAATTTCCAAAAAACAAATTATTGTTACACAGTGATGAGCATGAGTTACAGAAGTAAAGGCTCGACTCCAAACCAGGCGTTTCAGGCAGTGCAGGAGCAGTGTTTTCTGTGGGGGAGAGTAACTCCCTTTGGCGTGGACTTTGGGCTTTTTCATTTTACAGACCTTTTACATGCACAAAAAGGCAAAAACCTAAAAAGCATGATATCACCTCTTTAACATATGGGGAGATATTCCACTAGTCAATCGATCATGGATGGCATCATTCTCTCAGACTTGGATATATAATAAAAAGGATTGTGGCTGTTAATACACAATACAATCCCAAGTAAGCTAAAGTCTACAATGGTGAAAACAATGAATACCCAAAGCCAAAACATTGAAAATCAATACCTACCCAATGAAAAATTATCCAAATATTCAGGTCCAGCCATACGAATAGGTAGGGGTGAAAAAAAATTTTTTGAGCCCTAAAGATTAAGGTCCTCAGTAGGAACAGTGGTTAATCTACATAAATCTTGGGAATATAATTTGAATATTAAATATGTCTGACTAAAAAATAAAAAAAATTCAAGCAACATCTTCTGCAACAAGCACCCTAAACTCCCTGTGGGCTTCACTTGGTTTTTAACTTCTTTCAAACAAGCCCAAAGATTCCCTTCACAGGTGGGAAAACTGCCTGCGAATCTCTGAAGGAAGCAGCCTGACCTTCTCTCCACAGCTGCTGAAAGAGAAAGCAAAATAAACCAGTGGAGTTAATGGGTGTGCTGCAGAGTGCACGGGCTGTATATTTGGTCTTGTCAGGTGGGGCCATTTGATGCTGATTACATCTATCACAGTGAGCCAGCGCAATTACTCCCAAACATAAACATGTCAGCCAGTCCACTTGGCATTATAACTTAACAGAGCGTTTGATCCCGGTTATTGATATTTCATCATAGAAACTTCTACTCTTACCAATAATAACATTCATACAATGTACAAGTCTTATCTTTGGAAATAAAGAAATGGCTTTCACACGGTTCCATTAGTAATATGCACGTGGGAGGACACATCTTAATTGAACTAAGTCAAAAATCACAGAAAGCTTTAAATTATTTTAAAAAAAGCACACAAACACAAGTCAGCAGGTGATGAATGAGTGGGCCGGGGCCGGGCTCATCCATCACCTCACCGGTGCGCCTGGCAGCACCAACGTGACAGGAACGGTCAAATAACGTTTAGCACACTGGGAACCCTGTGTTTGGGGGGAGATTATTACTGTCACAGCTTTAATGGATTAGCTTGGACCAGCACAGGTTCAGCCAATGGGGCGTGAGCACTATGCATTAGCATAGCTATCAGAGGTCCAGCCAGGCAGCAGCAGGTCGGTGATTGACAGATGGAGGTGGCTGCCCAGCAGACATGTAGCCCGTCTAAGGCCAAACAGCGAGGAGCCAATTATGTGGGGAGAAACAGGGTCATTCATCATTCAGTTAGACACCTGTCCAGCCACACAAAGGAGACTTGAGAGCCTCTGCCAGCATCCCTAGACAGAGATGATGCTCATTAGATTGGACTGGGAGAAATAAAGCAAGCCCAGGGTTCACATTTAGAGCACACAGCACAAAGACAATACAGATGATGGAAACGTGAGTTCTGCAAGTGGAAGTAGAGGAGCAGAGCTTTTCTTTCCTCATTTTGTGTACCTCAGGAGGCAGAGCGAGGCGCTAACACTGCCGGAGGGAGGGCTCCCCATACCCACTAGTGCTTAAAGGTGTGCATGAGTGTTGTTGCTATTCTCTGGATGGCAAATTATTTAGAAGATGCTGTGTTGTATATTGTTTAACATGATTTTAAAAGAAGTGTCAATTTCAGATGAGAGGAGAATGTCATTCTCATCTTTGGGGCAATCACAATGCCTGGATATGTGAAGCACAGCTAAGCAAAAATACCGGAAACAGGAGAAACTGAGCAAACTTATCAAAATGGAAACAAGTGTAAAGCTGCCTTCTAAAATAGTTTTTCTTGTCTGCGCATAGACGAAAGTCTGCACCAGGCTGACAGCTGTGTGAGGCTGTACGTTGGCACTGTCTGCTTTAAAATAATGTCAGTGTGCTATAATGAACAATGACAATAGTGATTTTCTCTTGACACAAAGTTTTCAACAAATCACTTGCTTCCAAAACTATTTGAATGCTCACACGCAGCACAGATGAGTTGTCATTGAAAGCTTCAGAACAACAACAAGCCTGAGCTGCCGCTGGGGAAAGTTTTTTTTTCTTTGGTCAAACATCAGTTGCCAAAGCTCAACTAATACACTGATGGTTAGCAGGTAATGTTTGCCATATTCACCATCCTTAAGCATGCATGCTAATATTTGCTAATATTAGCAGTGATCACAGCAGAACTGTGGCTGACAGGAATGTAAATTAGTTTTAAAGCTTTTTTCTCTATAAATCAAAACAACAATGAGACCTGTGGTTTTAGGAATACTCGTACAGTATTGTAGTTTGTACACATCTATATTGTGTACCATAGAATCTGTCAAACTGTAAAGATGGATGGATGGATGTCATCATGCAAAATGGTTACAGCATCTTTACAGGTCAAATATTCAGTCTTGAATGTGTAACGGACCTCAGCTCAACCCTCCTAGTGGAGTGGAGGTCAGTTTGATGAACCAGGATACAGTATAAACGCGGTTTACAGCAGCTCTGACCAGGACTATGACATGTTCAGACTGCAGGCAAATCAGATTGGTTTCTCAACTCAAATCTGAGAGATGGACTGTCCACACTGTTTTTTGTTAGTGATCTGATTTTTGTGTCAGGGGTTAGGTACTGGACTCTTCACATTAAATCAATCAATGCCAAATTTGAGAAGCTGGGGGCACATCTTTACAGTCACAGAGGTTAGCCTTGCTACTGCGATAAAAGTGTCCCACCTACACAGGAGCTACCGAACATGATCCATGCACAGAGCTTGACAGGATCTTCTATGAATAATAATGCTATTTCCAAATAATTGATTGGTTAGAAGCCAGTGCTTTTATGTGCGTGATACATCAGGTGCGCTGTGCAGCTTATGTTACCATGGTGATGTACCCTGGTAAGAAGTGAACCAGTTAAACCTGTAGTTACCTCCCTAAACACAAATCTTGCTTCGTAGTACGGGCGTCTGTAGACACCTTTAAAGCAGGAGCTATCACAGAAGCAGTTTTCAGTATTTTATCATGTGTATACAGTACGTCTCTCTCTTTAGTCAACATGATCGCATCACAACTGTGCAGTCATAAAACCTCCCAGGTGGGTTGAGATAAAAAAGAAGGCCGGGTTCGAAGAAGGTCTGGTCTGACCAATGGGGTCGGACTGTCAGCATGATGATGGCCGTTGCAGACGGTGTGGTCCAATCACAAGATGGTCTCTAGTTAGTACTCTTCCTGTCCTGTGAAAACCATGTATCTCCAAGGTGCTGATCTTGAATGTTTGTGATAAACTGAAGCAGGATGTGTTCCTTTATGGGTTGAGAAAATTAGACATCTTCTGCATCATCACAAAGCTGAATACACAAATTGGTATTCTATAAGATCATCATATGTTTGTAGTGTGGTTCTCAAAGGACAGCCACACTACAAACATATGATGATCTTATAGAATACGATGCATTGCTGTAGATTAAACTAGCTCAGTTCAGGTGTCAAACAATGAAGACCGCAGTGATATTCAGTGTGTACACTTTAATTAGAACTATATACACATTTTCTATTTGGTGGCATATGATCATACACTGAGCAAAACAAATGAAAAGAAAAGATTTTCAATATCATTGCAGACTTACCTCTGAAAATCATGAGAAGCACTTGATATCTACCAGCTAGAAATTGTCATTTTTGGTAGCATTTGAATGAAGACTTTTGGAGACATGGAGTGGAATGGAGTCCATTCTGTGATGTAATGAGTGGAACACTTACTACTTTTTCCCAAAAAACATTCATGGAGTTTGGTTCAGTAATGAATTTATTATAGGTCTAGGAAATTATAGAATATAACATTTCCTATAGGGAAAATGTGACCAAATCTGCTGGATCATAAATATACATACAGTAATTCTAATATTGGGACCTGTAACTGCTTTGAAATGGCTCCAAGTGAATTTCCTGACTCGTTCAAATCAATAATGTGCTCTTTCAGATCAATGCTGAGCTCCGTAGACTTTCCCATTGTAGTGTTTGTGGCTGAGTCTAATGTATCAAACAAGTCCTATTAAAATAGGCCCACAAAAGTCACCAGCTGTTATCAATCAGAATCACTCAGAAGAAGTTAAGATGCTACAAAGAACATTTGATTCACACAACTGTCTATAATCACCTAAAGTGATTGTTCTAGTTACTGTATGTATATTTATGATCCAGCAGATTTGGTCACATTTTCAGAAGACCTATAATAGAATATATATATGACAAACTTCATGAATGTTTTTCTGACAAAGTAGTTTGTGTTCCACTCATTCCAACACAGAAAAAGGAGAGCTGTAGAAATCATTGGAAATGAAGTCTGTCATGATGTACATGTTCTTTACAAGTGGAAGGAAACCTTTGACCATGACTGTAGATGTTAACTGACTTTGCATATTTTGGAAAAACCTACCTGAATCATATGAATTATCAAGTGGTACGTAAATGTCGCACTTCATTCATGCAAGAAACATGCATCTGAGCAGCATTAAGGCACAGATGAGTTTTTATCACAACATAATTGATAAACAATATTGTAACATATATAAATGTAATTTCATGAATAGAGGGTATGGACAGGTACCATAAACCTTTAGTTTTCTGCTTCAACATGTCATTATGAAGTAAATGTTGATTGCACAATGTAATGGATATAGAATCATGCAATTATTGGCGTTTGCACTGGTTTCCTATACATTTTAACTATCACTATACAATTTAGTCTGCCACTGGGCAGGCAGTCACCGGGGATAAGGAAGGTTTACTGGAGATCCATTTCTTTTATAGACTAAATGACTGAATAAAACCACATTTTGTCCTGTGTTGTTGTTATTGTCGAAAACAGAAACGATCCAGTTGTCTCTGCAACAGTACCACTTGGAAACAATATGGGGGGAAAGTTGTCTGTTGCCACGTTGCCAAATGACCATATGACACCAATGTGGGCAGAGTGGGTGGGTGGGCCTCACAGTACCAGTCATGGCATGAGAATATAATTCCTTTCTTTTATTTTGTGTGTGTGTGTGTGTGTGTGTGTGTGTGTGTGTTTCTTTTGACATGGGTGTCACTGCCATAAAAGTGTCTTTCATTGCAATTAAGTTTCTATTAATTGTACCTCATACACTGTTTGATACATCCACATACTCGATGGACAAAGTTGAAATTGATATTGATCCTCTCACTTTTATGCTTAGCATTATTTCCCAAATAGTTAAGAGTGTTCCTTTGGTGCCCATTTAATCTGTCACACGAAGGTGTAGCAGGGAGGGAGACACTAACTACTTTTTATGAATTGTGTTTGAGTGTTGTTATACCATGGTTGCATTTTTAATGAACAAGGACTCAGAAGTTTGACTTTTAAAAGTGAGGGTGTGTTTGTCAGGCCCCTCAGCTCAGCTCCCTCCACTGATCACAGACCATAAACCCCTGCGTAACGCTGAAATTAACAAACGCTTGACATTTGCTCCACGTCCAATTACTCAATATCCAAGGCTGAGCACATGTTTAATCAACATTCATATGCCCTGGGGACGGAGAGGGAGCTCTCTGCTCCACCACCCCGGCCACATTAAGCCTATTCCCCTGGGCCCTCTTGGCAGGCATCGCTGTTTACCTTTTCCCAAACTCCACTGGACACATTGTCATTCCCCCTCCTCCTGTGTGCTGCAGTGCACATGACGGTGCCAAATCAACCACATGGGGGAATGCTGCTCGGGGAGCAGGAGATCGATCTGCCCACCGCAATTGGATCAAGAATACTAAGCAAACCCATCCCTTGCCACTATCATGCCCTGACGGAGTTCACCCAGCCCCCGTTGAGGGTCAAGAGCAGGTTGGATGTAGCAGGGGGAGATGTGCTGCACCGCACATCCAGAGCGATGGAGTGGCTGGAGTGAGTCTGAAAGGAGTCGGCTCTTATTTTTCTTAAATTGTAAATGGACTTCACTCATATAGTAGTTTTGTACCGTAATGGACAAAGCACTTGGTCTCTAATTAACCCGTTAACACACACACACACACACACACACATACACTTACACTGATGGAGCTGCCATGCAAGATACTGGCCTTTCAATCTGGAGCAACTCAGGGCCCAGACACACCAAACTGACATCAAACAACGAGTAGCGATGATGATCAACTGTTGCATCACCTCACGTAGTCTGTGTATCTACCAAAAAAGCTGCACATAAACACACCGCAAAGACAACAGCTGACATCAACCCAATTGGCTTGTACATTCTGCAACTGTGTGGAAGGAATTAACTCTCCATACCACCGGGTGGCTGTAGGATTACTGCATTACTCCTTCAAATAGTGCAATTTAAAGTCTATTTTGGTGACTGCGGATATAAAAACTGTTGTTATGATAATAAAAAAACGTTATGACACCCCTCTCCCTAATATAACCACTTTTAAACAAGAATATGTCTGAATAAAGAGAGAGGAGGAGAAATCATTGATACTACAGTGACAGCCTTCCTTTTTCTGTGTCTTTTCACGTGCACTGATTCACTTAGCTGAACAGTCTCTCACTAACGGGCTCCGCCGCTGATTCATCATGCTGAGGAGGCTGATGAGTGCCAACAGTTCAGGGACACAGTGCAAAAAACTAGGGCCACGGATGCCTTCCAATAGCCTGACACTGGCTGACCTGGTCAGTTTGTCATTGCCCGTTGTCTTGCCCTAAGACACTTTGGCATGTGTACAGGAGGAGCAAGGTATCGAATCGCCAATCCAGAGATTGTTGAATAAGCTGCTTAACCTTCTGAGTCTATATTTGTGTTGTTAAAAGTAAAGGTGAGAAGAAGAGAAATAAATATTGGTAAGAGGTTCAGAAAAATTCCCCAAAGATGAGCCCTGTGTCTTTAAAAATCCTAGCTATGGGGCAAGCTTACTGTGTGTGTGTGTGTGTGTGTGTGTGTGTGTGTGTGTGTGTGTGTGTGTGTGTGTGTGTGTGAGTGATAGCAGCATGGAGACTTGGTTCTCCTCACAGCAGGGGATGTGTGCAGGGCAGATGACCCCACAGCATCTGGGATGTGCCGGACGCATGCATGAGAGATTTACAAATATGCACGAATGATAATGAGTTCTTCACACATGCAGCAGCAGTGACTGCTCCAGCCTCATTGAAACAGACTCGGCTGCAGACTCAGTGATAATCAGCAAAATGTACAGAAAGTATGAAAGTATAGTATATATATTTTTCTATGTAATTTATTTAATGTTGTCTAGGGCCTTGGTGTTCAGCAGGAGTCCCTTTGCGATGGGGTCCACTGAGTTACTACAGGGGGTACCAAGTTATTATTTTGATAATAATTTGAAAGTTTTATTTTTGTCAAAAATGTAAATATGCCTGAAAATACACATTAACATGAATCCAACATATTAGCAAAGATTATTATGTGAAAACACAGTAGAGTGCATACCTCTGCCAAGGACAATAGTCCACTCTAATACTATCAAACTCAATAACTGTGCATCGCTTTAGATTTGAAACCACCTTGCACACTGGTAAAAAAACAAAAGTATAGTCCACATATTACTCCTGGTGCAATCATATGAGCAAGCTAACCGAACAGCACCTTAAATCACTGTAAGGCACCTATCCATAAAGGTGAACAAGTCAGCTAACTACGTATTATTGAAACACCAGTTATCTGTAGTAGTACCCCGAGTGTACGCACATTCTTGTGAGCCACAACAGGAGACTGTGACCCAGCCTCCACTTCAGAAACCACTGGAAAGGTGCAGAGGGTGAGGCGAACACCCAACATTAGTCATGCTGCTGCTGACTTGTTTATACATGGCACTATAGGCGGCACTACATGTTATTGTTGTGTTATTGTAAACTAATATACGACACAATTTTACACAGTGTACAGTTTGTACTACATTTATTTGAGCTGAAGTTAAGTCTTGTAAATGAACATGCAGTGTTGAAATATTCTGAAAAACCTATCAAATTATTTAATCCAGACCCCTTATTATCCACACTGTGTAGAAAAGATTCTATATTCTCTCTTACAAGATAAAATTCAGATGAGAACAAACAAATTGTCATTAACCAAACATGCGCACACCGGTCATACACACACCTGTATGTAATCAGTGTTGTAAGTCCCACATGTTCCAAACCACCATGCTTGTGTACGTTCGGGGTCATTTGCATTAGAAACGCCCCCAATTAACCATATATGGTAACAAAACATCCCCTTCCTGATCCATATCCCTCTCAAACCTTATGCTGGAACATGTAGGACACAGAAGACCTGAGGATGGACAGGACTGGCTTTCATGTGTTTAGTTTCTTGTTCAAACATAAATCCCAAATCATGGAATAAACTTCACAATGTCTGTGTCGGGATGCTTTACCTACTCAGAAACCACTCTGTGCTCTCAACCGAACAGATCAGCGATCTCTGAAAGCGTGGTCCCTGTGGAGCACATGGTTTAATAAATCTTCCGGTAATGTAAGATGAGCAGTGTTACATTTTCAAACAGCTGTCACCGATTAGATTCTATAGATTTTGACACCAATTAGGCTACACGTCTGTTATTAACAAGACAAAACCAGTCATTGAGTAATTATTAATCAAAGAAAATACAGACCGTATGTGGATGTTGAAATTGTTTAATGCATGCTGTTAGACTTGCAATGTTCTCTATTTGCAGTTTCCCTATTCTGACACAAGATGCTGTATTAGCTATGCTTATATTCACACACATTCCTAAGCACGAGTACTAGTTGATAAATTTCACACTTACGTACATACCCATTACACACATTTGTGTTGATAAATGAGGGCCCTGGAGTGTAGTGGAGTCCAGTCGCAGTGTTCAGTTGAGTCTCGGGACGTTTTTTATTATCCAGGACTGTCTTGTTAGTGTTGTCTAGGTCTCAACCAATCTGATCCACCAGTCTCTGGTCTCCACCGTAGCCTGTGGACTTGAAAAAAAAAAGAAATATACGCCCTTCCTGCGCAGAATCTCTAGAAAAACATACCGGATAGCCCAAACAAACTCAGCGAACTTCAACTGTTTTCATTTAGTGTCATTTCTTTAAATAAAGAAGAAAATTAAAAAACAGTGCATTTCTATTAGTTAAAGGAGCAATGTAACGTTTTGTAGAAGAAGAAGAAATTCAAACTCAGAATTGTAATATTTACAATATTGATGAGGTAATAATACAAACTCAGAAATGTGTATTTTTTCTTCATAAGTGAATAAACAAGCTGTTCTCAGAGGAAATAAGGTCCCAGAACACTGTTTGAAGACAGAAAGTTGGCAGGGTCCGCCACATATAAACAAAGTAAAACAGTCATGTCATTGAAAAGTCATGAAAACAAAGAGAGTTTATTTATTTAGTTTGTTTAGGCAGAAAAAATATCAGCCAATGAAGATCTTTCTCTTCTCATTAACATTTACTCCCCAAAACTACAGAGTGCTCCTTTAAATAAATATGAATGCCGACAGCAGAAACAAAACAGCAGAGGTGAACATAAAAATAATGAGAGGGCTTTTATCACTTTGATCCACTCCCTCTGGGGCCCGTTATGACCATGAGGCCATATACATCAGAAGTCACAGTGGTAGCAGCTAATGCACGTACAGTTATTTCAGTTAATACTGTTGTTGCGTTGATAAAGCTAACATTATCTTTCAAATGCTATCAAAATGCTCATTAAAACTAGCTACTGAATTCAATTCAAATCATGTATACATACACAGAATACAGACAGATGCAGGACGAGAACGTGTGTTGTGTAAGAATTGCCAGATTGCTGATCAAACAGAGGATTACATCTGTATGTATGTGTGGTGCGAGTATAAGTGGATGTGTCAGCGAATGATGGATGACCAGGGGAACGTGCTGCATCCCTGCAGTCTTACACAACCGGCCCAATCCCCCATCTATCTGAGCCTGCCTCGGCTACCTCATCCGTCAGGGAAAAGCCATTTTCTGTGCAACGGTGCATGGTGCTTAAGGTTATTCCATTTCTTTATTACAAACCAGGATGTGATTCTCCCAGTATACTGTACACCAGTCCTGCTGCTTCATAATACACCTTTAAACCAGCTTTGAGTTTTTTGTTTTTTTTCCCTTTCTGTCTCTCTGGTCGTTATGGCTGAATGGTATTCTTAGAATGAATACACAGACTGAAATCGGATATTCTCAATGAATTTAGGAAAACCAACATCTCCCCTTCACCATTCACACACAGTTAATATGAAAGAAAGCGATGCGATAGGAGCCAATATTTACATGTCAGGGTATATGTTGTGTCTCTGATCTGTGTGGGGTTAATATGAGAGGGGTCATGTTTGGAGACGGTGCTGTGCTCGGGGAAGCCACACAGGGAGACAAAGACAGGGCCACCGTCATCATTAATCTTAGTCAGTGGGCAAGGCTGGCCCAATCTGCATGACCAGGGCAGTGACAAATGCCACTATTGGACTGGGGCGTCGCATCTCCCTGGCTTCATTTCCCGTTAATGTCACATCCATCACAGCCGGCCCTGTCCTGCCATGTCGGAGGAGATGAGACTGGTCATGGGTAAGAATTAATTGAAAGGACAAGAGCGAGTTGAAAGGGTGGAGCCAGAGTCTGGGTGCAGGAGGAATCCCCAACTTGCAGAGGAGTGAAGTTTTATTGGTGTTTGCTGGTAGAAGTCCACTCACAAATTATTTTAAAAGATGAGCCCTCTTACTATCAGTCTTAGTTTGTGTTGGAAATGGCAGAACTATCTTTCATAGAACAATAAGTTATCCAAATATTGCTATTAAGACTCATTATATGGTTGTAAAGTAATGAGATCACTCTAAATGATAAAACATCTTTGTTTGTCTTTTACTCTGGATGGGTTCAGTTCAGGCAGCACTCAGTGACGTACTACTGCCCTCTGGTGATAAAGCCTGCCTTGATGTTTGAGACCCAGCACTGTGTCTCCATTACTGCACTGATAGCACAATAGAGGACAATATAAGTAGATAACTCCAGTATATCCACAGTATTACAGGAATTTTTTTGTTTTGTTTTGTTTGTCAAACTTAGATACCTTATGTGGTCAGAAAAGAAAATGCGTACAGTTTCACAACACCAGCTTCTTTATGGCTCAATCCAAAGTGCTGTGACCTGACACCATCAGGTCATCCAGCCAGAGCACAGCCAGCCACACCACATCAGTTCAAACTGTCATAAATCTCTCAACTGTGAGCTTGTGTCAGTGCAACGACATGATTGGCTGATATTATAGGGCAAGGCAAGGCAAGTTTATGTGTATAGCACAATTCAGACACTGGGGAACTCAAAGTGATTTAAAGAGGCATAAAATGACATTAAAACAAGTTAAAAAATGATTATAGCTATTGAGGAATGAGACTCTATATGGTCCGAGATTTGGGATATTGTTATGTGGTGATATGACATAAGTGTTGTCTTTTCCTGGTTTTAAAGGCAGTCAAGTGCAAATCAGACTGTTCTACTTGTTTTAGCAATTCCACCATTAAATCTACATTATTGATGATGATTGATCAAAAATCTCTCACAGACCTGTGTGTGTGTGTGTGTGTGTGTGTGTGTGTGTGTGTGTGTGTGTGTGTGTACTTGTGTGTGTGTGATTGTGTGATAGAGGCGGGTGTGCTGGAGTCAGAGCAGAGTCACACCAGCTGCACCTCATCTCAATAATCAAGACCTCTCTCTTCCACTCTGCTGGGTCATAGACTCTGCTAACAGTTATTGTATGCTATGCTTTGAGCCACTATTTACCAGTTTTTGCTATTTTGCAACTCGCTCTTGTTGTTTCTTCTCTGAGACTCATCCTCCTCTGTGTTTCCCCTTGCAGTCCTGCCACTTCTGACTCCCGTCTACCCCACTTTCCAGTAAAGTCTGCTTTTCTGCCCCGGCCCTGCTGCTCCACTCCGGATCCTTGCTCACCTTAATCCCTTCACATCTCACTGTGGATTTGCCCCTTGCCCCCTGACCTGTAATCTTTCTTCTCCGTGCTCTGCAGTAAATATCTTAAAGGGGAAATGTTGTGCTCACATTCAGGTTCATACTTTTTTTCAGTTACTACTAGAATATATTTTCACACTCTGATATACATATATATATATATATATATATATATATATATATATATATATATATATATATATATATATATATATACATATATATATATATATATATATATATATATATAAAGAATCAGCTTTCTCATACTGTCCTGTGCTGCACTCAGTGCTTAATTTGTAAATCAAAAGGTCCAGGAACTCTCTCTCTCTCTCTCTCTCTCTCTCTCTCTCTCTCTCTCCTTGACTGTCCCTTCACCTCCCTGTCGACCTGCCATCCCTCTGTTAGTGGACGGCTACAATGGGGGGAAATGGAATTAGGGCCGAAAGAGCAACTACAAAAAGCAGTGAGCCAAGACTAAGTCTGTCTGTCCATCTGATCGATCACCTCCAATCCATTTCAATACTGTGGACAGCATCGCACCTCGCACACACATCTTAAATCAATCTTACTTATTTTGTCATATTACAGCACAAACAGCCACTTACACACAAGTAAGTGGCTGTTTGTGCTGTAATATGGTACACAAGGTTTACAGTGATCATATGCCAAAATATTTTATTATCAGAATGCCTGTCAAATCTGCAAACAAGTGATTTTTGGGAAACTTCAGTGGGAAATAAAAGGACAGGATAGATAACATTAAATATGACACAAAATGGATTTGAAAGTAATAAAGGATGTGCCAGATCCTATCAAATAGGTGCTCATCTCGATCCTGTTCCGATACAAATTAAGCCCTGGCTGCACCAACTCTATTTTCCCTGGATCTGAAACACTGTTTTAGCTGCCGTCTCTTGACCTGTCTGAGCCAGTGCTATTCACCATGCCCCGGGTCAGCTCTGCTGCTGTTTGTAGCTTCCAGCTAGCTGCACTTCTAAAGTAAATCTTATTTCACAGTTTGTGGGTTGGTAGGCACTCCAGATTCCCAAATGCATGTTCACAGGGAACTGAAAATATGTGTCTGTCCTCGAATGTCTGTCTACTGACGGCACTCGGTTTCACCTCTCTCTCTCTCTCTCTCTCTCTCTCTCTCTCTCTCTCTCCCTGCCTCAATCATCTGCATAGATGCATGTCATGTGTTGCAAGTGGATATGCAATTTTCACTGGCGAGCGGGGAGAAGACAAAGTGAAGCCAATTTGTTGCATTAGCCTGGACATCAAGCAGTCAGTAGTGGATGAAATACAGAAAACACTTCCAAAAAGAGAACTTCTTCAAGTGGCCAACGATGTGGGGAAGCCCGCGGCATTATAGAAACATTATGACCTCGTTGTGACAATGCATTAAAACAGGAGTGGTTATGTACGGTAGAAATTGCAATGCTGTTCAGACAAACGGTAAACAAAACAACAGCACATCCTCTCTGCAATAACACGCTGAGCAGGGATGTCTGAGGAATGGGTGAACTGCCAGTGAATGAAGTAGAAGATGAAGTTCAACACTATGCAGGATGATGCTCTGGCCAATTCCCAATACGCAACTTGCCCCTACCACTTAGCCCTGTCCCTCCATTTGTGCATTCACGCTAGATAGGGGCAGCTCTCTATAGAGAGGGGAAGTCACGCCCCTTCTGGTAGACCCGATGGGATCATATGTACAGTATACTATAGTTACCAGTGAGAGATAAATAATTGTTTGATCCCATATGAATTGTGCCATGAATCACACATATGATATGTGTCAATTTAAAAGATAGTGTTCCAATTTAAGAAAGATGCCATTTGTCATAAAACTACAGAAGTATAGCGTGTGAAAGAACGTAATCAGACAGTCTAGGCCCATGCACCCAGAATGACCACACCCCCGACAGACGCATAAGTGACATTTTCTCCTTTAACACTCACTGAAAACTTGTAAAGCCAGTCCCGTATTAGCTGGCTCATTAACTGACTCTCCTTTATGCAGCTGTCAATAAAACCAGACTTGTTGTGATTTTTACCTTTTTTAATACTTTTTCTGTGCCAACGTTGGCGGCCATGTTGTTGTTGGTGACATATATAGAGTGAATGTAGTTCACTGAGCGGTTTTACATAAAACTC
The DNA here is from genome assembly GCF_040436345.1 of Pagrus major. Taxonomy (NCBI): domain Eukaryota; kingdom Metazoa; phylum Chordata; class Actinopteri; order Spariformes; family Sparidae; genus Pagrus; species Pagrus major. The sequence continues at coordinate 6,294,946 of NC_133236.1, forward strand.
TGCCTTATTTCTCAGTGTTGACTATTATGGGAATATCTAAGTGATATTTTTGGGTTGTGGACATACAATTGACAGCTTCCATCAGACTGTCTTCCAGCCACAGATCAAAAGCACAGTCTATTGCCAGACACTGACATGTGTAGGATCTGAATGGAATTGACACACTCACCCTGTGACAAATGGGAATAATGCTTCAATCATCACACACATTGCAGCAGAGAGAGGTGAGTGCTGCCTCTGAATGCAAGTGAACGGAGGCCTCAGCCAGAGGAGAAGGCTGAGCGGCCTGACAGTCTGATAACAGGCCACTTCTGAATGATTCAATCAGGCAGCTCAGCCCCTCAGCCAAGTGCCAAGACGTGCCCATCCCTGTGTGTTACACCGATTAGCTGCACACGCATGATGAGGGATGAAGGAATTTGTCATCATTTGCATCATTCCACAGAGATGGAGCCGTAGCCAGTGATGAGTCCAGGGCTTGTCATGTCCCACGGGCACTTTGCAAAGGGAGTGTAGAAGGATTCCTTTTTTTTTTTTTCTCCATTGCAAACAAAAATCTCACTTTCAATTTGTCAGAAAAGAAACATGAGAAAGGAGATGACTGCTTTTCCATCAGGATGGCTTTCTCACCATTTGTGTCACCACACAGTATTTTGGTTTTATTTAAATACCCCGATGAATTAAATCTTACCGTTGTTTATGAGGGGGAACAGCACACTGTAATGATGCGATGTCATATAGCTGTGATGTAGTAGTAAAACATTCCATTTCATTAATTTTATCATAAAAAACACTCAAACATAACTGTATGAAAATATGTAGGGTGTGTATAATGGGGTATTTCCTTTTTGCTGAAACAAGAGTATTCTGACATTTTTGGAGAGCAGAGGAGCAACTTTTATTGTTTCATTTTTACTCCAGATTAAAGGTAAGGAAGGAAATTCTGGAGAAAGATAGTTGATTGTTGAGTCTCATTCTCAGGTTCTCAAGTACAGACGCTTTGGGTCTGTATTCAAACCAAAATTCTAACTCAAAGTGTCTGTATTAGACGACCTGGGAAGGAGACTCAACAATCAACTATCTTTCTCCAGAATGGCCTTCCCGACCTTTTAATATTTACTGAAAAGTGTAAACAGTGAGTTCTGGTTGTATGTGGTGGTGTAATGGTGCTTTCTACAGGACTTCATTTTCTACAGCATGATAAACTAACAGCAATGTGGCAGTTTGGAGGAACACAGAATACACAAGAATCTTTAGATTTATTCAAAACAAACATTATCTTGTCAAAGAGCTCCTAATTTTTCCCTCTCCCTACATCTTAACATTAAGCAGAATCAGTAAATATAACAGTGTCATATAAAGATATGCTATAATAATGGATTTATGTAGTGTATTACTGTGAAGGTTTCGATATTGGCTGCACGTCATGCTGTTCTCGTAAGAAAGACAATATAGTTGACTGCAAAGCAGCTGACTATGACCCATATTTACGTTTCTTGCTAGGCAGTGACCTCTGGTGGCCGTAGTAATTATCACAGCAGCAAAGAAGGAAGTTAAGCGAAGAAGTTGAATAAGCAACAAGGTCCACATGCGGAGGAGAACGGGGGGCAGGTGGTTTGGTTAAACATACACAGGACTTTAGGAGACCGCTGTTTGTGTCCAGCATGAATCCAAAAGTCTACAGTGAGTAATTTTACATAGTTAAGGGATGTAATGTACATAATGTAGCTGTACGTTACATTACATTACATACTTTTCATAAGTGAAGTTACAGTGATGTGATGTATTTATTCTAACCCAAACTGCAATGTTTTCCTCACCCTAACCAAACTGTGACAGTATGATGAAGGTACCCCTGTCAGTGGCAAGATGTGACGGTCATGTTGCTTTGGGGTCACAGGCAATCACCTATCCAGTTGTTTAGATATGAAGAAGCGAAGGATGCCTATGTAGATGCTATGAGAAGATAATGAGAACTGTGATTGGTCAGCTTTTGCTGCTTGTGTTTTCTCCTTCACATTTCTAATGGCAGTGGAGATTGTTGATAGTGAAGAAAACCTCAATACTGCTGTCCTGTTCAGTAACACACACACACTGGAGTAAGTAACCTCAAGTATGGGTTGAAGTGATTTCTTTTTGTCATTCAGACAATTTTATTCAGATATGACAGCACATTTAAGGAAAGAGACAATGCTTGTGTAAAACTGTGCACCTGGTGAGAGAGAAAGAGAGAGAGAGAGAGGGCGAGAGAGAGAGAGAGAGCTACAAACTCTCTTTGTCTTCATGACTGTATAAACTGAATAAACAAACTGACCTTAAAGGACAACACAATTTATACTGTTTTACTTTGTTTATATGTGGCGGACCCTGCCACCTCTCTAGCTTCAAACAGTGTTCTGGGACCTTTATTATTATTAATATTATTATATTGTAAATATCAAAATTCTGAGTTTGAATTTCTTCCCTAAAACTACAGAGTGCTCCTTTAAAGCCTTAATTAAAAACTATTGTAGGTGTGAGGGACACTTGCCTTCATCTCCACTGATACATTTTAATTGAATAATTTGTTATTAGGGACCAAATTCAGTTTTATAATATCTGAGCATCAGAAGCATTTGTGCAGAAGAGATGGAGTTCTAGTTACTCTAACTGTAAAGCAAGGAATCTCTGTCTGTAAGTTTTTCCGCATGTCATGAACCATTCATCAGATCTACTTCACACTTGACAAGTTTGTTGCTGAGGACCCAAGGAAGTGCAGTGTCAAATGTGGTTCACACCCCTCATATTACCAGACCGACCTTCAGGACTGACCAAGCTCTCTGCCCAGATTTCTCCTGATTGTCAGGAGGGGCAAATGGAGGTGTAAGCAGGCGTAAGTTGCAGTGAGAAAAAAACTGAATACACAGCCGAGGTGTGGCTCTGGCTCCATGGCTCTGAAGACTGAAGCTGGTCTCTCACTACAGATCTTTTAAAATCTTAACCAATTTTGAACTCGGGTCATGTCACACACATAAAAAGCTCACAGATTTTCTTCTTTCTAATCTTAAATGAACACACAGTACAAATGTTTTTTAAGTAATGGCACATCACCCCGTACAGACAAGGTGATCGTACCAGAGGGAGCAATCCACCACATTACGAGATCTTAAAGCAGACAGCTTGCAACAACTTGATGTACAAGTGGAACAAGTAGTACGATTTTTTGTCCTTCAGCGAGAACTGGAGATGAGATTTTAAGTTTCTGTCAAAAGTAGCATGCTAGCTAACGTTAGCCTCAAGGAATAGAATGTTTGCTGTTGCTTGGCGGCACTGTCAGCTGCTCCAGGAGGCCTCTCTCTTTGCCATTTAGAGCCGGGACACAACAAGCAAACATGTTGCACTTTATGGGCATGACTCTGTGAGCAGCTCAGGAGGCTGCAGACTGGATCTGTAAACCCCTCACATTACCAGAGCACCTGTGCCCAACAACCTGCTACGACAGTAATCTTAGATGAGGGCACAGCATTTATTCTCTGTGTACAAGAAATTATATATGAAAAAAAAATCACAGGTATGCTGATGCCTTCTAGATTGCAAATGTTGACCATCCAACTTTTCCATATAACTTACAGTGGTGAGTATAGCTGTCTTGTGTAATGGATCTAATGGCACCAGTGATTGAGCAGTGGCAGCATCATGACTGTGGAGACAGTATGCTGGATTGTACAGTTTTCCTTCTGTTTTTAAAGGAGATACAAGCTCTCTATTAGGTGTTCTGTGGTTTTGCAGATTTACCACAAGGTGGCACCATTTTCCTGCTGTTGGATTTACCCAGTGAGTCTTGATTGTTGAAATATGACAGAGTGAGAACGTGTTCTTTTTATTTTAAAGAACGGTCAGCTTTGAACCCTGTAGCTGATCCTCAGTCCAAACCCTTTGACAGAACAGAGGCTGTATGCTGTCTGACTGCTCTGTCTGTAATTGTATCGCTCCCTGCTGTGACACCACAGTGATATGAGGATTGAGCAGATTAATTCTGGTCATTACTGTATGAACATCTGAATGAAAATCTGTCTTCAAAAATATGAAGTTTGATCCTGACGGGAGCTCTCTAACATTTAACTGGTAGCCTCAGTTCAGCATCACACTCTCACTGAGCCTCAGACTGTAAACTATTTGAATCTGTTTGCGTTTCTTACCTCAGCAAGGTTTTTTTTCCCTGGCTGTGAGTCTGAGCCGGGCTGCTCCCAGACTCATCACAACTGCAGATTTTATAGGTCAGCGCATGATTACAGGGTAATTTAATCTGTGACACTGCTTTGGTGTATGTACACACAAGATCTAATCCTGGGAGCACCCCCCCTGACCTGTGTACCTCTTTCTTTGATTGGGTTAGACAGCCATGGATGTACACCACGCTCGTCACTCACTGTGTGGGATTCATAATGTGCAGTAGGGAAATAAACACCAGAGTCCATCTGCCTAAAGGTCCTGCAGCTGTGCTCAAATACAGCCTGCTCTCAATCATGATATGAGTGTGCTTCTTCTAACTAGTGTGTTTCTGTTTCTTTGCCCACTTTGAATGCAGAGAAGACAGAACTTGAATCTTCAATCTCAGTCACTGAGTATAATAAAGCAACAGAGATGTTGTCTCGCCTATTTTAGTGCCTGGTTGATTACATAACTTACTAAATATAGCTCTTATCGAACTACTGCAGTCATATTAATAAACAGGAGAATAAGACTGCACAACCATAATGACAAGAGAAGGCCTGTTTATGACGGGCTTGAAGAAAAGGCCAGAAAAGTCTTGAGAAATATTTATAGCTCTAATTACCATATCTCTGAAAGGCAGCGCTTTGAAAAGAGAAAGAATTTAGTTTTGCTTCAGTTTTCAAACGTTTTCACCATCATCTATTTATGTTTTCTAAGGTGGTTAAATAATCAGTTCTACTGTCGTGGAGAGGACTACTCAGCATGTCTTCTGTGGCTTTGTCAAGTCTAAGAAAAAAATCCTGATCATGTCATCAGAGACATCAAATATCTGTCGGAAAGCCTGCCGCACTTCTACGTCTTAAATATGAGGGCATGGAGTCTGACAGATGAGAGCATTTAACAGACAGACACAAGATAATAAAGAGTTACATTATGGGATGTGCAGGATCTAGCTTTTTTTTAACTTGACTCAAACAGTGTTGGGGTAACTTGTTACAAAGTAATCCGTGAGAGTGCTCGGATTACTTTGTTGTTGTAACGAGTAACATAACGCGTTAGTTCTGCAAATTCGAGTAATCCGTTACTTTTTCCTAAAAGTAATCCGTTACTGGAAAAATTGTTGTCTTGTCCTTTCCTTTTGTCTCCACAAAAATAAAATATAATCGCTGAAGCATGTCACTGATTCTGTTTGTCTCCTGCTGCTCAGCAGGTGGCTGCGTGCCAGCTGAAGGTAAACCTACAGCTGTGTCAGTGCGCAGGTGGGTTGCTAGGGCTAGGTGAGCCCAGGTGTGAATGGTCGTTGTTTCCTCCCCAGACAGCTTAACAACCATTCACCGAGACCACATGAACGCAGGGGTGGTCCTGGCTAGATTTACAACCTGGGCGAACCATCCCTTGACTATAAACACCAATGTAAATTGCACAAATCCTTCATCACAGGATCTAATAACCATGCTTGAAAAATCCCTGAAGAAAGCTAAAAAATATTGTATTGTCATTAGTATACATGTTATTCACAGCATTTATAGCGTTTCCAAAAGTAAAAAATTATGCAAAAACACACACATACACCCCCCCCACACACACACTCATGCACACACACACATACACACACACACACACACACACACACACACACACACACACACACACACACACACCTGAGGAGTCCTGCAAGGAACATGTGGCTGAGGAGGTAGATGGCTCCAGGACCATCCCTGAAGAGGCCTGTGTGGCTGCAGAGGTAGATGGCTCCTCATCAGACTCCAGGACCATGTCTGGGGCTGCTGTGGAAGTATCTGACTCCTCATTTTGGCCAGTGGGTGCTCCAGCTCCAAAATATATCAGAAGTGCCCCTGAATTTACAATTAAGATACAATATGTAAGTTAGATCACACTTACATCACACATGCATCAGTTACCCAATTAAAATGACCATAATGCACATTTGATTAACATTTGTTAACATCCTATCAACTAAGCATAACACACTACAAACTATTCAAAAAGCTTTATCACATGTAGCTTACAAAATGCCATGTCAATGTATATTAGAAGTTATTTAAGTTAGCATATAGCGTATAGCATTAAAAACTCCACAGTCAGGACGTCTGTGTGAATTTGCACTTGTTGTGTTGCAAACACAAACTAACCTAGGTTGCCTATGGGTGAAATTAGTTGCATGACATGATGCCTCAATTCTAATAGTTGCTAGATCAGCAAAACTAAAAACCTTCTTTGGCTAAGTAGCAACATATTAGCAAGAGGCTAATAAATAGCCTATAGGCTACTGTCACTCACGTCACTCATAGAAATCTGCATACCTTTATCTTTTGCCCGTTTCTCTTCTTCTTTTCTTCTTTTTCTGAACTGGGCACCTGATGGCTTCTTTGCTCTTTTACTTTGATCCATGATGAAGATGAAGATGAAGACATCATTACCTTTTGCCAACCCCGTCCGTTCGCCCGTCAAACAACCGGAGTCACGTGATGTAAACAAATTCACGTAGATGCATGCACAGATTTTTTATTTATTTTTTTTTACATTTTTCACATAACCCAGTTAATTACATGTAGGTATATGGGTCTATATTAATTTTAGGAATGAAATACAATTTATTTGAAGCAGTTTGTGTTGTGTGGCCTGGGATCATCAGTCTATCCCTCTCCCCCTCCCCCTCGCCTCTGCTGACACACACAACCTGTGTGACTCTCAGCAGCAAGTTGACGTGACAATGAGGCCCCAGCACCCACTCCACTAACTTGACATGGAAATGAGCGGTAGTCTAGAAAACTGGCGAGTTTTGTTTTGTCTTTTTTTTTTTTTTTTTTTTGAGGGCACTCGTGCACCCTCACATAGATTGCGCCCTAGGCGGTCGCCCACATTGCCCATAGCAAAAACCAGCCCTGCATGAACAACCCACAAGTGGCCCTAACAACTCTGAAACTCAGAGCTCACACGTGTCCTTAACTACTCTGTAAGGACACTCCCACACAGAGTTTAAAAGCCTGCAGCTCCCCTCCAGTTAGTTAGAAGTGAAGAAGCCTCTTGGATGAGAGGTGAAACATCTTCAAGAAACTGAAACAAGTCCAAATTCCTACGATATAGCACTTTTAAAAGTAACGTTACCCAACACTTGGAGACAATAGGTGCCATCTATAGCGACATCGCCAAATCCTGAAATCCTAATGGTTTTGCAGTGTCCAGATCAGCGCTAAACCTATTACATCCTATTATATCCAAGTCCACCACGCGAAGGATCAACTGCAGTTCGCATACCAGTTGAAGGTGGGTGTGGAGGACACCGTGGGTTATCGAGGGGGTGGAGTTGGTCCGGACGTACACATATCTGGGATTACAGCTGGACGTCAGCAAACATCAACGTTCTGCACAGGAAGGGGCAGAGCCGTCTGTACTTCCCAATAAGGTCTGTGATGGCAAGTGTCCTTTTCGACGCTGTGGTGTGCTGGGGAGGAAGCAGCAAGAAGAGGGACACAGCACGACTGGACTGACTGGTGAGGAGGGCTGGCTCTGTGGTGGACACAGACCTGGACTCAGTGGTGACAGTGGGAGAGAGAAGGACCCTGGATGAACTGCAACACCCACCACCCTCTGCACAGCACCTCCACCAGGCAGAGGAGCGTGTTCAGTGGAAGACTGCCGCCCCAGTCCTGCTCCACTGACAGACTTAGAAACTCTTTGGTCCCCCCTGGCCATTAGATTGTTCAACAACTCTCAGTTATGGCAGGGGGACACAAAGAAACTAACTAACTAACTAACTAACTAACTAACAACAGACAGACAGACTGATCATTCTCAATGCAATATGAGGCTGTATGATGAGGCATTGATGTGGGTGATTGTGTTGCTCTGACCTACGTGTCACTGGCTGAGCCTCCCCCAGCAGTGCTGGGGTAACCTGTGTGGTGACATCTAGCACGTTTGTTGTGGGAAGTGAGGCAGTGTTACAAAAGAACTAGCACATGGACAGAGTCACAAAACAGTGCTGTTACAGGTAGTTGAGTTGTTTCTGTCAGCAGTGAAGTGTCACAGAAGAGAAATGTTTATGCAACGTTACCTAGGTGTCATCCTGCATTCTTCTCAGCAGTGTTGGTCCGGACTGTGAAAAGCTAGTAACCAGTTAAATGAGCCCGGCTAAAGTAAATTAAAGTAGCCTAAAATCAGAGGTCACCCAGATCTATGGTCTTCACACTGAATGATACCATCCTTCTCCATATCCTCAGCAGTCATGTGACTGACATGTGGCTGCTACCCATTGATTTACTACTGCTGTGCAAAAGCATGTTTAAACGACAGACATTTATGATTACAGTGACTCTCAAGACAAAATGGAAGACTGCAAAGAAAACTGTGGGTCTTCTCTCCATGGTGCATGTATTAAAGAGATCTGATACATCACGTTGAGCTTGTAATTGTTCAGAGAATTAGCAACTCTTTTTCTCTCTACCTCAACACGGAGAATTTCCAGCAGGTGAGCAGGCTTATATGTAAGCCATGCAATTCTGTTTTCAGGGGATACCTGAAAAGTTAGTTATTAACTTGTATTTAAGCCAGAGATACTTACATGACAGATCTGTTCACAGCAAATGCTTAGATTTGGCAGCACTGCTCTGAAAGAATCTGAGCAGCGATGGGGATTACAATGAGAAAGCATATCCCCCTGATAAACACAAACAACATGTATCTTGGTAAAATGAATAAAATGACAAAAAATACAGAAGGGGGAGGTTGTAGGTTGAGGGTAATCGGCAGAGTAACAGTGAGAAGTGTCACATGTCTGCGCTGTACATCTACATGAATATGATTGGACATTACTGGTGAATGAGCCAATCATTTTCAAGCATACTACAAACACCTGATGCCAATCAGCCAATATAAGCACTTAACTAATTCTATGCTTCATTTACTGGCTTTTACTCTCATTGCTTTGAGTCTCTCTGAAGTATAATAGTGCTGCAGGTTTAGGGACGAAGGCTTTCTGTATCATCCACACAGATGCATCTATTTATTTCCTGTGTTGACTGAGCTTTCTGTGCCGACTGCCGAGCAGCACTCAGGTCTTTGGCTCCAGTACCAGTTAGCCATTAGTTGTGCTAGCCTACAAGATGCTTCTAAAATAAGCTCAGAATGTTCGGGAGAATGCAGCCTTATGTTTTTATTATGAGCTCAGTAAAAATGTCACTCAACCATCGGTGGGCAGCGGTGTGAGTTCAAGTGAAGTGCACTTCTCAGCAGGTCTCAGTTGGTCCACTTTTGGTTTTAACTGTGGCAGTCATGTCACCACCTCCTATGGGTAGCTATATATTAAAGCTGTTGTTGTTTTTTCAACATGTCCAGCAATTTGACACTTTGCTTATGAGCTTATGAACACTTTGCATGCAGTGCCAGGTCAGTGTCTGAGGCACGTCAGATGGGACACAGCTGGTCAGAATCAGAATTAGCTGCGGTAGTGCATGTAGACACAAACCTATCACACAATGTTACGCACAGTTCACAAGAAAGATTCACAGGAAGATAGGACATACAGCTAAAAACAAAGACGACAAAGCACTGGATCTGTAAACCCTCACATTACCAGATCATCTGTGACCAAAAGCATGTTTTGAACGGGCATGGACTAGTGTACACAAGCCAAATGCACAAGGCAAATTCTTCTGTATATGAAACAATACAAATAGTGCCATGAAAATATACATGAACTGGATTGTTATGCATGGTAAGTATGCATGCATACATGTGTATGTATATGGTATAGTCTATATATCATATATGCTGTATATATAATATCTGTGCCCCTCTCACTCAACAGGTGAGAGGAGATGAAGGTGAGGAAAGCAAAATCTAGAAATGCATAGACATGAATGAGACATCCTTTCCTCTTAAAGGTGTAATTTGTAGAATATGAGCAGAATTCATAGGCAGCCCCAAAAGTATTGTGGGCAGCATATCACCACAGTAACCACTGCTGCTTACTTGGCTGTACCTTGCTACTGGCTCAGTTGGCTCATGGCTCAGTTAGCTGTGGAGTCAGCAGCCCTAGAGTTAAACTTGCTATCTCCTAGCTGAAACTGCAGGGGCTGTCAGACAATCCTCTTGAGTTACAAAGTGGTATTATGAGACAGTACGGGCTGGGGCTAGCTGGTTAGCATGCTAACTTCAGTAAACACCTCTGCAACACAGTACAGAGACGTCTTTGTCAGAATGTCAACATTGTGACTTCACACTTGTTCCTTTGAACGATCACCTGAGGTTACAGCTGTTTCTGGTGCTTGGTCCAGTATTTTTAACAGTTCAGTACATCAGAAGGCTAAACATATCTGCGTATACCTCGCACCCACTGCACTCGGATTTGAGTTGCTCCCGCCTGGCTGTAATTCAGGGTCTCCAGTGCCAGTCAGACTTTTCATTTTCAGGTCAAATTTTCTGTTAATCCAATACTTCACAGAGCTCACATACACCTGGAGAAGCCACAAAGCACTGTGAGGATTATGTTTTTTTACTTTTCTCATGCTTTTGACACCTTTGTCCAGCCACTCCGGCTGGCTGAGATGCTCTCAGTGAAGCGGGTGGACCAGAACCTCAAGGCATGGATTACTGGCTACCTGACAGACAGGCTGCAGTATGTCAGGATGCTAGGCTGCTTGTCTGACGTGGTGATGGGCAACACCGGCACACCCAGGGAACTGTACTGTCAGCGTTTCTGTTCACCCTCTACACCTCTGACTTCTGCTTCAACTGGGGAACATGCCACTTGCAGAAGTTCTCAGATGACTCCTCCATTGTTGGCTGTATCACAGACAGTGAGGAAGACCAGAACAGAGACCTTGTTGAGGACTTTGTTGGATGGTGTGACAGGAACCACCACTGTACAGGGCCAGCACAGGGCCAGTGTAAGAGGCTGTGTATAATACACCAGGTTGAACAAAGAGCAACCAGGATGCATGAGGGGAGGCGGTCCGTGTACCTTTGTCTCATTCGATTTCCTGTTTAAATCAATGAGGAAATAACAGAAACATGGTTTTCTTGTTTTTTTGTTTAAAATCAAAAACTAAAAAAGTAAAAAAACAAAGCCGTTCTTCTATTTTTTGTTTTCAGAATCAAAAAACTAAAAACCAGAAAACCAAATTCAAATACACACACACTTTAAACCAACAAAAAGAAGAAATCATTTTACTACGTAGCCCACTAGCACACGGAAATCAAGGAACATTTACGAAATAAACAATATGGGCAATTCAACAATGTCAGGCGGGTATGAAGCTTCAGTGTCAGTGTTCTTTCAGTGGGATATGAAGCCGTGTGTAGGACAGAACAAAACTGCACTGCAGCTAACTAGCCAGCTAACAGAGACGATACCGGTGGAATCAAGGCATAAGAGTCACTTAGGATCCCCATCACGGCCTTCTCTCCCTGCTGTGGTAGATAGAAAAAAGGCCTTGCTGGCACTCAGCTGAATAACAAACAACAATGGCAATCTCAAATATTCAGCAAACATGTTTCAAAATCCCTGTAGAAAAAACAACCATCATGAGAGTTTGATAGAGAGAAATTTGCAATATTGTTACAAAGTGTTCAGATATGGGATCTATATTGCAAAATACCTTAAAATATTTAGTGTTGAGCATGTTGTTGTTCGGCAACAAAATTCTTAAAGGGTGAAACACCAATGTTAAAATGGCTCATAAATTTTGCAGCTCTGTTCACTGAAAAAGAACATCCATTATTTATATCTTTGTGAAAAAATGCATCTGTCTGTGGCTGCTGTGAATCTTTTAAAAACACAAGCTCACATATCCTGCAGGGTGCTCTGAACTTTATAGGGAAACACTCAGTTTAAAAGGACCTACGTGTAAGCATTTAGTTCAAAATGTTCTGTATCAACAGAATGTGAAAAAATAACAGTTTGACGTCAAAAACGTCTACAGGGCTGCCAACTTTTTTTTCCCCACAAACCTGTTAAGGATTAATTTTTATTACAGTTGAAATATGAGAAAATGATCAACACTGTAATGCAGTTAGAGCTGACTTTCCCTTTAATTATTGTACAGTAAACGTAGTCTAGTTTTTTCCCTTTAATAATCTTGAGAAATGTACAGTAAACAGGCTGAGGCCATGTCCGAGAGAGCTTACAAACCGAGGGTGGTAAACAGACAGAGCACAGTCAGTTGAGCGGGATACTCTTCTTCAAAAACACAGCAGACATAAGCCTCTACATCGGTCCTGTCCTTTTTTGTAACCACACACAGTACACATGCTGAACTGTCAAACTGTATAATGAAACTGGGCCATCATTGAGAATGACACCATTTTGAGTCAAGTGTTTCCTGAACCCCCTGTGATTTCTTTCAGGCGTGCTCCCACTGTGAGAGACAGCTCATGCATTCATGTCTTCCAGCAGACAAGACTTGGTGGACCGGGCCGGCTGGCACTTTGCTCTCACTGTGTTAATGTTCTGCAAACTAAAGCTTTAGTTGATGTTCACACAAACACAACTAATAAACATGTCATTTTATTAACTGCACCACCACTGTTGTTATGTAGCATCTGTCATACCCACGTGTGGAAGGCATCTTCTATGTGTTTTATTTTAGGTGGTTCAGATCTGGTAGCCAGAACACAGGTGCCCTTAAAATCTCTATCTGGGCAGGAATAGGACCAGCTGTAACTGTCTCAGAGACAGTTTCATTGATGTGTTTATTGTGTATGTATCAGTCATAAATGCATAATCATTCATAAGGCAAGTTCATAAGGCAAGGCACTTTTATTTGTATAGCACAATTCAGACACAAGGCAACACAAAGTGCTTTACAGGGGCATAAAAATGGCATTAAAAGAAATTCAAAATTGCATTTAAAATACATTAAAAACAAGTAGGAAGACATCGAGAAACAAAACATTAAAACAAGCTAAGAAATAGGGAAGTAAGCTAAAATAGGTTTAAAAGAGACAAGACTAAAGAATAAAAGTCACAGTGCAGTTCAAAGCCTTGAAATTGCTTCAGTGAAAGGCAGTGGCAAACAACAGCTGTAAAGTTGTTAAAATTGGATTCAAAATGTAATAAATAAGTTGTTCAAAGGTTGATAAGAAATGTGTCTAAAGGGTACTTAAAAATGTTTGTTTGAAACATGTTTTGTCCTTTATGTAAGGTTTTTACTGCAGAACATAAAATGATTGCAGTTTAGTTGAGGGCATTGTGGGAAATGTGATGTCATGTGGTGAAGTCATGTCAGTAGCATTGTGGGTCAGAACAACATGGCTGCCAATGAGGAACATACGACTCCAGAGTGACAATATTCTACATGTGGTCCAAGAGGCGCACACGGTCATTTTCATTTACATGTTTAATGTTTATGTATAATGTTGTTAATGTGTTCTTGCATGGACATTAGTGATGCATTTTAAGTTATTTTATGTTACTTCAGCACATTTCTGTTCCGGACTGCTCATTGGACACCAGCTTAAGAGACTTTAACAGAGTGGGGAGTTGTTTGTGATTGTTGAAACTTTGTCTTTTATTTTTTGTTGTAGATTTCACTCTGTTTTCACTGCTGAAACAGAGAGGGAGCAAATAAATCTTCAAAAGACATCTGTATGAATCGTGGCCATTGTTTAATTGGACTGGTGTAGCTACACCAGCTGTAGTCATTCAGTTGGCTGAACCAGGTCTTTATTGGTCCGTTGGTTTCTGGCGATGTTCAAAACACTGCTGCATAAAATAGTAAACTTTAATTTCATTAGCGTTACATTACCGCATAGCATTACCGTTTTCTCCATTTTCATTGCAGCAGGCTCTTAAGCAGTCAGCTCCCATTGCTGTCCATAAGTGCCTCTGCACCCCAGCTGTTTCAAACCCTCCCACATTTACTTACAGCTTGAAAAGCCAAATTTAAAATATAAAATGCCAAAAGCCTGATGGAAAATGGAAAAAGAAGCAAATTAAAATAACAACATTTAAACTTTTCCATGTTTCATTTTTAATTCCATATCTGATGTCTTCTTGTCTTATTTCCATTGCTATTTTCAGTTTCATCTTTACAATTTAAGCTTTCAGTTGGAATTTCTATTTAATCTATTTCAATTTCTAAATTTTCACACACATTGTCAAATTATCATCTGATATCATTTTCTTATTAAGTTCATCATGGCCTGATTATTTCTAGTAGAGTAATAAAATAACAATGTTTTTGGACCTCTACTTTAAATTATGACCTGAAAATATGAGGTCACCTGCACCATGAGTGTGATCAGCAGAGTGATCACGCTGTCAGCCCAAAGTGTGCCAAAAGCAAGGGGGGAACAATAATCCACAAAGTCTTAGCTTAAAGAGCTTTTTTTAAACACTTAATTGTCATTAACCTGTGTCATTGTCGTTACACACAAAAATACCAGGATGTCCTCCTGTACCCAGCTGCAATTTACAGTATGCAGCTCATCATGCTTTTCTGGCTGTTCTGAATCACAATCCTCTGGGCAGTGGAAGATACATCACGTCAACTGGGTCACTGAGAGAACACAGACAGATGACAACAAGACAGATTTCATGTTATGACAAAGTTATGTCCCAAATGTATGCCTACTGCATGCAAGTATATGTACTTTGTAAGCGTAGGTGCAGTGCAGTACACTGTTTAAAGTCTGTGATCTCTCTGATTAAAGACTTTAGTGCTCGTACTGAAGTCAGTGCTGGTTGAATGCCCTGTCAGCTAATAATATGCTTCACCTCTGACATCAGACTGACTGGATAAATTACAAGAAATCTTTGAAGGCAGGGGTTTTATTATCTAAAGTAGACTTACATTTTGAAAATACAAGCAAACTAATAGTACCAAAAAGAAAAGTTCAACCCCAATTTCAGGAAAGTTGGAACACTGCATAAGACAATAAACAAAATGTAATCATTTGCTTATCCGATTTGGCATCTAGGCGGGTGACCAGCATGAGCAGGAGGTGCCAGGCTGTTGTGGCTGTGTATGGTTCCTCCACACGCTACTGAGGCTCCTGTTTGTTAAATTAATGGCACCACCATAAGTGCATCATAAGTGACAGTCAACCATAATTATCATTAAACCAATCGAGCACCCAGTGAACCAACATCCCAACATATGTGATCAGCAAACCCAACACCAGCTCCCATAATGTGTACAAACCTACAGTAAACATCTCATCAAAGAACACCAAGTCATGACATTATGTAAGCATGTACGCACACCATGCTGAGGGACAAAGACTGGCTGTGTGGGAGAAGATCAGCTGTATAGGGGATAACAGGTGGTCTGATTAGGTGCACTGCAGGTGACAATGGCCCATCCCCCGGAATGTACCATTGCTATGGGGGAGTTTAATTATCTTTTGTACAACTGGTGTTTCAACTACTTCTTCTCCTATTCTCCTATCACTGTTACTACCAACATAATAATAATAATGATATTATATGATTAATTACAATAAAAAATAGTTAACATTATTATTATTATTATTACTGTTGTTGTTGTTGTTGTTGTTGTTACAGGACGATCAATGAATTATCAATACTTTTTAAAAAGGAAAAGAAAGTCCTTATAGTGTTTATTAATAATCATCACCACCATACTTGTGCCATCAGGCCAGTGATAACCACAGGCTGATCAGATCGTGTGGATACACTGCATATGGGCTAAAGTCACTTGTTGAGTGTGTCACTTCTTGCAGCGCAGCACTTTCACTGGCGGAGGGCGGCAGTCGATGGATGGGTAAGATACTCTGACTCCCACACATCAACCGGTGTGCGTGTGACGCAAAGAAGTCTACTTAAAGCGGGATTAGAGCTGAGCGGCACACCGTGCTCCACACTGCGCTCAGGCACACAGCCCGCCCTCCGCGCACAGGCGCTCAGGACGGCTGTCCACCAATCAGCGCCTGGAGGACGGAGGGACGGGAGCGCTCCGGCTTTCACCAGAGCTGCACAGCGGGAGACAACACACACAAACACACACTAATGCAGTCACTGGATATTTGCGGAGCTCTTGGACTAACAGAAAGGGAATAACAAGATCCTCCGATTTTTGTCCTCTCCGAATGAACAATCATGGGGGAATGGACCATACTAGAGCGACTGTTGGAGGCGGCTGTCCAGCAGCACTCTACTATGATCGGAAGGTAAGAGTTGGTAAAAAGAGAAAAAAGAAAAAAGAATCGTGTGTCGTTCACGTTTTGAAAAGATGAAGAGTTTTCGAGTCCAGCTCAAGATTCAGCTCTGTGTCAGCCGAGAGTACAGCACGTTTGCTTCTTCAGACTGTAAACACGTGAAAGTGTTTTCATATCCAAAGATAACGTTGAGGACAAGAGATTAATATTCACAGTGTGACAGGTGACATGTAGACTATCAGAGGTGAACTGCGGGGCCATGCTGTTCTTTCAGCACTGGACAGCTCCCACAGAGGACCTGCGGGGTCTGCTCCCCCTCCACCTAAAGTCCATCCTCCACCCTCCTGCACCTGCTGATGGTCTGTCACTGGAGACATTAGCTCCTTCTAATAAAGCACGCTTTGTCAAGGGTGTATAGGCAGTGGCTTTATGAATGGTTAATAAATCAGTATTGCTCATTATTGATACATGTTTAAGCTCAAAATGAGTTGTTAGTGGTTTCTAACAGATTCATAAAGTATTAGTGAATGTTTTATTGACTTTTGCTAAGGACAGAGACTTTTCATTTTCCCAGGGCAGATGTCCGTGTCTCACATGAAAAATGTACAGGTATAATACATGCAATGGCCAGATGGCCATATATGCACATACAGTAAATTCATGCCCCTACATACATTATGCCATGTAATCTGGTAATGCACTGGACTCAACCTGCTGGGACCCTCACAGGGGTCAAGAGTTAATGTCAAGGGGTCGCCAGATGCTTGTGGAGAAACAAATAAAATGATATATTTTAGACTGGATAGTAGTTCTGACATGCATACAAACATGCATTACATGTACACATGGGGGGGTGGGGTGGGTCAAGGGCTCTGTGGTCAAGCTAGCGATAACTAATTACTGTCGCTCACCAGGAAGCTACGGGCATATATTTAATTCATAAACAAAATGCTGGTGACATGTTAGTTACAGTATTATTTTGACTAATTCTGACTTTGTAATGAACTCCAAATGGTTACCTTTTACAAAAATTATGTGAATATTCAAACTGGGTCAAGAACAGTGACAATTATATTTTGGGCGCCTAATCTTGAGGCTTGTGGGTTAAACTAGTACAATCAGTGGAAATGTGAATATGTTTCTGTTGCGGATTTTTCCTCAGGATCTTACTGACTGTGGTGGTGATCTTCCGGATTCTCATCGTGGCGATAGTCGGAGAGACTGTATACAATGACGAGCAGTCCATGTTCGTGTGCAACACCTTACAGCCAGGCTGCAACCAGGCCTGCTACGACAAGGCTTTTCCCATCTCCCACATCAGGTACTGGGTGTTCCAGATCATCATGGTGTGTTGCCCCAGCCTCTGCTTCATCACCTACTCCGTGCACCAGTCTGCCAAGCAGAAGGAGCGGCGTTTTTCCACAGTGTACCTCTCCCTGGATAGAGACCAAGACTTCATGAAGAGAGATGACAGCAAGAAGATCAAGAACACCATTGTGAATGGAGTGCTACAGAACACAGAAAACTCCAACAAGGAGGCAGTGTCCGACTGCCTGGAGTTCAAGGACATCGGCAACTCTGTCATGCGAACTACAAAGTCAAAAATGAGAAGGCAGGAGGGCATCTCCAGGTTCTACATCATCCAGGTGGTGTTCAGAAATGCATTAGAGATAGGGTTTCTGGTGGGTCAATACTTCCTGTACGGATTCAATGTCCCTGTGGTGTATGAGTGTGATCGATACCCTTGCATAAAAGATGTGGAGTGCTACGTTTCCAGGCCGACAGAGAAGACGGTGTTTCTGGTCTTCATGTTTGCAGTCAGTGGCCTTTGTGTGGTGCTGAACTTGGCAGAGCTCAACCACCTTGGCTGGAGGAAGATCAAAACTGCTGTGAGAGGAGTGCAGGCCAGGAGGAAGTCCATTTATGAGATCAGGAACAAAGACATGCCCAGGATGAGTATGCCCAACTTTGGGCGCACTCAGTCCAGTGACTCTGCTTATGTGTAACTGCCTGTTCAATATACATGAGTACATGAGGAGGCTGCTGGAAGTAATGATCAATATCAGGGTATAGAGTTTGGCAGGGGAGTGATTTTTTATTGTCTTTAATGGAGAGACAAAGATGGATAAGACATTTGTCTAATTGACGTGAAGAAGGCACTGATGAAGAATCGTGTAAAGTGTTTATAAAAAGCATCATGTATGTGAACACCCCGACTTTCCAGCCATACGTAACACCTACGTGGGCATTATTTATTTTTTTGTTTTAACATCCTTCACTCTTCTGGTTTGGAACTAATGAAGTGTGCAGTCAGCGTTTTAGCACATCCCAATGGTGTTGGATGGGGATTAGGGCCTGCCTTTGTGAATGGGGGTATTGTAATGTAGAGGAGAAGGATAAACACAAACTATTGACACAAAAGTAGGAAGCACACTTTTATCTTAAATAGTATTCTATTCTGGAGCAATAACTTTCCCTTGACAAAGCTACTCCGATGATGCACTATACACTTTTATAAAACTGGGGCCCTCAGAATAGACGGATTAAATGAAAAAGGTCAGAATCTGTGCAGCAGAGGTGTCCTCACCTCGGGTGTCTCATCATCAGACAAAATCCGATTGGTTATATAATTGAAAAGTTGGTTGCGTGACTGTTTAAAATACTGTGCATTGACAATGTGCATACAGTGTGGGTTACCTTAAGCGATTGTTTTATTGCTGATGTGAGTCGTCTATATTTGGCTTGTTCACATGTACACGGGTACTTTTGAAAAAAAGCTTTCAAAACAAACATCCCTTTTCAGACGAGGGTTTTAGCAACCTTTCAGAAATAATCTCTGTCCTTAATAACACATTTGGGAAGCAAACGTTGGTGTCGGTGTCTGTGTCATTGTTTCCAAAAATATCAGTTTAACCCGTCCTGACTTCACCCTTGACTTTTCTATAAGGTCTGTTCTCAGCAACCTAAAACGCTGTTCATGTGTGTGCCAAAGGTCGAAACACATTGACAAGCTACGTTTAGAAGAAATACCCCTGTACCTGTTGTTTGGGCCTTTGTTTTCCTTTTTAGGCACTTCAGTATTCTCAAGCACCAGGTCAGACATATTTTAACTTTCAGGAATACCACAGTCCCACTGACGACTTAGATGTTAATGCCAAGGCTATTTATAAGTTGTTAATTCATAATCATACAAACCCCTGTATGTACATGGTATGTGGCTCCCCTTGCCTGGCAAAGTCCATTTGTATATCTCTCCATTTGTAACACAGGCTTTCTGTTATCAGTTTGAAGTCTCAGACTTGACAAAGCTCCTCCACAGCCACAAGACATTCAATCTGGCATTTTCACTGGCGGGGTACGATTTCCTAGTAACATGTAAACAAATGTTCATGTGGTCTTTGAATTGGAACCTGATGATGTAGCCCAATGAAAACCCGCCCCAGACCAAGAGTAGCCTGTAGTATTCATGCTTTTGGTCATGTAATGTGACTGATAGCAGTTGTCTTCTGATGTCTGGATGGACATTCAGTCTTGCACTAAGATGCCAAATGAACCTTTCTATCGGCTCTGAGCCATGATGGTGTCTCAGTGACGTCCCAGTACCTCCAATCACAACTCTGACTCACAATCTCTGGTAGTTGAAAGGGCCTGGCTCTTCTTCAGACATTACAATACATTACACATTCTGACAGTTTATCTCTTATTTCAAATATCTTTCTCTGAGGAATCTCACTGTTTTGGATGCCTGTGCTCGCACCACTGACCTTAACCTAATTGATAGCTACTTTAGTTTAGCTAGAGGAAAACTGCCACCATTATTTTTTTTGTTACACCTAAGCGCCCATTTCTTTCATTTGTGATATTTCTTGTTTTCATGTTGTCAAGTGCCATACATATATATACACATATGCAGAGTAACCCCGATCCTGAGGCATGAGAAAACGGATAACATCACGGAGAGTATGGAAATGTTGTACTGTTGTCATTGTGGATTTAATTTTGCAACACAAAAATCGACCGACCAATGCATATTCCTGGGTTATTCATCTGATTTTAATCTTGACTGACTTAATCTTATTCAAGTGAAGCATAAATTAGAATTTCAATTGGAAGCAGCCAGGCCATGCATTACTGCCACTGGTGTTACCATTATCAAGTGTAATCTGAAGTATGCCACTGTTGAACAAATATGAAAGCATCTTTAATAAAACGGACGTTATATAAATGGGTTAAGTGTGGTGTCTGATGTTTAGGTGTTCATTGCAGCTGGCCACAAGGTTATCAGCAGCTGCGTGTTGGACAGCCTGTGGAGGAAAGGGAAATTAGTTTTGACATCCTGAATAGAGGTGGAGAGCTGCATTTTTTTATAAAAGGCCAAAACCAACTATGTGTTAGTCCATCTTTCAGTACTGTTTGATATTTACTTTTTTGAGCTCATTCATTCCTAGTTGAGATATAAATCCTTAACGTCACCTCACAAATTGCAATTTCATTTTTAAAAAGTCTCTATGTCATCTGATAAACCTGGTGCCTACATTACCCACAATGCAACTTAGCCACTGAGTGACATCACTGGAGGCAGTTTATCAGATTACATGTAGCTTCCTTTGGAGCCACAGAAGGCTTTATGCTACTTTGTTCACATTTGCATTAGTACTCCCCAACACCTGTAAACACACTTTCATGTGTGAAATTGGTGGAGTTACCCTTTAAAAATGTAAGAACAACTGCTGCCTTAAACATTAAGGTTAACCTTACTTCAAATTCAAGGTCTACTTCAAAGTCTTTTCTGTGCTGCCAAATTGTAAAGCTCCTGTTGGTCAGGTAGTTTGTTTTTGAGTCTTATTCCCAACTTGTCAAATACTCACACTTTTAGATGGCGGCCGATCTGACCTATGACCTCAAAGTGTCAGTATAACTATCTTAACAACAGGGGTTTTAGGTTAGTCTCACTCTAGAGTGATTGCCTGTCTCTATCGGATGTGCATCCCGTTGAGCTGTCATCACTTTCACCAGCACCTTCATGTTACCTACCCTCTCTCTGAGCCTCATGACTTTAATGGAAATCAAGCAACTGTTCTAGCCATCAGATGGCTTATTGGATTATCAGTTTCTAATATTTCCCACAGTGACCTTCCTGATACCACAGGGCAGGGCGACACTGGTAACAATACCTCCTGCTAAAAATAGCTGGAGTCTTAACTCACACAGCCAGTGTGTGTCCACACCCCGTCCCTGCTCTGGAAACACAACATCATCTGTATACGAAGCACTGAGACGGAAATACTCCAGAATATAACTCCTACTGCGTGTACACATTTGCCAATAATGCTACATACACAGATAAAGCCCATGTAGGAAGCAGACCTAGGTGTCTATGTGATGGTTTACAAAATCTCTGTTTCTGCCCATCCAGACTTGAACACTGAAAACAAGTTTCTAAACATCTCCACCCTGGAAGGAGTGGAAAAGTCCATTTCAGAGACCTAAAACTATGTTTACATGTGTACAAGAGGCTGAAATGCATAGAAAAAGACGAGTTTTAGGAATTACTCGTGTATGTGTAAACAGGGCCTTACTCTGTTGTATTCTTTGCCATTCAACTCTATTGTCTTACTCTCTACAATTCTATTCATCCATTTTCTGTTCTGTTCCATTGTCTTCGATAAGTCAGACTCCATTGTGTTATATTATATAGTGTTTGGACTCAGGCAGAGCTTCGGTGTACACTCAGGAGTTTGATCACCTCCACTCACCTCTACTCTTCACACTTTATACAAATGATTGTTAAACTGGCATTGCAAATAAATGTATATTGCAGTTTTCAGATGAGATTCCAGAGGTCAATTATGGAGGAAATGATTCCTCGAGTAATTGGACTGCCAGTATCACTGGCGCTGCTCATGCCTGCGTCAAGCGAGGCTGCAGCGGTGCTTCTTCTAGAGATTCAGTCTCGCCAACATATTCAACAGATTTATGGAGCAATACATTGTGTCGTCAACTCAAGTCACATCAGCTTTGTTCCGTGTGTGTGTGGACCTGCAGTTAAAAAAAAAACAAGAGACAGGCAGCAGAGGAAAAGAGAAAGGTGTTAGCGCGACTGATGACAGCAAAATCCAAAAAAGACTCTCATATTGAGCCGAAATGAACATAAATTATAACATAATATATTTAGTTTCTTTCTTTCAGTTCGGGCTGGTGGCCCCATTGGGGGGACGGGCGGCATGTGTGTAAATGTGACCGACACAGGATCGAATAAATCTGACAGTATCTGACACTGTGGGGCTGGTCGCCGCTCATGCCTTAAATCGGCTTATTATGGTCTGTGATCTGCGCATCTCTATCACTGATGCTCTGTAGATGGTACCAGCTCTGCCCGCTGTAGAGCCTTCCTGTCATGGGCCGTGATGAACCATGTCAGCTTGTGATGTCTCCAGTCAGGAGGCTTTCTATTGCTCTGCTGTAAAAGTTGACCATGATCTGGCTCTGGAATTTAGCATATGTACATCCCACGCTAAAAAAAAATGTTGCAGTAGACTAGAGCGTAAAATCCTAAAATCTCATCATAAACGTTTGCATGAACAACTTTAAATAGACCAAACTAACCAAACTTGCAGGAATCCACATGCAGCAATGCATCTTCTCCTCCAGTATCAGGTGACTGAAAGTGGGGTGTGAACTTGGTGTTACCACTTTAAAGGGGCACTCTGTGGTTTTGGAGAAGAAATATTTCAGAAATATGTATTTTTTTATTTATTAAGTGAATAAACAAATGAAAACAAAGTGTATTTATTTTTGTGTATAGGTGGCCTTTATTGTCAGATAGGGTTGTTTATCCATTGTGACTGTGGAGGAGGTAGAGTATATGTGTGTTTGTTGCAGTGTGTTACCTCCTGTCCATCCTCTCCGTCAGGCCAGGGCAGTGGCTTCTACAGCAGCACAGGGAGGAGCCACGTTACCTCTGAGCTCAGAGCTCCAGATAAGGAGGCACATGCACTGCCAGCCAGGACACATGAGCGAGCAACAGTAAGGGGGATCATTCTACCACACAATTACATTCGTCCATCTGTGGCTGTGGAGTAGAGAAGGGAGTTGATTTATGAGTACTATATATTTTATATATTAAGAAAATGTAGAAAGTTACTGTTAAACTCTAAATATCTGTCTTATGGACATGCAAGCCCCTCGCTGTACAATACAGGGAGAGGTTGTTTCCCTGAAAACAAGCAGGAAGTTTCTTAGAAGGCCTGCTCAATCAGGGAGCTTAATCCTTATTGGGCTATACACTCTAAGTGGATTAGTAAACACTGCCGTAATCACTATCACTACATATAGTAGCCATGCACTCTACTACTAATCTTGGTAATGTCTGCAGTCACACTCTGTCTGTCCTAACCACCCACAGGACACATCAGGATCATTATGCCTCTGTGTGTGAAAAGACCTGTCTGTATAAGGCTTTTCAGAAAGTAACCAGTCCATTCCAATTCCTGAAAAAGTGAGTCATTATTATGTAGATAAAAGTCAATATGAGTAGCCAGAGAAGCAGTTTTTGGGCTGCATTAGAGTGACGCCCAGTGAAAAGTTTTAAAGGATTAAAGCAGCCAAAGACCCAATCTGCAGCAATCCTTTCAGCGTTCTATTTTCTCCGTGTGCGGTGAGCAAATCCAGCAAGAAAATACTTTGTCTATTACAAATTGTGTCACTGCTGTTTGTGATTGTGTTTTTTATGTATTTATTCTTCAAAGATGAGCAGCAGACAGACACACACACACACAAAACACACAAACAGGCTGCAGGCATCAAAAAAACCTTCCCTGCAGAAACAACATATGGTGTCACATAACCAGGGGGATGAGTTAACAGGGAACAAGTCTTATTTTCTTATCAGCTATTTTATCCAAAATTACTGAGCAGTGTGAATTGGGTGGACCGAAATATCAATGTCTGTTTGTGATGAAAGCACTGCGCTTGAGACAAAATCTGTTGAGAACTTCTCAGCAGAGAGATTAAGGATGATTAAGGATGCGAGAGGAACTAACACATTTCCTCGGCAGAGAATCTAAACTAAAAGACGAGTCGGACAAAACACATTCATGGTCAGGGACATGGAGCTCTTCAGAGATAATGCACTCAATATTTAAATGCAGCGTAAAAGCAAGGTCCAAAGTATGTCCCCTATTGTGTGTGGGACCAGACGTGTGTTGAATAAATTAAAAGACTCAGTGATATTAATAAAATCATCTTTATAACAGAGGATAAAAATTCAGTGAAATCAGAAATGAAAGAACTATTAAAATAAAAATGCCATAAAACGGATTTCAACAACAATGAACTTTGGTTATTTGCAGTTCAAATGAGGAGAAAGTCCCAATGTTCAGTCAGGTGTACATAATTCTATAAATGGGCCCTGTCTCAGTCAGAAATAGAAAATTCTAACTTTTGGAGACAATGACATCATTCAATACGAAAGACTCATTTGCGATGTACCAAATATTTAGCAGCACAATCCTTAAAGGCAGAGACCCCTCACTAGCAACAGTGGTGGTCCAGGGGCCGCAGGCGGTGGGGTCTGTCTTGGCCATTGATCGACACACTTACCCTAACAGTAATGCAGTTTTTCCATCACATCTGCCGGCCTGGCTCTACAAGCCAATGGCGCACTTGTCTCGATCCCCGCAGTACTATCAAAGAATCAACAATAGAATCTTCACAATAAAAGCCCCCCGTTATTAAGTCATTTAAAAGCTTTGAGTATGAAGCAACATTCCAGGAAATGTCGTGTTTTCACCAGCAGTAACTAAACATGACTCCTAAACAGCTGAAAGTGAACATGATGAAACAGTAAAACACAGCAGATGTTTGAAAGAACAAACAGGATGAGAGAAACTAAAGAGATTCAGTCAGAAGCTACAAATGTACTGAGAGCTGAACACACTGACTTTTAAAAATCTCTTTCTCTCAGGTTTCCATCACAGACATGAGTACCAATTTGCAACACTCGTTATGGGTTGGCTGTAGTCGGGATATGTCACCACAGCCGAATTGGAGGCAGGGCCCTACTCGGAGCAGGTCCATTGCCACTGCGGCTCGGCACGAATCAGGGCCGTAAAACTGGTAATGGAAAAGCAAATCAGTGCGTCCCGGTTTGACTCGGCGCAGCCAAAAGTCCTGCTGGATAAATGGCACAACAATAGTCTGGATGGGGAAAGGAGCTGGCAAGTGTGTTAATGCCAGGGGAGGAAAGTAGGGAGGGCTAGTGCTGGAGTCAGAGGACTGGGTTGAAACCGGGGGAAAAGGGATTTGGGGGATGTGGGTGGAGAGTAATAGTCATACATCTGCACCGCATGCTGTATGTTAGCGGCTAGTATTCTTGAGCGGAGTTAGTTTGGGTGAGGCCCACCCCCCTTGAAAACAGGCCCAAAACAGATTAAAGTTATCAATAAAACTAGAATCGTGAGCCCTACAAGCAGACTGAAGCCAGGTGTGGAGGCTGAGAAGTCTGCTGAATAGAACGGCACCGCGGTCAACTGTGGGAGTGGGTCCTGAGAAATACATGGACTTTCCACACGACTTCAGGAGATTCAAAGAGACACTTAAAGGAGCCTTTGTCAACTCAGAATGTCAGAGATCTGTATCAACCGATCCCACAGAGAGTAATACTCTGTTTATGGAGGATGGGAGAGGTGGAAGCAGAATCTGGAACTTCTCGAGAATGAACGATGGAGGAAAGTCCTTCATATCCAGGATGCCAAACCTGTTGGCTAGGGTGAGGTCCTGAGGTGGAGCAGGTGGGGACAGGGGCTTTGCACCCTTGCTCTGGATGTGGAGTGGAACTCAACGGAGCCTTCACTCTACTCCGCTGAGGGGTGACTGCGAGCCTCAGCCGGGGTGCAACATGGAGAGGAGATAGCTGTTGCTTTCGGCTTTGCTCCCATGGTGA
Organism: Pagrus major; assembly: GCF_040436345.1. NCBI lineage: Eukaryota > Metazoa > Chordata > Actinopteri > Spariformes > Sparidae > Pagrus > Pagrus major. Next base: position 6,321,227 of record NC_133236.1, read on the forward strand.
TCCACTGCTCTTCAGGCTGGACTAAAACAGTGTCAGTCTCCGCAACTACTGAAATGATTGAGCCAGGCCAGGGAATGAGATGAGGTGGTTGCACCCAGATAGCTTAAAAGCAGTAAAAGTGTGCTTTAAACTTAAAATCAGTCCAGAAAGCCTCATCAGTAGGCCATATCAAGCTGACAGCCAACTTTAGATAACTTAAGACTAAAACTATAGATCCAGAGGTCTGATTGCAAAAAACGTTTACATTGTCAGAAGTAAAACAACCAAGTCCTAAAAGTGAGGTATAAAATTATGGCTTAAAAACTGACTTATTGTAATTTGGTACTGGTTTGCAATATAAATACACAGCTACAGTAGCTAAATGCAAAACACTGCTGCTGCCAAATTATCTGAAAAAGTCCATTAACTGGTGATGTTAAAACATCAGTGTTTTGTTCAAAAAGAGGTATCTACCATTTGTGAAACTGGCTCCTTTCTTTGTGTGACAAAAATGATTCCTTGCGTGAATATAAAACTTGTGATGAAATATCATTGGAGTTATTGGCAATATTAAGTCCTTTTCTTACAGAACAGAACATTTTTGTGGATACAGTTGTCTGTGTTGTTTAACAGTAAATGTCAGCTGTCTTTTATTCCTGAAAGAAATGTTTGTTTTGGAATGAAACCCACTCAAACCAAGCTTTTCTCTGAGATGCTTTGCTTGCCATCAGTTCTAGGTTAACATGTATGTAGCACACTGTACTAAAGGTGTGTAGCAGCATTGGTTCGAGTCACTTCCAATTAAACCAATTTGAAATGTAAAAAGACACTGCGGTTTACTTTCTTATGATAGAGCATCAATGATTACTCAGTTACTTATTGGCTGGATGGCACAACCTTCTCATGCTAAACACTTTTCTGTGTTTAAAATGGTGAAGAAAAATGATGAACTTAAAGTGAACTGACCCCTTGCATGCTGTTGATGCTGAGCTAAACATGTTTGCTAACCGTCCACAGGCGCTGAGGTTAACTTTCACATGACCAAGTGACTGACCTATCCGGGTATGTTTTCAGGTGCCTGATAAAGTTTGATGTGGTCGATCCAGCATCCTTTGTATTCATTCCGCAAACATTTCGATTGGCGATTCTTTTATTTGCACCTTGTGTGTAGTTCCTACGGGCAAAGCTTATGACAAACCTGAGAGCAGCAGCATTTGTTGTGCTCGTTGACAAAGTGTCATTGTCATATGTGGCCACACGCAGCGTGCACCAGGTGCGTAAGGTTCAGCTTGTCAGACATTTCTTAATGTTGATGCGTAAAAAAATTGAAAATAAAGATTGTCCACGAGTCCCAAATCTTGAGTCTCAAGTCTTTTGAGGGCGAGTCTCAAGTCAAGTCTCAAGTCACTGAGTGTGCGACTCGAGTCCAAGTCGCAAACTTGAGTCCCCATCTTTGATACAAGGTACCCACCTACCTGCTCACTTATTTGTGGCTGCTCTGGATAAGGACAGCAGATGCAGACAACCAGGACTCCATGCAAACAACATGAAAAACAGCCAGGGAGATGCAAGCTTTAGGCTGAGCTGCTCACAGATCCTTTCAGGCTGATAATGGTCCTGACATCCCAGTCTGCTGCTGCACTCTCAGGTCAGACAACATCAGCATCAGTTTTGCCAACATGTTACTGCATCTGCTCAATATGGAGGAAGGAATCAGGTGTAATATATCTTGTAAAAGATGGATATTTATAAATCACCTGAGTATAAACACTAGAAATAACCAGAGTTCCTTTGAATAAAATCATCGTAACAATCATATGAATCAGTCATTCCTGACCAGACGTACTTGTACAGTCATCAGAGTGTCAGACGAAACATTGCAAACCAGGAAAAACAAACAACCAGAAACACACTGTACAACTACTAGGGCTTTTGCATTGCCACTTTTGGCTGCACCCAGTCAAACCATCCTTTGTGTTTCCATGACCAGTTTTATTGCACAGAATTGTGCAGAGTAATGCCCGAATGTGTTTGGCCACAAGTGCATAGCTTGAAGCCTACCATCCAGCAATCTTGCAAGGTAAATTACTTTGCCATCTGGGAAACATTTGTGCGAAAGAGGGTGTTGCTTTTGAATTTCATTGACTCAAGATAAGTGTGTCATCAGTTAAAGCTACACTGTCAAGTGGGTTGCCCAGTTGTAAACTGGCTAGTTTGGCTAACACGCAATCAAAGAAGTTGATCAACTTTATTGCAAAATGGACCTTTAATTATAACAATAAATGGTAAATCACGCACAGATGGCATCCAGCTACCACGCATGGTGTTGGCCGTACCTCACAAATTTGGGTTTAGTGTCTTGCCCAAGGACACTCTGACATCTGGACAGGAGGAGGTGTGGATCAAACTGCCAACCGCAGATCAGTGGATGTCTACCTTCTGAGCCACAGATGACAATAACATTTAATACCGACTATTCAATATGTAGAACATGGTTGGTGTTTTTGGTGTGGTTACTTAAATGTCATGTTTTAATCGTTATTGTAATGTTTGCTCTGGTTTGGTCTTGGTGTTATTTTTTACAAACTTTGGCTGAAGAATAACACCAGCCTGCTTTGCGATGGAGTCAACTTGGCGAAAGCTGTTACTGCTACCAAAAATAGACCAACCACACGTGGAGATACAGGGAGCATAGACACACACAAAATACACAGTGTGTATCTTTTTTGTGAGCAGACAACAGGGGGCAGTGCTAAGCTCTGTGGTTTTGGGTCAGCAGCAGTTTACCCTGTGGCCAAGGCCTCAAGAGGGGACAAAAAAACCTGAGTGCTTGTCTGTGCCAGGCCTGTCTCCACCCGCAGAGCCAGAGCCTGAGGCCATGAGACCGCTGACATTCATCACAACATCCCACTGCCAGCAGGAGGAGAGGACCCAGAAAATGATGCAGTTTATTGCAGGTTCCTCGTTCTTTTTAGGAAATAACTTTTCAGGACAATTTCAATAACTATCTGTGCCTGACATGGAAGTCACGAGGATAAAGACAAAAAGAGAAGGGGGAGATAGGAGAAGAAAGAGAGAGGGGTCAAAGAAGGGGGAAATATTATACAGGTGGAGAGTAAGTAACAGGGAAAACAGAGGGGAAGTGAGAAAGTAATACAGAGAAGGAAGGAAAAGGAGAAGCAGAAGCAAAGGGAAGACAAAAAGAAAGAAAGATGGAAGACAAAGGGAGCAGATGAAATAAAGAACCCTCCTCTCCTTTCTCCATCTCACCTCTGCTGTCATCCACAGTAGCCCTCTGAACCCATCTCATCATACATACATACAGCGGCCACAATAATAGCCTATAGTCTCTATCAGAATACAAACACACAAGCTGTTCACTATCTGTAACTGTGTCGTCCTTGCTGAACCACAATACGAGCTGGCAGTTTCACGTTTTCAGTGCAAAAATAATCCTTGCTGCCTGTCAACCTAATCCACTCTCTCACACTTCTTTTTATTCCTAGTTTTGGACTGCAGTGTGTGTGTGTGTGTGTGTGTGTGTGTGTGTGTGTGTGTGTGATCATGAAAGGTATGACCCCCTGTCGCTGATCAGTCATGTAGTGTGCAAACCACAAAGACTGTAAAACTTCAGATTACAAGACAGAAAGTTGCGTAGTGTGAACAGTACAGCAATCTGACAACTCTGGAAATCATGTAGCAAGGCAAATAATTTATATGAACCTTTTGTACAATAAGGAGGAGGTTGAGAGAGCAATAACAAGACAGAAACCAAAAAGATGTAGGAAAAGCAGGTTGCCAGTTATTAGTAAAAATCATGAAGAGAATTGTTTTTAATGAGACAACATCTTATTTGCACCCTTTCAGCATCTCCATAGGGAAAGATTTCCAACAGACACAGCACCGACAGCTCCGTTTGATAACTGGAATGTTACAGTTTCAGAAGGACTCTGATGGATATCTGACCAACAGGAAACAGTCAGTCAACAGTAAAATCTATTAGATGTGTACGTGCGTGCGACCAAGCTCATGTGATGACAGCAGACAGAGGGGGGGATGCTCTACCATTCTGAGGGACTGTAGCTGCCCTGTAATGTTTTCTGTCTAACTTACATATTTTTAACACTGACTTGACACTCCAAGTCAATCAGCCTGCAGGCCACCAGGAATTATTATGGTCCTCACAGCCAATGTGCGCCTGCTATCAAGGACCGTTATAGTCCGCCATCTTAAAAAAATATTTACCACAGAAGGACAGCTTCTTCAAACAATACTGGCATGTCCATACAGTATTTACATTGAAAGGGTCATTTATCATTTTAATTGTTCCACCTGTCCATACTATCAATATGCCTGAAATACCAAGTCACACTTCAGGGCTCTGGTTTAGAGGGAAAGAGGGGATGGAGGAAGTGAGAGAGGAAAGACAGAGGGGGAGACAGACTGACAGAGTGGAAGAACCTGGAGTTTAATATGTGTGGACAGAACTGTGTCTGCCTGCTGCTGTTGTTCTATCCCCTGCTGCCAGTGTTAAGCTAGGCTAACCACGCCCTTTTTCCAGATCTGTACTCAGACAAGGTTGTTATCTTCTCATCCCACCCTCAGAAAGAAAGTCAATAATATTTCCCAAAATGTTTCGCAAACTATCCCTTTGTTTGTTTGTTTGTTGCTGAGATTACAAAAACTGGAATAATAATAAGCATTCTGACATTCATCATCACAGACATCACTGACATTCATGTCACTGTGCTCGGTGCCTTCTGCTCTCTGGTGTGATGTGATCTTGATTCTTTTCATACAGAATACACTGATTTCAATACAAAGTTGCAGAACAGTGTGTAACAGTAGATAACGTCAGTAAGGACTGAGGGGTAAAATATATATTTTTTGCAGTGGTTCATCCCGGGCTTTAGTCCTGGTGTCCCAAACCACTGGCCTACTTCACCTGAAAAACAATGAGACAGAGGGGCAGCTGCAAATCCCATAATCCACACACACTGCTGCGCTTCGGGGTGATTAAAGAGGCCAGACACAATCGTACTCTGTTTTGAATAACACCAATCCCAAATATGCCTAATGGTCTCTCCATCGAGGGACAGAGCCAGATGTAATAAGGACAAAGCCTGTTAGGAGGATTCCAACAAAACTGACTTCCAGGCTGTTAATCATCAGAGCGGCATCTTTGGCACTGCAAATCAAGAAATGCCCAGGAGTATTTCCTTTGGTTAACCCTTCACCCAAATTAAAGTCGGTATTGTCATTGTGCAAAACAACAAAAGAGCAAACCAAACACCGGCTCACGGCTGTTTTGCGTTTTTCACATTTTTAGTGGCCACCACAGGGAGGGTGAGCCGGGCGCTGTTCAGCTGGTATTGGTTGGGATAAGGAGATTTCTGTAAGACAATTTACTTATTGCAGGATGAGGAATGATTCCCCATCCTTCATCTAAAGCCAATCATATGCTTATAGAAGCTTTAAGGGTAATCCAGGATGCTCCTGGATTGAACTAATCTAATCTTGTGATTTATGAGTAATGCATTGTTGTTAAAGTGAGCCATCTTTCTGAGGTTTAAATGAGGGTTAAGACCAAACCTTCCTGCCTGACACGCTAATCTTGGGCCCCAGAAGGCGTCTTCCAGCAGCCCACAGTGACTTTACCTTAACAAAGGTACAGCGGAGATCACAGGGGAGCTCCTTCCTTTCCTTTCTCCTCGATGACTGTGACAGTCCCACTGCTGGCTGAGAGGATTCAGGGTAATGGCTGTGTTGTGTGCACTTCCAGGTGTCAGCACATTGCACATAGGGATGTCACAGCAGATATTTCATGGTGTGACAGTCCATCTCATCAAGGAGTGACCTCCAAACCAGCATGTCAGCAGGATGACTCGTGACGCTGAGACGAGGGGGAAGCTGCACCACAACAACAAACACAAACACTGCTCTCTCTTTGTTTGTTTGTCGTGCAGTCTGTCTAATCGCTCAGGTTGCTAGGAGTGCTGTCACGCCCAGCTGTGGACCTGACAATGGACACCAGCGCAAACTCAGAACCTGCAAGACTGCAAGAACAATTCATGTGATTCAGATGATTCAGAGGCAAACCACATTTAACAAATAATAATGAATTAATACAAATATACAGTGTACTGTACACACCAGGGTTAGACCGATTACCTGGGCAGATATTCAGCATTTGTGTGTAAAAATGTGCTACTCTGAAACCAATGCAACATCTCCTCATACAATGTCCAGCCCACGACACTATATGATTGGTCACACGTCACAATTAGAGGTGTGAATCCATTCGATTACGATTACGTGTCAGCTGTCAATGTTTCGAATGCAAAACGATTCTGGATGCATCTCAGTGCATGGCATCCTCAATGATCCGGATTACTGCACATGGTGACTTTTTCATCATTTAAATTTCCCTTTTATTCAGAAAGTCCTTCCAATAATCAGACTACAGCAATGTACAAAATAAAAGCTGCATCTTTTTAATAAATAAGCATCATAAAAAGAGGTTGCACTTTATTTTAGAATACACTAATGAGATGTAATAAGCTCTACTTTTTGTCAAATTAAGACAAAAACTACAAATAATATGGTCTACATTAGACAGTAAACATACACCGTTTTAAACTAAGTAATCTAATAAAGACGTAATAAGCCATAATTTGTATCAAATTAGGCAAAAACTAGAAATGATATGGTCTTTATTAGACGGTAAACATACACCGTTATACACTAACTAAACTAATAAAGACATAATAAGTGTTGTGTTGCTAATTAACCTCTAAAAATGTCTAATAATGGTCTAACAAGGTTTTATTAGCAACAAATTACCCTGTAATAAAGTAAAACGACATTAAATAAAGCACAAATAAATGTGTCATCCTCTGAACTCTTTTGTTTTTTGTCTGACCATTATTAATATGGCACTGCATTTGTCAGATCAGCCTGTGTTGTCTTATTAAGCCACCGTAGGTCCATGTTAGTAGCATTAGGTTGCTGTCTACAGTATTATTTGGTAGAAAAGGTAAAATAGTGTCTAATTAATATATTTTGGATCTGATATGGTCTTGCATTTGATTTCTTATTGCGTAATCTTGTGAAATGTATGTAGTAGTGTATGAGGATCTCCTATTTGGTTTCTAATTAAAGTATAATTCAGTACAGTAGTGTCAAAGTATAGTACATTTTAGCTCTAATAATGCATTATATGCAGTTTCTAATTACAGTGTGATTTAGGTATTTAGGTGTATGGTTTATAATGAGGATATAAATAGAGATAATATTTATAGCTTTTACCTAATTTGATATCAGAGAGAAGACTCCCGCACACTGCTCCCACTTCACTTGCAATCAAGTTAAATGACAAATGACGTTGTCATTACACTTAATTGTAAGTGAAGTGGACAGTGTGCGGGAGTCTTCTTCCTGATTTTGTTGGGCTTCGGTCTTCTCCTACGCACCTGTCGACCTTAAGATGTGCAAAACCTGTACTCTGTGAATCCACCTAATTTGATATAAAATTCAGTTTGTTTCTTCTTAGTTAGTTAGTTAGGATATCACACTATTTTGATACTTTTATAATAAAGAACATATTTCTAGGTGTTAGGCCTATAACATTTTTATTAGATTACTTAGCATATAACAGTGTATGTTTACTGTCTAATATAGACCATATTATTTCAAGTTTTTGCCTAGTTTGACAAAAAGTATGGCTTATTACATATTTTGAGTGTACTCTAAAATAAGGTGTGACCCAAAAACAAAACACTGATCCATCTGCAGTGCCTTACACATTTGTTGTTATCTACGTACAAAAATACTGTTTTCACATGGCAGCTTCAAGATGAGGCATCTATTGACTCTGCTGCACACACCTCTCTCAGAGTTGGACAGTTGACAGTGCCTCATCAGATCTTGGCTGATTAGCTGGGCTTGCTGTAACAGTTATTTATGGCTGCAGACGTTAGCTTCAGGTGAAAATGGCTAACGTGATTAGTAATTGTTGTGATACAGAAGTCACGCTCAGCTCATGCTTCCCAGCAAGTTCATAAAATCTGGCATGTGCCCCGAGATGTTATTATCACTCTCAGATGATCTCTGCCTCCCTCTGACATACCTCCTACATAAGTAACATAAGCCTAATGTCCGCCCATAATTCAAAGCATTTGAACAACATCACGACTTAACTTTATTGTCCAGCTGAGGCCAGACAATCAACAATCAGCATAAGCTGCAGACTCTCGATTATGCTCCGTTTCTGCATCAGTGCAGAATCTTCCTTGTCTGCACTGTGATGCATCTTATAATCGAGAAATTTCCACACCTCTAGTCACAATTAATAGCCTGTAAACACTGAATTAAATGAATCTGCAGAGTAACTAGTAAATAAATGTATCAAATAAATGAAGTAGCAGAACAGTGTAGCAGAACATGGAAATGCTGAAGTAAAGTACCTGAAAATGTTACGTAAGAGACAAACAAGCAAGCCAGTTTTTGGGGACTAGCTACCTTGTGCCCCTTCAGTTATATTTAGACATATCTGAAATTAACAGGAACATAGTTAACAAAACTGTAACAAATAGAGTATAGGATGAAGACAGTAGGTTTAGGTTTTGTGACTGTATGTGGCTAGTCTGACTTCCTAATGGACCTCATGCAGAATGCCCTCTACACCTGTGTCACATCTTTCTACAATACTGAGAAATGAAACAAGTCAGGTCATTGAATATGCACATACTGTCCGTCATCTGTCTTTCAATCTAGTTTACAGAGTTCAAGCAAGGCTGCCAGGCTGCAGTTTTAATCACAGCTGGACCGCAATCTGTCACCACTCACCAGAATACTATTCTTGCAATATGCAAACTATGTTTCATCCACCTCAAACTGTGAATTGGTGCTCACCCCCCAGCTTGTCAGTAATTTGCTGAGGATCAGATGGGTGGTTTACCAGGTAGTGAAGCAGAGAGCCTGACCTCCAGCCCATATGGCCTCGTCTGAACTGTCCATTCCTCAACAGCCTGTTTCTCTCCGTACCTTGCCCTGTCCATGAACCACCGTTCCTGAAATAACCCCCCTACACACACACACACACACACACACACACACACAGAGAGAGAGAGAGAGAGAGAGAGAGAGAGAGAGAGAGAGATACTTATGCTCACCAGTTTCACAAATCAACTCCTGTTCAAATAGGGATGTTCTCTGTAAGCTTCTTAACACATGCAGTGTTTCCCACACATGGACTTATTTAATTGTTTTATCTGTCAGAGAGAGTGACACCACCTGCCATTGAGAGACAGAGACAGAGAGAGGGAGGGAGAGGGAGAGAGAAAGAGATGGAGACAGGGAGAGACAGAGAGAGAGAGAGAGACAGAAAAAGAAAAATCCCCCCATCACAATATATTTCTGAAGAGACACCAAAATTCTCTTAAAATTAGACTGAATTGTCGTTTCTTTTGACTTTGGACAAATGATCCAGTCAGATGTTGGATGGTGTGAGCCTGTCAAACTGTAAACTTGTGCCCATGTCATCCAAACTTGATGCAACTTCCTTGGCACACATTAACTGAAGAATGGTTGGTGATGGACGTAAAATAGTAAATTAATCATGATGACAAACTAGAAACTCCTATTGAAAACCATTTGGACCTTTTAAAATGTCTTTCCTTATTCATATGCTCTTACAACATAACACACACATGGATAGTGTGACAATGTTTTGTGTGTGCAGCAGCAGCTGAGGTCAGAGTTGCCTGCTCACAGCAGGACCATATGGTGTATACTTTTTCAGTCACCTTCAGCCTCACCCTGCCTCGCCCGCACTCACACCAAGCATCGCCCTGACAGACCAACACATCACCCGTACCTCACCTATGCCATGTTCCATGATCTCGCATCCATCATTGAGGTCCTGACTTTTCCACCTGCTCCTTGTTCTCGGTCTCTCTCTCCTACTTGGTGCTTTTAACCAAAAGGCGCACTTATCAACAAGAGTATTGATAATATGATAAGAGGTAGGAAGAAGGGGGACAATCCATTTCAATCAGGAGAGACTCGTCAATGAAATCAAGCAAAGGTTTAAGTTAAGTAATAATGAGGCTTGGTAGAAAGTCTTTGGTGCTTAGACTCTGCAGGGAGATTTTGTGATTGAAGGGCGTCTGCCATGAAGCAGCAGGAAGAATCCCCCCATGATGGAATCCAGACACTGGTGGTGGCTGACGAGTCCTGAGACAGATAGGCTGATGAGTGAGAGGAGTGAATGAAAGGATGGTATGAGAAATAAACTAAAGACTGAGCATGTGAAAGAGTAGTCTTCCTGTCCGAACTGTCGCTAGAGGTTCATATCAACTTATGACATTATTCTAATTAAATATTGGGTTGCTGGGGGCAAAGCAGTCAGGTAACATCAACACTTTATTCTCACCTGAACCTGGCTGTTTGCTGAAAAAAACAAAACAAACTTCTATCCATCTATGGAAAAACTGACATTTGTTAAGGGTCATATATGAAATAAGAGGGGGCTTTGGCACAGTCAACAGCTTAACTGCCTCCAAATTCATCATCCATCTTAAACAGGAGAATACACAGAAAGAATGAGACTTGACTTACAGTAATTAGTTGTCTTCAACTCAAGTTAAGTTGTCTTAGCGTTAACCTCTCTCCTCCACGCTGCTCCTTGAGGAGTCCCGCCCAAGGTAGTCTCACACTACAAACACACCACTGTCAGCGCTGTGTGCCCGTGGTAACAGAGAGAGGAGAGAGGAATTACAGCAAAATGCAGTAAAGACTGTCACATAGAGCTGAGATGATCCTAAACAAGTGCAAATACATTAGACAAATAACATAAACGTCATGTCTCACACTGTTATAGTTTATGTTTTCCACTGTCACCCAGTAATGATAATAAATAAAATATTTTGTTCCCTTCAGGGATACAAGGAAAATAATAAAGAAAGATAATCTAATTCACTATGTATATATATATATATATATATATATATATATATATATATATATATATATATTTGTTTTGTTTTTCTTTTTGAGGTGCTGAGATGAAATTTAGAGGTTTAAAGAAAGACTTTAGCTGCATCCCATCACACATTATATCCCTGTCTCCTAAATGCTCATATACAACTAACTTACATTCACATACTGTACGAAATATAATGTCTGCTGGAATACATTATTAACATACTAAGAAAATTGTTACGGTGGGGTTTTTTGTTTGGACCCTAATGCAGAGATCGGAGACAGGAAGATGGTGAGTAGAGGATTTATTTGTACAACCTAGTTCTCCTTGAGGGAAACGTAGACGAGAAGACCGGGCTTGCAGGCAGTGTTGCCAGATCTTGTGGGAGAAACAAGCAACCAGCTCTATGGAAACAAGCCCAAAAAAGCAACTTGGCTCCTCAAATAAATCAAATAAAGCCCAACAAGTGACCTAACCTACCACATTGTGTAAGAAAGAGGCCACTTGATAACAGTATATAAAGGGACAGTAATGTAATAATCTAGTGCCGAAGTGGTGGAGAGACCAGGATAATAAAGCCAGAGGGTGAGTTGATCTGAGACAGGTGTGCCACTCTGCTGCTGACGCCTCCCCCCAACGCCGCCCAGGTTACACTGATTATGCCACCATGTTTTTAGGCTTAGTTGATCTTGCCCGAGTTTCCACAAAACAATGAACCCAGCAACAATTACGCATACTGCATATAAACACATTTAAATATGCTAACTCTTCACAGGCTGTAGAAACTCACGTGCCATTCGAACGGGACCTGCCTTTGCAACACAACACTAACAGCTGTTCATATAGGTATGCAGGCACAGCAGCGTTAGAAACGTCTTAGCTTGTGCCTACTAGCAGTTTTTCTCATACGCTTGTCCTGTAATAGGCAAAGAATTGCTGACTTTCCTTTCCCAATAGCATGTTCCAGGCAACAGTTTTAGTGCAAAAGACTTCATGTCAGAAGTTGGATTCGAATCCACTTCTCCAGGGGAGACTGCACATTATAAACACTTCTGAATCTCATTTGGTAATGTTATCTATTAAGGTGGCTTTTATGTAGGTATGAATAACAGCATTTCGATAACAAGATGTTTTGACTATGAAGCAGAATATTTCTACCCCATCCTTTAAATTGAGGAATATATTGGGGGGTTGTCATATGAGTATTTACAAGACTAACGCCAGTGTTGCTTATATGATAAACAATAGTTTTCACCGGCTGTGGCTCAGGGGTAAAGCCAGCATCTTGTTATCAGATTCCCCTTGTCTGCATGTCGAAGTGTCCTTGGGCAAGATACTGAACCCCAAACTGCTCCTGATGTGCTGGTCGGCACCTTACATGGCAGCCACCGCCATCAGTGTATGAATGTCTGTATGAATTACTGTAAGTGGCTTTGGACAAAAGCGTCTGCTAAATGCCCTAAATGTAAATGTCATACAGTTTTCATTTGTATATTAGACTAGGCTACGTTCATGTTGATAATGTAGTATAAACGTATCCCTCACACAATCACTTGTTTATGTTAATGATAGCTAGCTACTGTTGTTACAGTATTACAGCTGGGTTGTCAATATTATATCCGTTTTATTAAACGGCAGATTATTTAAACTGACTATCATATGTTATGTTACACTGTCTCTTCTGTTTCATTGGAAGCAAAACCTCTGAGCTATTTACTATACTTGATATTACCAAACATTAACAGAATTGCCTAAGAAGATATACAGTTAGCTTTCTAATGTATGATATTTTCCACCACACACTATAAGAACACATATTTATAATGAAAATCAGGTTAATTCATGAGTTTGGGGTTTTTCATAGGATTATTACAATAATTCAAGGTCGATGGTCTGGCTGTCATGTTCCAGCACTTATGTGGTTTTTCATGCATTTATTTCATCAAAGGCAATGTCTTCAAAATCCAAATTGCACAGGCTGATGGCAGACTCAGAGTGGATGTCATGCCTGAGAAAGTTTGCCAGCTCCCAGGCAGACCAAGTGGTATGAGCTGTATCAAATGGTATGGATATATTCATAGCACAGTATATTGTGTTAATTGTTATTAATTGTACTCATTATAACTAACTCGTTATAACACGATAACAATTCAATTCAATTAAATGTACATTTTTAAATTGAGAAATGTCCAATTCAGACACATGGACAGAAGTCCTTGTTCGGTGAAGTGGGGAAGTGTGTGTGTGGATTTTACACTCAGAAGGTAACACTGGTCAATTGAAGACTCAAGTAGTGTGTGTGTGTGTGTGTGTGTGTGTGTATGTGTGTGTGTGTGTGTGTATCAGTACACAAACTAATTAACGATGTATTCACTCTGCCATGGAACAACAGCTAACTGGAGCAAGTATTGTTCAGGGGCCCCCAGGCACACAGACTGCAGCAGTGGGTCCGGTCCAAAGGGTTATAGGGCAGCAGGGTGCAGCGCTGAGACAAGTGCTGGGAGCGAGCGGCCATAAGCAGCGACCATCATTGAATTTGTTAATGGTATTTGGACAGTTTTAAACACCAATAAATTGACCATGAATATTTGACATTTTGTTCACTGATAGTCTGACAATATAGTCCTCTCATGGCACGGCACTTTGCTTTATTGCCTTTCAGCTTACAAAGCCCAAGCTGCTGCAAAGCCAAAATTTAGTACAGCCGGAAAAGTAACCCGGGTAAGTAGTGATCAGATAGCAACTGTTTAAATTGGGTTATTATTAAGTTACTTACACTGAACGCTTTACAGACCCAAGTCACAGACCCCACTAAAGGAAGTACCAGTTCTCCAGCCAACATTGCTGTCTCAGTGATTAATGGTATAACTCATTTTTCGAGTACAGTTATTGTAATTGTATTTCTAAACACAATTTTTCCCCTCATAGATCGGCTGTATGAAACAATAACTTCAGGTTTGATTGTGTTGTAAATGCTGTGAATGTTTTAACTAATGTGAGTATATTTTTTGCCATGCTTTTACAGGCTCCAGACCCTCTGACAGATGCTTGAGTGCCTGTCCTCAGTCCCATAGCAGTGTGTGCCACTGTGCCAGGAACTATTTTTGACATTTCATTTCATACTGTGTAGAGCGTCAGCAGTGTCTTTTACTAGTATTAAGTATGTTTATGCATTGTTTTGTTATTGTTATTGAGACTGCTGGTCCAGGACAGAGACACTTAAAGCTTCAAAAACTCAGCTGCCCAGTTTATGGTCAGAGGGCTTTTCACCTCACCACAAATGGATTGTGAAGACCCTATTGAAGTTGGGCCCCAAGGGAAAACTAGAGCTTCAAGACAACCTGAAGCTCTGCTACTGTCCACCACAGTCAAGCCATCTTTACCACCAGGCTCCTGCTCCAGACCACTTTTTTGCCCACCCACTTCTTGTCTGGATGTCCTACAAATTGTGGAAGGTGAAGGTGGTCTGTCCCAACCCTGCCTGTGGGCGGCACCAACTCACAGGAGTGGGGCTGCACAAGAGGCCATGGCAGGTCCTAGATGTGGACAAAATTTACAATATGGTGACAGAGACTCTGACCTGCACCAAATGTAGATCCACCCATGTGTCTTTAAGCCAGACTGTCCTTGCTCAATTGGATTTGGCTCACAGATCAGAATTTCGGGTCATCCTCACACAAAAGAGAGTAACACCTGTTTTCTCTCTTGCCTTGTCAAATAGAATTATGTAAAACATTCTTATTGATATATCTGTCTATGACCAAGGTTTGCGTGTGACATCTGGGTGATCTGGCTTCTGCAGGTGAGAGGCCTGGGTAACAGCCCAACGCGGGTTTTAAAGCAGCTGAGGGAGAACTACACAGAGGAGTGGCTGCATCGTGTAGCAAGGTACACCACAGAGTGTGTGGACATCCTTGGGACTGTTGCCCATGGCATTCCCTGAGCCTCCAGAGCCTGCTGTGGTGCTGATCTGTAAGTGGCTTCTCTCAGTTTACAGCCAGGACATTTTATCAAGGCTGGAGGACATCAAGGCTAGAATAACATCGATCTATGGCACCATTCTAAAAATGGATTCAACCAAAATGGTTAAATAATCTTTTTTTCTTTAAAATATGCTGATATTATTAACTACTTCCTGTATTTCCAAATCATGTTCACAGAGGCACTATACATTTTGTACCAAGAAGCTTGCCGGAACAGCCAAGGGGTCAGCACTCTGGCTCACCTCTGTGGGAAATGAGTATGGTCAGATTGTCATAATGGAGCTGGTAAAGATATCCCAGCAGGCTTGTGTAGACCCTCCTGTTGCCTTATATGTTTGAGACCAAGCTGAAGGCCAGGTTCAGCGGGTGGCCAGACCTTACTATAAGGCTGGATATCTGGCACTTAATGCGCCAACTTGCCTTGGGGTGCACAACAGATACTTATCAGCTGTACCCAATCTTCATGTCACACTTATCAGCATGCTTGATATGCAAACTGAGGATTTAGATATGATAAGTGTCAGTGTGATCAATTTAGAATATGAAGGTACATAGATAAGAGCCTTGCTCTTTGCTATTTTTGAGGACATATGCACATATATTTGATTAAATCCACTGCATCAATGAAGTGTCATTAAAGGTCAGTGATGGTTTTACATTGCTTCATGTTTCATCATTTGCATAAGCTGTTGATGACCAAAATGTTCCTTGATACCGGCTTGTGGACAGACTTGCTGAGTACTTGGTGGAGCTTTGGGATTAGACCTCTCTCTGTCTCAGCAACCAGCAGGCGAGCACAGTTATAGCACTGTGGAGGAGCCTGGGTGAAGGTGACAAGCAGCAGGTGGTTTATGCAGCATGACATCAGGAGAGACCTTTGAGTGGACGGTTCAGAACACCAGCCTGGAGAGCACCGCCGTTGCATGTTAGGTGCGAGTACTGCACCTGCTCAGTGGCCTGACTGCTGTCGGTTGGTGGAAACATTTTTATAGGACTCTGTGATCTTCACCCCAGCCCAGTAATGAAGGTAAGAGGGCTGATTCAAGGTGGTCCTCAATTCTGAGGGACTATCATAAGATTAGGCAGCTTGTGGTTGGCAATTCTCTGGTTATGCAGGGAACAGAGATTCAGCTGGTGGAAGTGAACCAGAACATCCTTCTCCAATGGCACAACAACAGACATAAGAAGCAGGAGCTCTCTGTACTGCTCCAGGGCACTACATTGCAAAAGTGTGGCCAGTTCCACACTGCTGACACTGGACACAGCCAGTACCGTGACAGAGTGTATTGCCCTCTGTCTGAATCTATTCCAAAACACCAGTGGTTGGAGCACATGACGAAAAAGTTCCCTAAATAATGAGGTGAAATGTATTGTTAACAGTTGTAAATAATAGTTGGATTGTAAATATTGTTTATCAAAATATTGATATATTCTGTGTTTACTGTAAATAGTTGTATGAAAAATCTAAATTTATACATTTGAAGTCTTCATCGTATTTGCTGTACTCTCCGTGGTCTGTTTTAATTAAATCTTTCAACAGTGTTTATTTCTTTTTTCTATGAACAAACAAAACTGGAAGTGAGTGTTTATAACAACACATTTTCCCCCTTTTCCTCTCTTTTCCCCTTTCTTTTCCTCTCCCCCCTTCTCCCCCCTCTAATAATTGCAGCAACAATATTCAGATCAAGCAAAATTTTCATGTAACGTTGTGTCACAAAAAGTCTATCGCCGTTGATGCTCATGCCGTTAATGTCCGGACTTTGACAACAATGAAGGAGAGGAAAATAATCACTAATCGAGGCCTTCTGCAGACACCCAGATCTGTACGATAACATCTACTCATACCGAGACAGGACAAATAAGGAGCTGCAGTGGAGGGAAGTGAGTGAGAAAGTCAGACTATCAGGTAAGTCATGTCAGCACAGCATAGCTCTGATCGATCCAAACTCCATTCGGGGAACAAGCATTTTGAAAGTTGTTTGCTGTTTCAGATCACAGAGAAATCTCTTCGTTTTGGAAGTCTCAAACCTGAAGGCGGAGTCATGACATGTTGCAGAGTTGTAATAGTCCTGTCATTTATATTTCTACTGTCATCTTCAACATACTTCAGGATTGGACTACATCAGGCAACACATGAAAGAAGCTTCCCTGCAGCTGATCCAGTTCATCTGATGAAGATGACCTGTTCTCTGCCCTGCACTCATCTCAAGGACACGACAGCTCCAAACAACTGGACGGATACTTGGCTTGGCTCAGTATATTGGGAGGGAGGGGTGCATTTCGAGCTTGTTTCTTTGTTCTTGTCATCCGTTTCTTTTATCTCTATTGTTCTTCTCCTCATCATTTCTGTCTTGCTGTTCGTATAATGTCCTCTGTGTGTGCTCTGGAGATGAACAAGTGGAGCTGCACTACACACAACTGCTGTTGCCAATTCAAGACCACAAAAGCCTTAATGCTTGCGTATAGTTAACAGCATGAAATGTAGCTTTTAGCTCACATAAAATGATTTCTGAGCGAAAAAGGCACATGCTGCTAAAACTCATTGTGTTCTGAACTACCGTAGATAAACATAAAAACACACACCTCCCTGTCCCACTTTCATCAGCTCCCAATAGTAATGTACGTGTGTCCTTAATCCTCCTCCACAGTCTAGCGCTACTATTCTGCCTCAACCCCCACAAGAGTTTTCTCTCTGTTACGAGGGACTTCAGTCATAAATCTGCTCAGAGGTTTATCACACATCTGTCTGTCAGGTTTTTGAATTAATGTTCATGTTCTGTTCTGTTTAAAGTTCACTTCCCGTCCTTGTTAAAACAGCAGTGCACAATGCATGGGCCTCCAGATGTTCGCTGACAGATGTCACTGTCATGCAAGAATTAACACAATACAGCAATGCATATAACTGTACCTCTACTTGGAGGGTCACGGTCCTGAGAGGATCATTCCTATCGATGTCGGTTACCTTTCGTCTAATGCCTCAATCTAACAGCAAGGGGAACCGTAAAGATTGACGAGATCTACTGATTGTTTCCCCCTTCATGTAATGAATGACCGACTTGGAATGCAAAACAAAAATATATATTTTTTTTTATTTAAGCTTTCCACTCCCCATTTTGAGATCCCTTTTCTTATTTCCACTGCTGTTTTCAATCTCATCTTTAAGCTTTCAGTTTGAGCATTTCCTTTTTAGCTAGCATTTTAATTTTACCGTTTCATTTTTTCACTTTACATTTTCACATTATCATTTTACATTTTACATTTGCTTTTTCAATTTCCTTTTTCTTTTTAGGATTACTTACAGCCTGATTATTCCTTGTAGTGTGATAAAATAATATTTTGATTGTATCTCTTGTAATTTTGTATTTGGACTTTTTGATTTTAATTATGAACAAAAATGTCGTCTGTACACAACAAGCTCTGGAACTGGAACTGTGAATTGCTGAACAACCACTTCTGACTGAATTTATGAACGCACACATATTTATAACCCAACAATCAGTGGGCTAATGGTTACTTTTAATCATTAACCATGTTTATGTAGTTATTGATGCACATGCACATGTTTCTAAATACATTTTTAGAAGTTGAAGAGTTGTTGACTCTACTTTCTTTTCAAGCCTCAGATTTCAGTGCTGGTCTTATGTCAAGCCTTCCCCAGTCACCTTGCAACTTATGTGTCAAACACTGACATTTATTGACTGAAAGAAATGTGTCTGATCCTCCCTTACATTTCAGCAGCTTATGGTGCTGAAGAGTCTCTTTTTTTGCTCTGTGGGCGCCATCTTGTGGTAAAAAGCTAAACAGCTTATAATAATGATAAATATTCAAAAAAACAAAACACAGCTCAACATACAGGATGAGGCTTATTTAATGGGTTCAAAGACAGGAGTGGGGACATGGTCACTAAGTTAATACATCAGAGGCACATCACATACATTAAACTGTAGCCAAAAGCAATAAACCAAACATAACCATAGTCCAAGTCCAAATTAAATAAAGCTCTTAGGAACAAATACTCCTTACTGTAATCAGTTTTACACCAAATTACTGAAAGAGTCATCAACATGAAGGCTTTCAACTAAAGGCAACATTTCAACCTTCTGAATTCATCCTGACATTTCTACACAGAACAGCTTTACTCACAGTGCTCACTTGGGAACACTTCTTAATGAAAAATACTCTGACTTACCTGACTCGCCTTCACTTGACTCTCCAGACCTCTCATGCAAACTTAAAACCCATGACAACATACACAGACCAGAAGACACAGGACAGCAGACGAAAACTAATCATCCAACATTCGGATGAGTGTTCAGGACACATCGACGTGAACAATGACGAGAACGTAGATTTGACAACATCACAATACAGTGTGCACTGTTAACTGCACAGACACACAGACACACACACATATCAGGAACACAGAATGATGACAACAAGTGGTGATAAAGTGCAGAGTACTATAAAATCAAACATTTAGTGCACTTAAAAAAACAAAAGCACCATTCACGCAGAGCACTGCCACCTGTCACATGGATCTTAGGTCAGACAAGTAGGCTACCTTGTGCTGGGTAAAAACAATTTGATGTTTATGAATAAAAAATCAATAGGAGTGTTTAAAGCTAATTATACAAAAAACAATGTTAAGCTACTGCAGCTTAAAGTCCAGCTTTCTCATAAACAACAAGAGATTAATCTGATAACAGGAAAAACATTCAGAGTGAACACATTGTAGATGATCCCCGTGAGGCACAAGTGTCAAATCAAAAGGTGGTTAAAGTGTATTAAGTTTTTTGGCTGCAGTCAGTTATAAGAGAAGCAGTTTAGTTACAGTCCAAAGCCTGAGGGTCGCTCCTCTCCAGTCCTCTTCTCACAAACAGGCTTTCACGAGGAGTTAGCAGCATCTGCTGGGCCCAGACTGCATCACAGAGCGTTAGTGTCCATGTTACAGTAATCATCTCTAACACCCTGAAGAGCTCCATTCATCCTCCAACAGACTCTACTTTGAGTACTTCAGGGCCAGCTGCATGGGTAATAAAACATCAAAAATACATTTGTTGTAGTTAAAACCAATACAAACTCATATTAAAATCTGTATTATTACATATATTATGTAAAGAATAATGACTGATGAGGTGTCCATTATTAGGAATTAATGGATGACCTAGAGGGCAGAACTGTTGTCTCTGCAGAGTCCATTAACTCCTGGTTATGGACACCTTGCAGGGTATTATAACTTCTAACATGGAAAAAACATAAGATCATTAATTTATATTTTCATGCATTTTGCGGCCATTATCTTTAGTTTTTCACTCTTTCCCTAACAACACCCCACCGTTTAACTAATGGCTCAATCATTACAATCCCATCAGGCTCTTATGTCATATATAATGCTTTGTAATTGGAAGTAAAGTAGCGCGTTCAGCTCATAGAACCCTTTGGCTCAGCTGTCATGTTTTGCTTCCACTGGTCACATCTCAGTGAGGTGTCAGTTACGTCGCCGTTTTGTTCCGTCCTCCACACAGCGTCACACTGGGAGCGTTTCAGAACTGGAGCGTCATGCCTGCCTGAAATTGTTGACTTGCTCAGATTGACTTTATTTCATCATGTTTCCTTGATTGTTGTGCTTCTGCCATTGTTGAACAGGCCACATAATTAAATAGTTTCTTCTTTTGTGTGTTTTGTGTTTGTTTATTATCATTATTTCTGACTTTGTTGTGCTGTAGTTTGTAGTCTGTGCTGTTTTATTTTGAAAATTGAGCAGCAGAGTGAAGCACCGCTCCTGGGACACTTCTGAAACCTGCTGTGTCTCCCCTGGTGGAGCCATGAGCATTGTCTAGAATGGCTGCAATCGCAGACTTGGCTGACAGTTAACCAGAAAGCTAAGCTATGGTTATGCTAGCAAGTTTCAAAGTAAATAATTTTGTGTACAGCTCACAAATGATGAATATAATTTGACTGTATATTTTAACAAGACTATCTAGCCAACAAGACTTTGATGAACAAATGAGAGTCCATGTGTACTGTCGGCAGCAGCCTGGAGGAGCAAGTTGAATAGTGATAGGGAAGTGAGACCAGTTATTTAGAACAGTGAGCAGGCATGTTTTTTTACCAATTCCGTAGGTGTCACCCTGCAGCAGAAACAAGTTATTTAACTTGTAGAATAACTGCATGTTTATGTCACCTTGTGAGCAGTGTCTGCAAACTGATGGGCTTTGTGCATCAGCTCCACAGTCTTGTCCTCAGCACGAGTCAGTCTGTCTCCACGCTCCCCCAGAGACACATTTACCCTCTGAACTACATTACTTATAGTGCTCCCTGTGGCACGCTGTCCAGGCTGACCTGTTTGCACACATAAAAGAAGAGAAAGCATGTAAAGAGAATTTTATCTTAGTGAGCAGTCACACATTCAGAAATTGATTTGACACAACACAGGAAATATTTACAATCACGTCTCCAGGCAGATCCCTGAAATCCTGCAGGAACACAGATGATGTGTTTCTGTACCAAACCACAAACAGATGTTCTTCATAACCTGTTTTCCTTGCTTATTAATGTTTCAATTAGCACGGACAAGGCAAAGAAACAGGAGAAAATGTTTAAATGTATTAATTAACTGAGGGAAAAACATTTAACTTTTGGCAAACTTCACAAAATCCCATTGAATGTCTCAGCTAAACTGTTGACAGCTCTGTTTGTTTGTATCCACTGCTGTATAATATAACATAATCACATTTTTTTTGTGTCAGTGACTGTGTCAG
Source organism: Pagrus major (assembly GCF_040436345.1). NCBI lineage: Eukaryota > Metazoa > Chordata > Actinopteri > Spariformes > Sparidae > Pagrus > Pagrus major. The sequence goes on from NC_133236.1 coordinate 6,342,934, forward strand.
CAAGTATTACTCTGCTGAAGTCCCTTTGCGCATGACCCTGACCCCTGAACTCTAAAGACAATTTCCCTAATTTACCAGAGCACTATCCTGCACTAACGTTTAAAAAATGTTCCATCTCTTCATTAGTGAGGTAGTCGTTCCTGTAATGTATTTCTAAGTGTACTATAGTACAATTGCTTTTAAAGTCTGTTCAAAATTGTATTATGCAAATGTGAATTTAGTGCATTAAGCAATGGGAAGTAGACTTAAGTTAATAACTTTACTATATATATATATATATATAGATTTATACACACATTTTATATTTATAAATGGTATCAAGGTCAATATAATTTGGCTTTTTTGAGAAAAAAAATGATGAATAATTTTCAAAAGTGAAAACAGATTTCTACAAAGTAATGTCAATTCATTCAAAATATATGATGTAAAATAAGTGATCGCATAAGTATTCACCCCCCTTTAAAATGACTGACCTCATTCAACAGAGGTCCTGCCAGTTGGTGCTAGTAGTCTCGCAATTAGTGAAATGGAGACCACCTCAGTGCAGTGAATGTGTCTCATGTGATTGTAGTATAAAGACACCTGTGTCTGAAGGTACAGTCACTGGTTAATCAGTATTCCTGGCTACAATTACACCATGAAGACAAAAGAACACTCACACAAAAGGTTATTGAAAAGTATGAGTCAGGGGATGGATACAAAAACATTTCCAAGAGAGGCGCAAAGAGAAAGCCACTGTTGAAGAAAGTTCACCCAGAGACATGTGGGGGACTCCAAGGTCAACTGGAAGAAGGTTCTTTGGTCTGATGAGACCAAAAAGGAGCTTTTTGGCCATCAGACTAGAGGCTATGTTTGGTGTACACCAACCATTGCACATCACCACAAACACACCATCCCCACCGTGAAGCATGGTGATGGCAGCATCATGCTGTGGGGATGCTTCTCAGCAGCGGGACCTGGAAGGCTTGTAAAGGTAGATGGTAAAATGAATGCAGCTAAATATAGGGAAAATGTAAGATGCACTTAGTATGGTATGATTAAATACAGTACACATAATTAGTTGGGGATATTGGAATATGGGTGCATATATGCATGTGCATGGATATGCAATAACAGTCAAATGAAATGTGTTGCATTATTTTTGGGGACCAAAAATATTCACAAAACAAAATAAAAATTCAAATATGTCACAGCATAAACAAGCAAGTGAAAAATATCCCAATATCCTTAACTCATTTTGAGTAGTGTATGATAAGTACATTTAAAAAAAAATACAACTTAAGTATGTCAATGGAATCCCATGTCACAGGTCAACTGAGGTTAAGCATGAAGTGCTGTTGAACTGTAACTGGGGCCTTGCTGCAGCCTGGCACGTCTCCCACCCATTACACTGCCCCTATCAGCGGGTTCAATGGTGCGCAGTGCTCTCTGTCAGTCTCAGAGCCCCAGGCTTCCTATAGACCATCTATTGTACCGATGTCCCCAAAAATAAACAAAGTCTCCTCTCATCTGACCGCCACATCACAGAGAGGCCTTTCTGCTGCAGCAGAGAGGTGCAGCACAGTGAGGACAACAGACAAAAAGACAGAAAGAAAAATGACTGAGAGACACAGGCCTAGGATGATATGACTGGAATATATACCCTGAAGACGGGTGAAGTGTGAAAACCTGGGACGGGAAGTTTGTTGTTTTGAATCCCAGAATACTCTAAAAATTCTAAATGTCCCTGAGAAAAGGAAACGGCAGTCTTTCTGTTTAGTGAAGGAAAGTGTCAGTAATGTCTGAGCTTGACTCCACTGATCATCTTCTTGGCAGGAGTTTTAATGGATTGGAAATGATACAGTCAGATGCAGCCTCTCTCTACGCTAGGATGTAGCTAGGAATTCTGAGCACCCCTTCACCACTTCTACACCAAAATTAGTGTATACATGCAGGATTTTAAACACTAAAAGACCACTAAAAACGGACGATTGTCTCCTTTCACATTGCCAGTGGACAAGCGGCATTTCTGTTTGTTTGTGCAGTACCAATCAAGGAAGCCACTTTACTTTGTAAACACAAATTATATTTTCATATAAAAAAATATAGGTTTTACAAATGTAAATAGTTTCACCACAAAAATTGTGTTATTTATAAAAATTGATATTTTGTTGATCCATTTGTGGATCGCTTCCTGTCAGACTGTCGACCATGTGACTTCCCTCCTATTGGATTGTGGAATTTTGTCAAATTCCTACTGTAGCATTTATGTAGGAAAAATCCCAAATCAATTCATTAATCACATTAGCTGACAGAAGTAGTCTGTACAGGAAAAAGGCTAAAACAAGAGTTTACCTACCATCTGTACAACATGGAGACAACAAGGAGAAGGACAACATTTACAGTTTTAGGCTACACAATATGAAAAAAACAATCTTCTAATAATAATTTCCTGTCCTGATCTACCCAATTCTTGATGCATTATTGGTTTTCATAGCATCCTCAGTCTAAGGTAACTAATTAGACAAGTACAAGGTGGCTGTTACTTGACTTGCTCTAAGAGGTTAGGTGATGTAGAAATACTATTCCTAATACTAGAACCCCCAGAGCCTCAATTAAGCACCTGCATTCTAAAATGTAACCAGACTCCGATGAATACCTCTGACACAGACAATCCTCTGTTGTGTGCTTTATGTGTAAAAGGGCAACTCTGGACATTGTCTTGTGTTCATATGAGAAAACAGCATCTTTTCTTGAATTGTAAACCCTCTCTGCCTGGTAAATACATACACCTCCAGTTCATTACATAAGCTTTTTGATATACACTACCGTTCAAAAGTTTGGGGTCACTTAGAAATTTCTGTAATTTTGAAAACTTAGAAAAGGCACAATTCTTTTCTACTGGAAATGGCTGATTTTTAATGAAATATCATTCAATATCTTTTCAGCAACCATCTCTCCGGTGGTCCACTGTCACATTGTGTTAGCTAATCCAAATTCGTTGTGTTAAAAAGGCTAAGTGATCATTAGAAAACCCTTGTGCAATTATGTCAGCGCAGATGAAAACTTTTGTGAAGCAATTCATTTGGCATTCCTTAGGCTAGTTGAGTATCTGGAGCATCAGCATTTGTGGGTCTGAGTCTCAGTGAAAAAAAAATATTCTGAAACTCAGTCTATTCTTCGTCTGAGAATAAAGGCTATTCAATGCTTCTGTCAGCTTATTAAGCAACTTAAGATCTAATACATCAGTGTGTACTGCTTCCATCAAAGACCAGCACAAACTGGCTCTAACCACAATAGAAAGTGAAGTGAGAGATGCTGGTGCACAACTGAGTAAGAGGACAAGTACATCAGAGTCTCAGGTTTGAGAAACAGATGCCTTAAAAGGTCCTCAACTAGCAGCTTCATTAAATGGTACCCACAAAACACCGGTCTCAATGTCATCAGTGAAGAGGTGACTCCAGGATGCTGGCCTTCTAGGCAGGGCATCAAAGAAAAAGACCCATCTGAGACTGGCCAAGAAAAGGAAAAGATTCATATGGGCAAAAGAACACCAACACTGGACAGAGGAATAAGGAAAAAAGTGTTATGGACAGACAGATCTAAGTTTGAGGTGTTGGGATCATGAGAAGAACATTTGTGAGACGCAGAAATAATGAAAAGATGCTGGAGGAGTGCTTGACACCATCTGTGAAGGTGGTGCTGGTAAAGTGGGAGATTTGTACAGGGTCAAAAAGATCTTGAATAAGGAAGGCTATCACTCTATTTTTGCATCCTACACCAGTATAATGACCCAAAGCACAGCTTCAAACTATGAAGAAACATTTAGTGACTGAGCAGTCAGCTGGTTTTCTGTCTATAATAGAGTGGCCAGCGCAGTCACCAGATCTCAAACCTATTGAGCTGCTGTGGAAACAGCTTGACCATATGGTATATAAGAAGTGTCCATCAAACCAATCCAACCTGGATGTGCTTCAGGAAGCACCAAGTGGCATTTCACATTATTCAACACAACACATTACATTTTTTCACCTCAAACTTTTATGCAGTTGTGTAAATATGTCATCTTCACGCATAATTGCAGATCATCTGAGTCACATCAACATGACATCAAGAGCCACAGAAGACATTATATGGGCGAGTAATACTAACCATGACTAATAAACTTATAACATCATTACTTACTGTACCATCCAGTCAGGCATAGACAGAGCAGCCTACACTGCAGCTGCATCCACAGTGGGTCCTTAGGTGTGCACATAGCACACTGCAGCATTCCCATTCTCAGTTGAGTCATTGCATGCATGCATGAGAGGAGTGTTTGTCTTAGAAAAATGAATGCTGTGTAGCTCATATATATAGCACTTAATGTTCAGAATGTGTAATATTATCACTGATAATTTGTGTTTCCTGTGTTAAGACATTGTGTTAATTCTGACTGTGCTACTTAAGCTATTTAGCAAACTAGATGACCTGTTAAGCTAAGACATGCAGCTTTTCCATAGTCAGATGACTTCTGAATTATTTAGCTGTAGCTTTCTTGTTAGCTTATATATTGGGATTACACTATTTCCCTTTACTGTCAGAGTGCACTGTTTAGTTGAGTGAAAGGGAATCTCTTGATTTTGAGTTTTAGCCAAAACTGGCCCGCCAGATGATTTTGATAATCGTTTTTTATTATTTGAATTTTTTGTTATCTGCACAAAGACGACAATTTCAAACTGAATTCAGAGCCTTTATTCAGTAAAGTTACGAATGGAGTTGAAGAGTCTCACTGGTCTTTTATTATATCCATCAGTCCTATGTGAGTTATTGTGTTGTCCAAAACTAGGGCACTTCCTCAGCCTTATTATAGTAGCACTTTGTTTACATTTCAACTCAAACAAAGAGAAAATATTTGCATTTAAGTGTATATGCACTTTATTTTTTCCATTTAATTACAGCTCAGTAATGTTTATAACCTTTTCTGCTGCAAGTTCAGCTCAGGCAATACCCAGCCCTATGAGCCACTGTGCCACACATACAGTAACAAAGCAAATTCTGTTCATTTTATGAAAACAAATCACAACAAAGTTGTCTCAAAAACTAAAATAAATTCAATTCACTAAAAACAATATCTGCTTGAACCAGTACATTTCTGAAATTAGCCGTTTATTTTTTGTGAAAGATGGGATAGTTTAGATTAGAAGAAAAGAAGTTTAGTTGTGTAGAAAAAAATAGCCTTTGGTTACACCTGATGAAGATCTGATTTGCCAACCCCTGGTGAGGCCTTTCAACTGTTTACTCGGGTTGCGTTTCTGATATGGTTTCTGCAATACAAGCATACCAACTGAATATAAATTAAATATACAGCACTTCAGTCACTGCCTTACCTCGACCTGATGATCTTTGGTTTGCAACCATCATATTCTTCATACGATTCAAGAAGGCTTTGCAGCGGTAGATGACCAGATTCATAGTGCAGGCATCTGAAAGAACAACACATTACAACTATGTTAATTCACGTACAAACTAAATGATTTCCACAGTATTATGAACCTCAATAATTATGTGACACTACCTCCTGTGAGTTTGGACTGGCAGTTGATGAACTCTGCCTGTCTGGGGGGGACATAGCTCTTTCTTCGGGCCCGCAGGGTTTTTGCTGCAGAGCCTGATGAGGAGTCACTTGGACCAGCTCTAACTTCATCTTGAACACGCTGACTTGGTTTCCCTTTGCGTCCCACCTTGCCCAGTTTCCCTGCCTTTCCCAGACTCCCTGCTTTCCCCTCCCAATAGGTTTGGCAGGCGTGATACAAGATCTGGACAAAGATACACTTCTCTGCTGATGAGCTGGCCACCCACTGGTCCACAGCATTGTCAAACACCAGGTCGAACTCAGGGCTGTCCTAGGAGAGCAGAGTACAAGAGAACAAAGTTAACAATCACATCACATCACATTTGTTTAGCTGATGCTTTTGTCAAACATGACTTACAAGTGCATTCAACAATGTGGATAGAACCCCAAAATGCAAGTACATCAACAACGCTAAATTGTTTAAAGTTTTTTAGGGGGGTGTATGTAACGTATCATTACAGGTGCTTTTATGGACCACTATGGGTAAGAACAGTGCCTAAATGCTGCTGACCTTGTTGGGGTTGATGCCGTTGACCTGTCTGAGCTGCTCCACTTTCCACTGGGACCTCCTGGTGAAGGAGGAGGAGCCACCAAACCGCTTCACCTTTGTAATGAGGAGCTGATGTGGCCTCGTGTTGGTCACTAGGTAAACAGATCATACAAACAATGATATCCCTGATGAACTACTATGACCATGGGCCCTATTTAAATGATAAATTTAACTATAGCGCTTGTTCTGAAGTGCATGGGATAAATGTGTTTAGGGCATGTCCAACTCCCTTCTGTTGGATAAACAGCAGGTAATCTGGGTGCAAGTAAGGCGCAAGACACAGTAGGGATACATTTAGACTTTAAATTAGTCATGGGTGCGTATTGGGCATAACATTAATTAAACCAATCACAGTGTTATGTGCACCAGGACCGCACGTTGCTATGTATACAGCAGCACTCATCTCCACTGAGAGACAGGTATTTGGTCCTTGGCTGGTAGACCATCTGCTTTTGCCATTTCCCAATCCTCTGTCCCATCAACAACTCTGTTTGACTACATATGAGAAATTACAATGATAAATTATATTTAACTGAGGAGGAGGGCTGATGCGCGTCTGTGTATGTAACGGTGATGCATGGATCAGGCAGCACGGCTCAGGAAATGTATCATGCTGATTAATAACGGATGGAATGCGGGTGGGTGAAATACGCCTTTAATGGAGGAATATATTAATTACATTACCTGCAGCAAGTGTGTCTCTCTGTTGAGAAAGCCAGCACATGAGACACATCGGATTGACTTCATTGATTACTTAAATTTCCTGACCCACAGACAGGAAAGGTCACTCGTGTTAATTAAAGTTCTGTGTTCTTCCCCACACCCCCACCCACAAAAATTGTTTGGAATAAAGCAGCTGTCCTGATAAATCCTGAGCTCCATTAGAGCTGTCTTAAAGTTTTTATATTTATTTCAGAGGCTTAACATTTAATTCTGCTTCTTCTGGAGAGTTTCCTCCGTCCTGTCAAGTTTAAACGGCTTTTAGTTTTGTGGCACAATAATTGCTGCAGTGACATTACCGCATGCATGGTAATATTTAAAGAATTACTGAAAGCAGCCTTTCAGGCGTCGGTCTAAAACTAGCAATGAAACTTGCGCTGCAGCGCACACACGCAGGTTTCCTCAAGTCTGAGGCCACACTGAAAATCTCTAAAACTGTCACATTAACCTGGAAATAATCAAAGTTTGAGGATTCAGGAAGTAACTGCAAGTGTCAAAAGTGGTGAACATGTCCCATCCTTGCTTGTGAATGACTGAGCCTTTCGAGGATGCATCTTTCATATCCAATCATGGTACTATCACCTGTTACCAATGAACCCGTTTACCTGTCAAATGTTGCAAACAGGTGTTTTTGAGAACTCCCCACTTGTTTCAAACGTGTTGTTGCCATCAAATTCAGAATAAGCACATATTTAGCTGTTGGACTGGACAGACGCACCATGTTCTGAGCCGACAGAGTACAGGACTACAGCTGGAAGAGGGGAGCTGAACTAATATCGATGCTTGGTGATCACAGACAAAGTGTTTTTCAGATGTCGAACTTTTGAATATGAAGATGCCGACCACATTATCTTATCCATTTTGTTGCTGCTGCTCTGTGTTTGTGTATTTGTATATAAATAACTGTACATATGTTTTGTAGTTTGTGTAGCATGAAGGAGTTTACAAACTTTCATTTCATTTCAAGCAACCCTGTGTTGTGTAATGGTGACTAAAATACCTTGTACCTTGTGTTTATAAAATTAATGAGGTAGAACATTAAATACAATATATTGTCTGTACTGTTTACAGTACAGTTTAAGTCTATTAAAAAAAAACCTTGAAAGTCTTCAATAATAATTTTACAATAGAACATTGAATTTTATGTTTAACTAGCGTTTTGCTACCCTGAATAACTAAAGGATAAGTTCACCCAAAAATGCAGCAGCTGTACGGATTGTGAGTGGAAATACGTCCAACATGCGAACATATAACAGACAACACCCAGATGTGTGAATCACCAGAGCTAGGCAGAAAAAGGTGACAGGAGCGCAAAAACTTATCCCTGCAGCTTTTAACCAGCCTCTAGATGTGAGAGCAGACAAGACCAAAGTCATTACCTACGCAAATGGCATATACATTTTATCGGCTATGCGCCCATATATGTAGTTTTATAACACAAGAGGTGCTTTTCAGTTTTGGAGCTTGTTTGTGACCAAATACCTTTTGTTTTTTATCAGCGCTACATAAAATATGACCTATGCAAGAGTGTATTCTGGTTACTGCTTAATATACTACAGGACATCTGAAGTAGCTGGGGACTTGTTTTGAATGTTTAAAACACAACTGGAAAAAACATAAAATGGCTCCATACAGCTTGTCTGGCGTAATCCATGTCAGAAGCCCAGAGTTCCCAAATTGAACTGCAAAGACTTTATTTATACCCCTTTTCAAACCAAAATCTTCAGTGTAGTTGCTAAGCTAAAAAGGTTACCTTGTTCCCCCTCTGAAGTGGGGCATGAGCTTGACCACAAATCAAGGGTGTAAATATTTTCTTTTAAAATCAATCTGGGACCTCGAGGCTTCCAGAGACCTGGAATACACTGGCTGCATGAAGTCATTTTATGTGGGTTTTTCTTTTTTAGTTGTTAATTACATTTTAAAACAAGTCCCCATCTACTTCAGTTGTTTAGGAGAATGTTGCAACGCCGTTTTGCTGTGGAACTCCAGAAATGTTTTGTGGACCGATCAATCTACAGCAGCTCTTGAGGACTGTTATGAGTGCACAGATTACAACATCAATCTCGAGGAACACACATCAGCCACGCCATAGTTGTGTTGATGGTGTGGTGATCACAAAGACTATCATTTCCCGGGGTTCCCACCAGTGTAATGCAAGCCTGGCATCAGAGAGGCAAAGAGACATCAGCAAAGACTAGAGAGGGACCTCAACACCAACAGCACTAAAGATATGAAGCAGACTATTCAGGATATCACAGGCAACAAAAGCAGGAGTGTGTCCATCATGTGTGAGTCCACATTGCCAGATGAGCTAACACGTTTTATGCTTGCTTTGATCCTCCTCGACAATGTCTACTTCACCTCCAGAGGACCAGACACTGTCAGTATCCCGTCCTGAATGAATGAATAGGAGAAAAGCTGCTTGTCCTGATAACATCCCTCTCTGTACTAAAAACATGTGCCAATCTGACATTTGTAACATATTGCTGTCACAGGAGAGTGTCCCAACCTGCTTCAAGACAGCAGTCATCCTCCCTGTACAAAAAGTCTGCCGTGTCTAGTCGTACTGACTACCACCCTGTGGCTCTCACCCCGATTCTGATGAAGTACTTATAGAAACTGCTTGTACAGCACATCAAAGACAACATCCCAGCCAGCCTGGACCCTCACCAGTATGCTTCAGAACCAACAGACCTTCAGAGTATGCCATGTTCACTTTCTGGGGAAGACTTGGTCTGATTAGGAGAAACAGCGTTTATCCCAATTTGGATGGAGTGACTCTGGTATCTAGAAATTTGACCAAGTTTATTATTGGACCAAAACCACGACAACACAGAGTTCAGACCAGGAGGCAGAGTTGCAGTCCTCCACGCTCCTCTGCCCTTCTAATAGAGCAGTTACCCACCCTAAACCTGTCCCTCAGTGTGCTCCCTCCCCAGTCATATTAATGCTCACACTCCTCGAGACACCAGCCAAGGAAGCTTATTAATCACTCCCAAACCTAAACTCAATTATTATTCATTCAAAAGCCCTATTCTTAGTCTTTCTCACCCAACCTGTAAAACTCTACAGCCAATCCTATTTGTTATAGTTTACCTTGGTCCATATTTTGGATTTTTATCTGAATTCTCAGAGTTTTTCTCAAGTTTAGTCCTTAAAACAGCTACAGTAATGATTGTGGGTGATTTTAATATTCATGTAGCTCTTAATACCAATAGCCACTGCATTTATCTCACTATTAAATTAGATTGGCTTCAGTTAGTGTGTATAATAGTTATTGATAATTCTTAAAGGCAAACTCCATGTAGACAGATAGGGCAGGCAGCAGAAAGACTACCTTTTCACATTACCACATTAACGAAACCACTAAACCTAAACTTTCACTTTCACACACATTCCTTTAGAAAATGTGACAGTGTACAGTTCTAATAATAGTAGTCTATTTGTGTCTTATGAGGAACAGCAGGCAGTAAAAAATAAAATGAGCAGCAAGCATTAAAATTCAGAATGCTCTTAAAGAAACAAAGATATGGTCAGAATGTTAGTTTAATGAAGGAACAAAACAAATGAACACAATGTCAAGAAAGGGAATTCTCTTTCCTGTCTTTTCCTTACCAATCAGAAAAATACAACCGCACACCTCCTGAATTCAAGTGTTTCTCTTTTACCGAAGCCAAAACCAGCTTAAATGCTTCATTAACTCATCAACACACATCATTCAAACTTGACAGCAACACAATGAAACTCACCAAGACAGTCTTGGTTTGCCTTTCCACAATCACCTCTGGTTTGGTCCAAATAAATCCTCAATTCACAGGGTGAGATGTGAAAATATTCTGGCTATACACGCCATTTTCACCAACTGCTGATGTCTGACACTCTCTCTCTCCTCTGCCGCTTCATGCCTCTCCTGTGCCCTGTTGCCCGAAGTGACCCCTCAACACCCCACCCCCTCGATCCAGGTCTCTGTCAAGGCAAACTCAAGGGCCGCTAGATCCACATCTAACTGAGCCCTGAGCTAAACTGTAGCTAGCTACAGCCAAGGATGGTTAGCAAAGAGCAGCAGTTGTTGGTAAGTCTGGTGATATGCTGCTCCCTATATTTTTGGAGCCGCCTTCAAATTCTGACCATATTTTACAAATGACACCTTTAAATGTTAACTTAGGCATAAAGGAGTAAGAAAAAAATTGTATATTTTACTGGATGCGTGTGCAGTGCTGCAGTGTGGCGTCCATGTTAATAGGTTAGATTATTCATGCTGGATACATGAGACGCGCTTCTCCTGTATGTCAAGCGTGGCTGCTGCATCGCATCATCTAGAGATTCAGAGTCTCGCCTATTTCTACTGCGACATGCGTGCAGTTCTTGGCTAAAATAGCCCTAAAACGACCTGTAGACAGTCATTGGACATCATGTCAGCATTTTACTACAGTTTTAATGTCTGTATGTGCAGAACATGTCACAGACATGAAGAAAATACACACAACAGGTGAAGGACAGTTTCTTTTCTGTGCACTCTGTCACTTTCACTTCCTCTCCCTCGCTCCCTCTTATTCCCCCCCTGTCAACACTGACAGAGCGCCCCCTAGCGGCAGACGTTACATATTGTATGTTTAACATTAAGTCCAAGAAACTGATTTTACACTCACCATTTTCATGTGTATTGTACAGTAGTTTGGGCTGCATTATGCTTTTATTATGTTTCATACATACATGTCAACATGACAACTTCCACAATGAGCGTAACGTCAGAGGAAAATGCGAATGTGCAGTGCAATTATGGTCTGTGGCTCTAATTAATTTAGAGCGTTTACATCCCATGACCAATTTGCATTAAAAGGAGAAGCTAAGTGACGAAGCAAATCGAGAAGCTAATAGCAAAAAGAAACAGCGTGGAAATGGAATTGCAATGGGATAGATGGATTAAATCAATATTTTGCAAACAAATTTATACTCTCTCCAAGCTAAAGTGAAATGTGACTCCAGTTACTCTGTGCTGAGACTCTGCTGCTGGCCTCGCTGCTGCATGGAGTAGATGCCTCAGCTTGTAATCGTGGCGTCCATCGTCCAAATATTGATTTTTTAAGAGTAAAATGATGGTTTGGGTTCGTAGGGCAGGTAATGTAATTGGTGCAAGCCTGATCATGCGTAACATCAGGAACACTGAATACCACGACAAGCCTAGTGCAATGTTTAAATACATTTTATAATTTTTGTATTATGTTAATAATGGAAGTGTTTGTATTATGTTATGGGAAGCAATGGCTTGGGGCAAGCAGCTCAGACCTCTGAAATAAAGAAAGTATAAAATTCAGATTTAACCTGAAACACAGATGAATGTGGTGTAGTCTGCTTTGGCTCCAGGGAGCAGGGAGGACATCCTCTTCCTTGTCCTCCTCCGCACCTCCACTGCCACCAGCATCCGCTCATCACGAGGGATGAAGAGCTCTTTGTTGATGGCAGACTGAATGTTCATTGTAGTCCTCAGACCTACACAGGTGATGGATGGCCTGTTAGACACGGGACCAACTCTCAGGCAGTGTAGATGGGCAAAAAGATTGACAATCAGGCAAGTTGTTTCCTGCCAACAAGTAACTGCAAAGAAAACAACGAGCAATAGAAACCAAAAGAGATGACCTCAGATCACAGCCCTCACAATATAGAAAAAGTCTGTTTGATTTTCTGCATGTGGCGCTTAAACTGAAAATGTTTGTTGAAAGTGCTTAAATGTTCTAAGAATTACTTTATTTACTCTATAGTATAATGGTATCATAAAGCAATTCATGTGTTAATTCAAACAATAATGTCATGTTAGCATCCTAATATGTTTATAATCAGAAATATTAGCAGAATAAATGCTCATGACACTAAGTCAAGAATAAAATCTAGTGCTGAAGTGAGTTATTTATTAACAATTCTGGTCATTTATTATTTTAGATTTTTTTGTGTTTTCTTGAACTGAACATCTCTGAATTTTGTACTGTAGGTTAGACAAAACACATTTAAAGACATCACCTTGACTCTGGGAAAACGGGATGATGATTGACATGAATAGCAATTTTGTAAGATAACCAAGTGGTACATTCACAGAAACACTTTCAGTATATACTCAGGAGGTTACAAAGCAGGTAGTGATGGATTGATCATTTCATGCCTACAGTAAAATTATAATTAATGAGTCTGTAGGTCAAAAAGGTTTGACCTACAAAGAAGCCTACCTGTTCTTGTCCTTTTATCCGCCCAAAAGCCTGACACTTGAGTCTTGTTGTGTCTTCTAGTACAGGGAGACTGTCGTTAGTTCAAGCGTTAAATTAGTAGGCAGTTAGATTTATTAAATAGTTCCCAGGATTCTGTCAGGTATTTATACCCAGGCACACCAAACGGCGTGCCTTGCTGTGAAGGCACAAATAAACCACAGTCCATCCCATTTCAAGAGGTTGATGTGCACGTGGTTAAAGGCTGCAAGTCAGAGAACAGACACCAGCTGTCTCATAGACAGAGCGAGCGCTGACTGCTGCAGGGGCAGGGGTGGCACCAGCTGGGGCGGTGGTTGTGTGCTGATCTTATATGGAGATCCAAATTGTTAAGGACAATATTAAATCATCTAGAAAAATACACAAACCCATGTAAAATAACTGAAATGTGAACTAAAGTCTCAGAATATTACATAATATATGAAAAGAAGGATTGGCTGACTGTGGCTATCCTGACGAGACTGTTGCCAGTGTGGGGAAACGAACCCACCATAGTTTATCTGTCAGAATCATAGTCCATTATAGTATTTCAGGTTTAATTTATTTCTTTATTGATGATTGAGCATGATTGAAAACTGTTTGGTGTGGTTTCCTATAGAGGAAATAAACAACATAAATAATGATTAACAAATTCATGCTGGTGACTGTGCAAAGGAAACTTCATAATTGTAAAATATACTTTTCACTTTAAACAAAGTGCTCTTTAGCACCACCATAAGTGCATCATAAGTGACAGTCAACCATAATTATCATTAAACCAATCGAGCACCCAGTGAACCGACATCCCAACATATGTGATCAACAAACCCAACACCAGCTCCCATAATGTGTACAAACCTACAGTAAACATCTCATCAAAGAACACCAAGTCATGACATTATGTAAGCATGTACGCACACCATGCTGAGGGACAAAGACTGGCTGTGTGGGAGAAGATCAGCTGTATAGGGGATAACAGGTGGTCTGATTAGGTGCACTGCAGGTGACAATGGCCCATCCCCTGGAATGTACCATTGCTATGGGGGAGTTTAATTATCTTTTGTACAATATATATTATTATTATTTCATCCTTATTCGTATCACTTTTCATCACAAAATCTTTTTCTTTCAGTCAAGCAAGTTCATAGCTTTGGTGTAAATGAGTAGACAGCCAATCACATGACTCACATGAGTCTTGTCTTTGTGTCTTGATTGACAGAAACAGAGGAAATAACATCTAGTTTAATTTAACCTCTTAAGGCCCTGAGCTAGCCCTCAGTACAAATGATAACGAGCAGTAACTCTAATCAAGAGACAGACTTGTCAGAGGGCAGTATGAGACTTAATCGTCATATTTACAATTGATTGGTTTTTGATATGAAATATCGGATGATTTTCAACCACATTTGACATGACACTATTCTGGACAAATATTTGAAACCAAGGAGGAATTCTATATCACTGAATATTTGAAAATGTGCCACTGTTTGGCCACTTTGCATCACATGTATCATGCTGAATCTGGGGCACATAGTGCAAAGCACAGAGTGATAACATTTGAAATTGAAATTTTAAAGGGGCTCTGTGGATGTTCATTCATTCTTTCTTCCGCCGCTTATCCGGGGTCGGGTCCCGGTGGCAGCAGGCTCAGTAGGGAGCTCCAGACCTCCTTCTCCCCAGCAACATTTTCCAGCTCCTCCAGGAGGATCCCGAGGTGTTCCCAGGCCAGATGAGATGTGTAATCTCTCCAGTGGGTTCTGGGTCTGCCCCTGGGTCTCCTCTCAGTTGGACGTGCCCGGAAAACCTCCAAGGGGAGGCGCCCAGGAGGCATCCTGATCAGATGCCCGAACCATCTCAACTGGCTCCACTCGACGCGAAGGAGCAGCGGCTCTACTCCGAGCTCCCTCCGGATGTCTGAGCTTCTCACCTTATCCCTAAGGCTGAGCCCAGCCACACTACGGAGAAAATTCATTTTGGCTGCTTGTATCCGCAATCTCATTCTTTCGGTTACTACCCACAGCTCGTGACCATAGGTGAGGGTTGGAACATAGATGGACCAGTAAATCGAGAGCTTCGCCTTGCGGCTCAGCTCCCTCTTCACCACAACCGTCCGGTACAACGCACACAATACTGCAGACGCCGCACCAAGCCGTCTGTCCACCTCATGCTCCATTCTCCCATCACTTGTGAACAAGACCCCGAGATACTTAAACTCCTTCGCTTGGGTCAGGAGCTCACTCCCCAACCGGAGGGGGCAATCCACCGTTTTCCGGCAGAGAACCATGGCTTCAGACTTAGAGGTGCTGACCCTCATCCTGACCGCATCACACTCGGCTGTGAACCGCCCCAATGCCTGCTGGAGGTCACGGGCTGAGGAAGCCAACAGAACCATGTCATCCGCAAAAAGCAAAAACGCAATTCTGAGGTTCCCATACCGGACTTGTCACCATGGCTGCGCCTTGAGATCCTGTCCATGAATATCACAAACAGGATCGGAGACAAGGGGCAGCCCTGGCAGAGTCCAACACCCACTGGAAACGTATTCCACTTTGCGCCGAGTATACGGACACAACTCTCACTTTGGTCGTACAAGGACCGGATAGCTCGTACCAACGGCCCCGGTACCCTATGATCCCTCAGTACCCCCCACAATACTCCTGGGGGACCCAGTCGTAGGCCTTCTCCAAGTCCACAAAACACATGAAGACTGGATGGGCAAAATCCCATGACCCCCCCAGCAAACCTGCAAGGGTGAAGAGCTGATCCACTGTTCCACGGCCTGAACGGAATCTGCATTGTTCCTCCTGAATCAGAGGTTCGACGATCGGACGGACCCTCCTTTCCAGCACCCTGGAATAAACTTTCCCAGGGAGGCTGAGCAGTGTGATACCCCGATAATTGGAGCACACCCTTCGGTCCCCCTTTTTGAAAATGGGAACCACCACCCCGGTCTGCCACTCCAGAGGTACCGTCCCTGACCTCCACGCGGCACTGAAAAGACATGTCAACCATGACAGCCCAACAATGTCCAGAGCCTTCAGCATCTCGGGGCAAATCTCATCCATCTTCTTATTAAGAACTCTATCAACTTCGGCCCAGCTGTGATTGAACAGATCTCCCTACATCTACCTATTGAAATGGGACCAAGAAAAAGAGGTCGGAGAGGTGGCACATGACTCAGAAACAGGCTGCAATGCTACAAATCTGTTCTACCCTCAGTGATTATGGGCACCATGCAAACACTGACCTGGCACTGAGCTTTCCATCAAAGCAGCCTGTTATACTTCACAGAGACCTGACTGACAGATCGGATCCCTACCATGCAATCAGAACTGGATGGATTTACTGTGATCAGACTGGACTGGACCTGGACCTGAAAATGTTTTTTCTGGGCTGCTTTTGTAATACAAAAGAAAGTTTCCAAGTGAGCCGCCATATAAGTCCAGTATGAAATCCCAGAGCAGCGGCCCATGAGTGGCCTTCGTCCAATCAGGTGCAGCCAGTACGTTTTGCCGTGTCTTCACATCAAATGATGCCCCTGTGGACACGTATCTTTACGAGTTTGGTTAGTCTCTCTGCTCATACAGTAAAAGAGAAAATACATTCTGAGGTATCCCTGCCCACTTCATCCGTTCAGGACAGAGAACCCCTTAAAGAGGCAGTCCTGTCTGCTCGGGGAAAAGGCAGCGATCAGGATCCTCCTGTTCTGGTAACTTAATCACAGAAATGTCTGAACAAGAAACGCTTCCAATTCCAGCGCTCCTGGTGATGGCTTCTACTACTCAACAGGTGAGGTGATGAAAAACACTTGAAAGAAAGAGAAATAGGCAAAGCAAGCTGCCTCGAAAAACAAAGAGAAGTTGTGCAAGTGTGGTGACATAGAGAGGAGGGAGGGGATTGCTAACTGCACAATGGACAGGAAGCTTACAGCAGAATGAGAGTTTTTGTGACGTGGATTTTGACCCTGAACCTTGTAGCTCACTAAAGTGCCAGCTGTTGAGGTTCAGGGTTCATATTCACCCTGTAGCTTTTGCTGCTTGGGGTAAAATTTGGCCATCATAAAAAAACACGAGAAGTTCTTTAGACATTTGTAGCTGAAGTTCAAAAGATGTCTAAAATTACACTGTAAAAACTTTAGTTTTTCCCATTAAGGATGTCACTTAGCCATCAAAAGTAAACTTTGAGAGGAAGTCACAAAAACTTCCATTCTGGCTCTTCATTGGACGTCTTTTCAGTGTCGGCAAAGATGTTGAACTGACATTTTTGGATATGTTTCTGCTCAGTGGGATAGAGCCCCTTTAATGTGTTACTTGGAAAAATCATGTTACTTAGCCCTTTATCGTTCATTTGCAAGTAATATTCCATGATGAATCAGCAGCTCATACTGGATGTGCTTATTATATCTTTTTTATTTTGGAGCTTCTTTCTGTGAGAAAGTGTTTTTCTAAAACGTATACTGTGCTATAAGAGAATGAGGTCATGTGTCTTGTTAGTATGCTAAGTACAAAATCATCATGTGATGTACATTTAGTGAGTAATGAACCAAAACACATTTGCTTTTATCATAGCGCCCTTCTGTGGTTGACAGATGTCTTTGTTATCTATCTCATAAATCTTTGAACCTTGAAATTTGGCCTTTGCACCTTTGATGGTATTGTTCACACACAATTAAAGCTATAATAATAATAATCCAAACAACAACAACAACAATAATAATAATGATGATGCAAACATAAACAACAGGGTTCCAACACTGTTGCTGCTTGGACCTGTAATAATATTAACATTCCACATCAAGTAAAGGTGAAAAAGTTTTGTGATAAAATGAGTTTACGTCAAATAATATTAAGTACGTTAATTAATAGCTCTGCATTATGAAGTGGAGACAGTTGTTACCCAACTTGTTGAGTGGTAGATGTTGTTGCTGCATGGTTTAAAGTTAATAGAATATAAAGACATCAGGAGGGTTAAAAGACTAAGGGCTGTTTCATTAAACAGGTCAGGCTGATAGAGAAAAGCCTGAACCACAACTACAGTGTTATATGAAGCCAACTTTGAGCTGATCAGACTAAATGACTGACTGGAGACCAGAGGGGAGGTCTATGTCTGCTTTATTTAAAAAAAAAAAAAAAAAAAAAAATTAAAGATCTATCAAGGCAAAGCACCACATCATCTGAGAACAGTACAGCAGGTAAAAGGTTAAGCTTGACAACAGAGTGACACTGTCCTCGTGTGCACAGCGGGACTCATTTAAAGGAAGTGAGGTTCCTCCAGAGATGTTTTGATAATTCCTTGCACAGCTGATCATTATACTGACCACATGCACTGGAACATTTGAATAGTTTCATTCATCCAGATGAGAAGTGGAAAAAAACAAACAAACAAACAAAAAACTAAATGGCACTTTACAAAAGTATCCCTTCACGTCCAATCACAGTCTCTCATTAAGGTAGCTAAATAACCCAAAACATTCTATATCACTGGATGTGATATGACAAACTAAATAATGATATATGACTTTTTTAACAAGAAATCTTTAGCACATGTATTTGTTGTTGCTTAGATACGCCAAAGGTGCTCCACAGGAAGACAAAACTCATTTATTCCTATCATTCACCAAAAAGTTGAACATGTAAACAAGGACAGATAAAAACACAAGTCTTGTTGTAAGCTGTTTGGCATTAGGTTTACACTGGAGCAGAGCGGGACATTACCATCAACCAGCCAGCAGTGATTCTCAATGAGCAGACTGCTGCCTGGTGCTGCAAACATGGTATGAGAGTGATGGATGATGTTTATGGAGAGTTGTTCTGACACTTATTATCAGTATTTGTTCTGGCATCTTGTAGGGCCAATGAGAAAACTTATTTCATATAGTGCAGCAAAAGTAGGGTTTTCTGTTCCAACTCCATTTAGACTTTTTACTTGATGTTAGTGGCGAAGGACTGTCCTCCACAGTCCCCTGACCTCAACCACATTCAACATGCATGGGGCAGTTGAAGACTGAGAAATCTGAGCACTCTGTGACATCACAAGAAGCTTTGTGGAACACTGATTTTGTCAAATCAGGCTGGGATAATATGAGTCAGCAGGTTTTACGCTAATGTGTGGAGTCCATGCAGTCAGTGCAATGCTGTCATGAAAGCAGAAGAGGGACGAACCAAATACTGAGATAGTCTGACATTCATGGACATTTTTCAAAGATTCAACTTTTCGCTCAAATGATTAAGTTGATATTTTTGTTTGCAATGAATGAAAAATAGAACCACAAATGCAAAAGAGGTATTGAACTCGTGGTGTCAAACACAACACTATTGTATATGCAGCATTTGTCTCTAACCTATAGAGGTATTATCTGCTTAACCTTATATTCAGGCTCCTCATCATCAGTGTTTACCAGTACTGACCAAACACACTCACACATTTTAAAAGGAGTGGATCAGTTTAACTGGCTTTTCACCTGCTCACTGATGCTTGCCCACACTGACACCGAGAGATTTTAAAGGGATATATGCCTCAGTAATATCATTATGGTAAAATCTGTGGCAGTTAATACCATCTCTCTATATATTATCATACAGTCCCTGTCATTAAATGGGCTTGTTCAGTCACAAAGACTGCTCAGAAAACAGGAAGCAAATGCAAACAAATTAAAGTCATATAGTAAATCATACTTTCAGAGAGATTTTAGAATTATGGAATACTAAGTCTGATTTTCACCTTCTTGAAATATGTTAAGTAAACAATGATAAAGTCACTTTTTATAAAAATCAAAAATAATATTGTTACAAATTGTATAAATAACTAAAATATAAATATAGAGAGAATATCAGATACAATCAATTGGTAGTTTATTTCCTCATTAACAGAACTGCTACTGCATATGAACACAAGTCAAAGGAAATGTGGTTTGAAGTTAAATAACCAATCAAGCTGTGGACATCCAGTTTTGTTCTAATAGCTGCCCATTAGAACAAAGTTTAGACAAGCTGACTGAACTGTGAGTGAAACTGGTGGCCCGAGGGGAAGAGGTTGAATGAAAATATCACAAACCATTGTAGATACGAGACTTTTTTACTCTGGGAAACTGCCCCAAATTTCTGTGTCCAGAGGTTCTCCCTCCAACAGACGTTTTCAGATGTCAAACTCAATTCTGTGTTCTAAAGAGAGTGAGGTACATACACCAATATGAGAAAATCAACAGAAAACAGAACTGTAAACATGTAGTGCAACAAAACAATGAACAGAAAGGTTAAAATATAAATGTGCAGTTTCATTCATGGCAGGTTTGTATGGTTCTCAGTTTATCCTTTAATTAAAACTTAAACCAGGTCTGCATGCTCAGTCTCAGTTAAATCAAAATAAAGCCAATAATCTATGTACATGGCACATATCCATATCATGCTTTGTTTGAGCCTCAGCTTGGCTTTAAATCCTTAAAAAAATTCAAAATGACCAATAAGTAAATGTGAAAAATATATTCTCAGATGTAAATTTGTCTTTACTAATATCCAGCCCGGGTCAAACACACACATCTTAGTGTTAACAAACATTACAAAATACTAGTGTTTTGCTTTATTGAACTATTTTATTTCGACCGTTTGGGTCACTCATCTGATAGATGAGTGATAATTTGGTAAGTTGCCCAGTACAAAGTGCAGTAAGATGCAGTATGATATTGTAGTAATTTCTGCCTAATGTTAGCCTGAGATTACAGTCAGCATCATGCCATCATTTTGCAATGAGGAAGAGCTGTAACCGCTACGACAACTAGTCTGTTGGCAACTCACAAATATTTGGCAATTATTGTTTTATAACCTAAATGTGATTGTTGTGTCCTTTACTCCTGACACACACAACAGTTCAATCAATGTAAACATGATATTACGACACATCGTAAATTATATGAGAGTAAAGTAGCCCCATGAAGTGATTTTTTTTTATATTAAAGGATAGGTTATGATTTTTTCACAGTAATCGCTTCCTGTCCACAGCGGCCATGAGGGGATCAATTCCACAAGTGACTCCTCATTCAATATATGGGCTGCAAACGCACATTCCCACGGCAACAGTGTGCACTAGACCTGCCGATCCATGTGTCAGCATGTGAGGGTGGCGGTTTGCCTTGCCAAGCTGTAAAAATTACAAGCGTGTTTGAAGGTGCAGTACCAGCAGAGGGCAGTAGTGATGGGAGCAAACAGAGCAGAAAGAGCCCAGAATTCTGTGACCATGTTGCTCTTTTTGAGGATCCAGACTGTTGCAAATTAACCACAAAAAAAAACCCCTCGGCTTATGTGCACATGACACACATCTGTTATGATCAATTATTCCCTGTTGCGTTGTGAAGACAAATAAAATTTCACTCTGTTACGATCGGATAACATGGTGACCGTCAGCTCTTCAACATGTCCAGGGAAGTGAATTCACTTTGAAAAGAGGCATCATCTGGTCTTGGCAGTGAATTTGAACTGCTGATTTTATACATGAACGACTACCGGTCTCACACAACAATAAGTTTCACCTGAGGAAACTAAAGATTCCCAAACTCATGAAGGGGAGCGTCCTGTGTTTAAAAAATGAAAGTAGTAAATGTGATTGGCCATTACCGTCACTACCTCCCATGCACCATCACGACTGCACAGGGTGCAGGACGTGCTACTGGATTCACAAAAACAGAGCCCTTGTGTTAGTGTCAGTTTCAGACTTTGGTTTGAATTATTTTAAATACAAGGATCCCAGCTACTAATAATCTCTCTTTTCATCCAGTGGCTCCACTGTCACACCGGCAATAAAAAAACAGGTTACCTGTAAACCATGGGTATTCATGGCACATCTCATGTTACGCTACTTGCACTATATACACGTAAACACACCCCGAAACATGTTTTAATTCTTCAAGTCTGTTTTCTTCCATTTTTTTTTTTTACAGAGATTGTGTGTTGGGCTGACCTGTGGGGTTTTTCTTGAAAGGTGTGTCTTTAACCAATGACATGAACAGCGGTTGATGGAGTGGCTGTATGTACTTTTCTTCCCTGCAGTGCTATCAAACACAATTGCCGCTAACAAAGCTCCGCTAATTTGATGATAAACACGTTTCATTTCTTATAGATACTTCACAATAAAAGTCCCCCGTTATTTAGTCATTTAAGAGTCGAAGTCGAACTCAAAATAGTAAATTAAGCAGATTTGTGAAAGTATGAAAAAGGGACGCAGGAGAGAAACCAAAGAGTGAGAAGGTACAAACGCACTGAGAGCTGAACACGCTGACACTTTTCAAATTGTCTTTCACTCTGGTTTCCTGCACAGACATCAGTTGAGTATCACAACACACGCTTGTTTGAGGGTTAGGGGGGGGTCATCATGGGTTGGCCACGGCTCTGAGACGTCACCACAGCTGACTAGCAGGCGGAGCAGGCCCTTAGGCCCTACCCCGGAGAAGGTCGATCCCTAGCTCAGCTCAACTGCACACGTTAAACTGGTAATGGAAATTCAAATAAGCGCAGCATGGTTTGACACGCGTGGCCAAAAGTGCCAGGGAAAAGCCCCACTATACTCAGTGCTGTCCAAAAACAGAGGGCTGAAGCTGCTGCTGCTCTGCTAACATGTAGCTAAGGCTACGCCTCTTGTGTAGATACAGTATAAGGGTTAAGCAACTGTTGCTAATAGCCACATGGTAAGCCAATGGTGTGTCAAGGCTGTTACAGGAAGTTTGCCTCAGAGGTTTTCTGCCCTCTAGTGGTCAAAAATCACTTAATGCTACTTTATCTCAGATATGGACTGTTTCTGATCATCTGTAAAGTATTCAGGTTGTAAGATTTAATGTCTGTGTGGTGTACTGTGTTGGAAAAGATTTCTCTTTAGCCTTCTCTATAATATGACCAATGTTCTCATCTGAGGCGTGAGATCATGCAAAACTACTGAACAGATTTCTTACAAGCACAAGGTTAGACCTGGAACAAACACTTTCTCTATGGCTACAGTTTCAGCAGCACAAGGGGAGTCACAGACCAACAGATGAGTAAAACCTTGAGCAGGACGTCACTGATCCGGCTGAACAGGAAACAGCTGTTGTTTAGAGAAGACCAGGAAACAGGGAAAAGGCTTTAAGCGTTAGCACCTCTGTGAGGGCTGGGTCTGGGCACAGTATATATCCACTCAGTCTGAGGCAAAGGTCACATCCTGGTTAGCATGTGTAAACTGGGAGGAATTTAGATGTCATGTGTAAAACAGGAAAGTGACTTGTGTGTGCTTGTGTATGTGTTGGGTCAAATCATTTTCAAGTCACTCGTTTATAACAGTCATGTTAGTTTGCCCTACTAGCAGGATATGGAAGTCCAAGACCAATTTTAAAATCAAAATTAGATGTCAGATTTGTCACTTGTGGGTGCATCATTCAAGTTAGAAAAACGTATTACAGCCAAAATTAAAATGTAAAGTCCCTTACACTTTAGATTATGGCCCACAACCGACTGCCACAACTTTCAACTAAATGTAAACAATTTCAAATTAGAATTAGTCTTCCAATTTTTGACATTTCTAAAGTGTATATTCAATAATATATTCAATAATATGTATTTTTATATTCAATACTTCACACAAACATTGCATGAAGCAGTGAATTGTTTAATTTGAATCAGGAAATTTGAAAATGAAGAAGTCTATTTCATAATGTTCCATATATCGAGCTTTGAATTTTCAAAAGGTGTGAATAGAGAGTGAAGTGACCCAAGTCGTGTGTCAGATTGGACTTATGTTATGAGGTGTCTGGGTTGTCTTCTGCAGGTTCGGGCGGCTCTTGTGGTCTGTACATGAAGGTGAGGAGGAACAGAGCCACATCATAAGAGCACCAATAGGCTGTGTGTGAGGTCACAGCTGACCAGTAGCGGCTCTCCACTAATCCCTCCCGCAGCTCGAAGTCGATGCGTCTCTCCAGTTCCACTGGAAGAGAGAAAATAACGGATCAGTATCCACCTCATCAAGTGTCACAAGACATTTTCATTACTAGTTCTGAGCCGTGATGGACTTCATGCTCACTGTTTGGATGTGAAGCGTATATTTTTCTGTACAGGTCGAAAGTGTACTAACAATTTACAACATGCAAAATATGTGCAGGGTCTAATGCTTTGATAAATAACAGATGGTCCGCTTTACTATCTTCAGCTGACTTTCCATCAGCATGTGAGTGGCTAGATAATGAGTGAAGTTTTATTTTTAGGTGACCTATTCCTTGAAATTACACTTTAAAGTGAAATCACACTTCACAGTACACATTTTATGTTTTTTATATATTCATTGAACAAAACAAGTTTTTAACAGAAGCAGTTTGGATTGCAATCCTGATTTGATGGAACTCGGTAAGAAAAATCACTCAGTGGTAAAGAATCTCTGATAGAGGTTTATAGAAAGGTGTGGAATAATGACATAAACAGGCCCAGTTCCAATGCCTCCACAGGAAGAGAAACTCATTTATTCCTATCATTCGCCAAAAAGTTGAACATGTAAACAAGGACAGATAAAAAGCACAAGTCTTGTTGTAAGCTGTTTGGCATTAGGTTTACACTGGAGCAGAGCGGGACATCAGCCAGCAGTGATTCTCAATGAGCAGACTGCTGCCTGGTGCTGCAAACATGCTATGAGAGTGATGGATGATGTTTATGGAGAGTTGTTCTGACACTTATTATTATTATTATTATTATTATTATTATTATTATCAATATTTGTTATGGAATCTTCTAGGGCCAATGAGAAAAGTAATTTCATGTTGTGCAGCAAAAAATATTGACCTAACATTGCCTACACTGACAGAGATATTTTAAAGGGATAGGTGCCTCAGTATAATCGTTATGATCAAATATGTGATAGTAAACACATTTATATAATCTCTCTATATAGTATCATATAGTCTCTGTAATTAAACAGGCATGTTTGTTTAAAGAGACAGTTCAAGAAATTGGATGCAAATAAAAATGAGGTTCTAATTAAGCTCTAGAGTCATTTAAGTCTTTCACAGAGATTTTTAAGTCTCCACATTCAGCACAATTAAGCACTTGGACTCAAGGATGAACTGATTGAATTTTGATGGTCAAAGGTCACTGTGACCTCACAAAACACATTTTTGGCTATTAATATTTTTGGCTACAATATTTTACACACATGTCGAATGGAATAAAATGATGAAGTTAGAGTGACATTTTTCGTCCAAAAAGGTCAAAGATCAACTTTCCTGTGACATCATCATATTTAGCAAAAAATGCTCTGGCCATTATTCACTACCATAATTCAGGACCAGCAACCTGCCTGCATATGACCGCAGGGTGGTAATTCTAGTTGAATTATGGAGTATTAATATTGTATTATGAATTGTCACCTTATATTTTACTCTGACATCTCTGAACATCCAAAGTAAACAATGAAGTCACTTCTTATAACAATCAAAAATAATATTTTTGACATTTAAATAATATTTTCCATGACCCTCTGAACCTTGGCTTGACTTTTCATAAATGAGTAAGGGAAAGGATTAAAAAACGTTGTACTGGTCTCAGTGCAAGGTACAAGTCTGTTGAAACCCCTCTGACCACAGCCACCATCACTGCTGGGTGTGGTCAAGTGTGGGCCGTTGTACTTGTGATCACACCCAACTGTGATGTAGAGTGGTACACAGCCACAGCTGCACGCATGTTGTCTCCAGGGCGAGACGGATACTTCGACTGGGTGAGGTGAATCTTTAGGTCAGGGCTCTTGGCTGTCTTACTGTGAGATCAGCAAAGTGTTTGAGACTTTTTTTGAGCACGATATAAACACGTTGTCAGTCCACTTGTCTGCTGACACAATGTGTCTGTGATGGTAAAACTGTGTGTAGATGTGTGACTGGCTTTGGACTTTAAATATGATGATTTAGTCGTACTGAATAGTGTCACTTCAACAACAAACAGTCCTGTCTGAAATATCAGCCTCACACTTTACTGTCCACAGAAATGTCTGTCCAGGTGACATGATATCACCAAGTGCCGCCCCACTCCGTTAACAGAGTTTGGAGTCCTCACACACTTATGGTGCTGTCACTGTGATTAAAGTCTGTCAGGGTTTGGAGCTGAGAGGGGCGACAATGGAACTGGACCAGAGAGCTCTTGAGAAAAATGGAGAACATAGAAAAGGAAGTAGTGGGTATGACTGACGTTGACCCTCTGATGTAGAGTTTCACAGCGGAGCCACAGTACTTACACGAGGTGCTGTCCATGACAGCTGAGGTGGACTGGGACATGGCCGGCTCTACCTCCTTCCCCTCCTCCTCTATTTGCTTGTCCTTTTCTTCGCTCTCTGTCACTGCTACTCCTTCCTCTCCTGATGCCACATTTTCCACTTCAGAAGCTCCACCTTCAGAATCTGATGGCTCCTCCTCCACCCCGCCCACCTGGCCACTAGAGCGGGAAAAGCGGGAAAACAGGATTCCTCCGATTCCCTTTCCAATACTTGCAGCACCTGCAGGACAGTAAGAGGGTGGGTGAGCATTCCTATGGAAGCCCAGAATCCATGTTAAATGATGTTCAGACCTGACCCCAGGCCCTGTCGTGGCCCTCAGACAGGGGACACTGGCTTTAATTCTTACACTGTGTCTGCTGAAGTTACACTACAATTGCTAGCCCAACTGGCTAACTAGAACTAGCTAACACTAGTTCAAGCGAGCCACCAGAACCACAAATATAATGTATAGAGCATTTTTCCAGTCTTCATGCTTATCACGGCTTCTATTTGCAGGCTCATGTTCAGCATACAGACACAAGAGTGGTATCGATCTGAACATCTATCTCTCAGCAATAAGTGAAGACACATTTTTTTTCTTTTCCTTTTTTTCCAAATCATCCCTTTGAAGAGAATTCTCAGCTGCCTACCCCGCCAAGGACTCTAATGCACACTTCAAGCATTATATGAATTACAATAAACATGTTATTAGGGCTGAAACCATTCTTCACGTAACTCAAGAAACTCGAGTGACTTGATTAGTAAAAAACATTTGGCAGATTTGTTTGATCCGGGGTAACTATACAGCAAACTGTGTATCGCATGGGTGATTATTTATATTGCACAACTTCTGTTGATGCGCTGTAACGTGAACTTGAAATCAGGCGTGGATTGCAAAAATAATGAGAAAGAGCGAGAAGAAAACAGCTTGGGGCAGAAATAAGAGACACCCCAGAGAAAAAGACAGAGAACGTCCAAAGTGTGTGATCACTACAACGTGAACATTTTTTGGGGTGTATTAGGGGTGTGAGGCACACAGAACTCAGACTGTAGTCCATGTGTGGTGTCAAGCACACACACGTCTGCTGTTGGTTGTCTCTGAGACTTCGCCTGTCACCGTTACAGAAAGTTGCACTCCTGGTGACGCCAAGATGCAGATTTGATGGAGGTATGCACTCTACTGATTGCCATTCTAGTTGAACTTGAATTTACCTTTCAGTTTATCCAGTGAGTGATAACTAAAAGGGTTTGTCACAAGGCTCAGTTGGAATAACTGTCCCCTCACAGTTCGAAGGTTCTGGGCGCAAATCTACCAGCCTGTAGTTTAAATGTCTCCCTGTGTTGGTTCCCAGCAAGTTGGAATTATGAAAAGTCTGTAATATATAATTTAAAGAGTTTCATCATGCACACTGTTCATTGCTTGCTTGTTTTGACCAAAAGAGCGCATTTTGGAGTCAGGTTTCACATCCATCGCAATTCTTTTGTTTTGTTTTTTGTAGACTTCTCTACAATTCTGGGCAAAAAGTCAGACACGTTTTCATGGGGTGTTGGACTGGTCACGGATCCTGTTTGTGATATTCATGGACAGAATCTCAACGTATAGTTGGGGTGAAAAGAGTGTCTGGTCTGCAGAAGGAGCTGAGTCCGGGGGCAAAACTTTCGGTTTACCAGTCGATCTACGTTCCAATCCTCACCTACAGGTAGTGATCAAAGAATGAGGTTGTGGATACAAGTGGCTGAAATGAGTTGCTGGGCTCAACCTCCTGAGCGAGGTTTACTGTTGGCAGTGATATCATCATGGTGGGTTTTATACTGGTGCACAAGACCAAAATGAGTGATTACAAGTGAAATATAACACACATGTGTCCATTGTGTTCCCCCTCTAGGATTTAGTCATGCTACTAGCAGGCCTGTGACTGACCCGTCCTGGTCTGCGGGTTGCCTTCGCCATAGCAGGATTCGTAATCAGGCGTGCCGGTCATAGAATGATTGTCTGAATCCACAGATGAAATAAGTGTGGATGGTCAAAAACACCACTTATGTTCTACTGCATCTGCCATCTATGCAGCCAGAATCCTCACTGTGTGCTCACCCATGATGCTGGCCTTGCCCAGGCTGGTGATGGACTCTCCGTAGTGGCGTCGGGCCTGGGGCGGGGAGGTGCAGGGGCTGGGGATGCTCTCTGAGTCAGAGACAGATGTGGTTTCTTTTGGTAGGTTGAGCAGTGTGGGCCTGATCTGATCGTATGGTGTTGGGCTGGTGGTGTTGTACCTGCACATCACACCCACATCAACATCAGATCGATGAAACATATAGTCCACCCTGTCTCCAGCTGTGATTTCAATAACTGGGCATACTGTAACTGTAATCAGAGTTGGGTTATACTGTATAATAAAATACTGACATAACAGGCACAACTGACATATTAATGACATCACAATTATTAAGCCAAGTATGCCATTGCTCTTATTGTAAACTGCTTAGAGCTGATAATAACAGATGAGATACTGTGGATAAAAATTTTTTTAAAAATGATTACAGAATCTACTGCTTTGATCTTTTCACATGAGAAATCATTAATAACCAGCATATTATCTGTCGTATACAAGCACAGGACTTGTCTTACCAGTGGATTTGAACAGGCGTAATGTTATTGTAGTGTTTTAAGATAAGAGGCTCCAATCTGTATGCCTGAAACAAACAAACACAAATATTTGAGCAGTTCTGGATTTATCACAAAATGACTCCTGACTAGAAATGCTTCTCATTTAGTTTCATCATTTGGTTGTGTTATATGAAGACATCATCACAGACTAGACCATAGCTTATCCCTTTAAATCTGACAACATATCATAATCATAAAAATGGCTGATTGCATGATTGCAATCCGAGCAGGATAGGGACACTCAGTTGTGGGTTCTGTAGCTCACCACGGGGTCTGTGGGATGGAATATGTTGAAGAGGCGTTTGCAGATAGATGTGGGGAGTATGTGGTCCTGCACACCATTGTTTCCAGGCCGGATCCCTCGCAATGCCAGGAAAACGGCCAGAGGAGAGCCCATGCAGAAGAAATTTTCTACCTACAACACAGAGAACAGAATACAACATGAGAGGATATGAGACCCTCTACAGAGCACATGATGTGACCCTATAGGACGGCCAGCCCACAGTGTCAGAGCCACCACTTAAAAGGCATGATTTTAGTTGAGTGTGGGGCACAACCAGAAAGCCCTGGTCAGACGACCTAGTGACCTACTGGTGATGTGAGGATGGAGCAGCTCAGAAATATGACCATGCAGGACTTTATTCTTGTAATGAATCCTGAACTTAACAGGAAGCCAATGTTTAAAGAACATAAAATCGGACCTGTTGCATGACTGGCAGTGAGATGTCACTGTTGGGTAGATTTTGTTTATCAAACACACGAACAAAGCAACACAGTACTTACAATAATCACAGTATAAACGTCACATGCTGGACAACCATGTTTAACTTTATATTTTTAAACGTTATGAATGAAAATAACGTCAAGAATAGCATTTTTCGGAACGCAAACGAAAAGCCAGTTGTCCACTCGGGAGTGATGTCACAATGATTTGGCCAATGAATGAGTACTCACTAGACCAGCTGACTGTTGACGCAAGAATTGAATTAAGTGAAACTATAAAACTACTGTTAGAAGGTAGAAAACAAAGAATTCTCCCTTTAAATCAGAGGGTTTGTAGTTTGAATCAGAGGGTTTGTAGCTTGAATCAGAGGGTTTGTAGCTTGAATCAGAGGGTTTGTAGTTTGAATCAGAGGGTTTGTAGCTTGAATCAGAGGGTTTGTAGTTTGAATCAGAGGGTTTGTAGCTTGAATCAGAGGGTTTGTAGCTTGAATCAGAGAGTTTGTAGTTTGAATCAGAGGGTTTGTAGCTTGAATCAGAGGGTTTGTAGTTTGAATCAGAGGGTTTGTAGCTTGAATCAGAGGGTTTGTAGCTTGAATCAGAGGGTTTGTAGCTTGAATCATGTCTATGACACATGCTAGACAGGACATTTCTGGCATTTCTGGCTCGTGAAAACTGACGACAGACACAGTAAAATCCAACACTTCAACTTTACCTTGAATTTCAAGGCTGGCACTGCTACACAAGACGAGGTCTGCAGACCCTGGAACTGATCCTCCAAGTCCCTCAACCTAGGGACATTGATATCATACAGAGAATTCCATTACTCCAATGAAACCCTGGTGTACACTCAAATCAAATCAAAATGTTAACTTACCATCCAAAAGAGAAATGCATTTGGTCAAAGGTGCAACTCCTTTTTTTGTTTTTATAATCTTGGTGTCCAAACAGTAGTATTGCAATTCTGATGTAGGAGTGAGCAACATAGAAGAGATGCTGGATGTATTATTATCATTACAACCAACAGTCCAAACAAGTTGGGTGGCTGTGTAAAATGTAAATAAAGTAAGAATGCAATGATTTGCAAATTCTTTTCAACCTATATTCAACTGAATATAGAACAAAGACAGATTTAAACCATGGGCGTAGGTTTCTATATAGATGGTCGTGACATGTCACAACCAATGTTCGAGGATTGCAAAATAGTCACTACCAATATTTGTCATTTTAATTTTATATAGGAAAAATCTACATTCATTGACAATGTTGAAATACTATTTCAAATTTTCAATATAGTACACATATGGTAGCATTAATAAAAACTATTTTACATTTGTTCACGTTTTGTTTTTTTGCCACGTTCCGACATTGATTCCGTGCTATGACGACCCATATCCGCTGTTTTTATTGGCTGCGACAGAGTGATGGTTAGTGGGCCACTGCTGATCTGGTGTCAGTCAGGTAACCCCGCGGCCCCACATGCGACTCAGAAGAACAACAAACGTCCATGTGCTGAAATTAAAACGCCCCGCATCTGTCAATCGGGACTGGGGACTCCTACTTCAATGCAGTAGGCTAAGCTCCGGAGACAATGCCACCTCCAAAAAAGAAAAGGGACATTCAAACGTATTTCACTACCGCGGCTGTAAGTATAGTGTGCACAGAATCACGTAAAAAAACGAATAGCATTCAGAGTGCGATGTTTAGCTAAGTGTGTCTTCCCCGTTTCCCACCCTCATGTAAAGGCTCTCTTATACCCTCCGTTAATAACTCGTTAATAACGGAAACGGACACCTAATGAAAGCTCTGTGCGTGAGCTTTAGATAACAGAGAAGACAGATGCAAGCCATGTGCAGGTTAAGAATATGTTTTTTGTCTAGAAGAATTCTTCTTGCCCGGTTTGGCCTTATAGCAGGTTTCGTTTCATCAGCCCTAAATACACCATGGCAACACGTAAGCTCGGCTATATCCTAACATAATGTTGTCAAATGAGCCCATTGAATTGACAGTTCTCATCTCTTTGAACTATATGCATTGCCATGAGTCTCTGGATATTTTAATGCGTAGTCATTTTGTTTGTAGTACTGGGGCTGCTGTGCTGGTCTAAATATCCATAGGCCTATCCATTATGATCTTGGATACCGTTAATGTTTTGCCTGTTATTTGCGGTGCACAGTCGCCATCTACTGACCACTTAGTGGTAATGAAATGCGTGGTATTACCGTTTCGACTTCCTATTCAAGAAGCGGGTGGGTGAGGTTGGTAATGTCACTACCAAAGCTGAGACCAAACCTACGCCCTTGATTTAAACCATCTATGGTGCAAAGGCTTTTAAAGGGAATGGAAAATGACACTGATTGGTTTAATGTATGTTATACTCAAAACACACCAATGACTAATTAAGAATCTAAATACAGGCTTACAGCTAGAGCTAGGCGATATCACTATCAATATTGCCACAATATTGTAGGGACTGTTGGTACTTTCACAAAATATCAACACAATGAGATTTTTGATAAATATTCATCAGTAATGTGGATCTAAGGACTAACTGGGTAAAGGCAAGGATTAGATCAAGCAGAACAGTCTGGTACGTAGGGCAATATATAGATATTATATTGTTACAGTGACATTAAACTATATATGGTCTTAGATTTTGGATAATGTTAAGTCATGATATGACATAGATGTCCTGGTTTCCTGGTTTCAAAGGCTGCATTACAGTAAGGTGATGTCATTTTCTGGCCTACTTGTTCTAATACTTGCTTTTACCCACTTACTCATTATATTCATTGTAGGAGCCATGAATTAATGACTTTTTGCAATATCAATCAGGCTTGTGAGGATTTATATTATGGTATTGTTGGTTGTTTATTGTGTGATCGTGGTGATTGAAAGGGTATATGCTGTGACTCTCATAATATAACCACCTGTTAACCTGCATGTGTAGGTGGAGAGAGGGTGATTGGATTGCCGTACTTTTTGTTGACCGCTACATTCATTTTGATCGCTGTTTTTTAAGTTAATCTTATATGTTGATCTTTATAATTAATAAAGTTTTTTTGACGTATTTTTCCAGATCTCAGCAAATCTTTTTGATAGTGAGTCGGACAAGATAACCTCGGTCCAATCTCAGCCTCTCAGCGACTTTTACTTTGTTTCCTGATGTCGCTGCATCCACACTACAGAGGAATAATCTCATTGTCTTCATATTTCATGAAAGTACCAATGATCATCTCAACAATATTGTTGCAATATTGATATTGCATTTTGGGCATATTTGGTCAAACATACATCAAAAAAGATATTTCATTTTGTCACCCAGTCGAGCATTTATAAAGTGCTTTTGAGAAAATGTGAAAATATGGAGATGTATATCAGGTATCGAGATGTAGTCTAAAAATATGGCAAAATTATTTTAAGGGCATATCGCCCAGCCCTACTGGTAAGTTAACTGGTAAGAAAATTAGATCTCTTTAACAATATCCAAAATCTAAGAACATATATGTATATAGTCTCATTTCACTATAACAATATAATAGCTTTCAGTGCCATCCTCTATAGACTCCTCCATTATTATAACAGGTTTTTGTAGTAGAAGAGCGTCTGTGTGGGTCTGTTTTGGCAGGGAAGGAAAGATAGGATATACCATGCAAGAACCCATGCAGTACCTGAGGTGTGTGAGTCTCAGCTGCTCCTGAAGATGGCGCTCCTTGTCACTCGGCCAGCGGACCTTCGTCTCCTCCGGGTCCAGCGCTTCTTGGTGATGAAAGCGAACCGGGTCCCAGCCTGTCATGATGTCAAAGGTGATGACGCAGCCCAGCGAGTGCGACACAATGGACACCTTCCCGTGTTTCTCAAAGTCTGGATTCCGCGAGCAGAAGAGTGAGTAGAGACGATTCAGCTCCAGAGTCAAACCCCTGGTTATCTATATACACACACAGACACACAACAACAAAACACATAAGCAAATTGTGAGATATTTGCCTCCGTTGCTAATTTTATGTCGGTCAAATAGATTTGGTTATGTTTTATGCTTCATAGTCTGGATTATTCATCTGATATTTCACAGTCAGGCAGCAGACCATGAAAAACAGCAGGGTGTCAAAGTGCAGTAATGCAGCTGTGAGGAGACAGAGCGAGGCTGAACTTCAGGATGGATGAGTGTAGTGTAGTCTCAGCCTCACCTCGTCTCTGTACAGAGGGCTGGTGTAATACATGATGTCCATGGCGCTGCTGTTCAGCATGTCTCTTAGACCTCGCACTTTATCTGGCGTGATTGAATCCACCGTGTCTGCAGAGTGGACATACACAAACATCCAACACAGCTGTCACACACTCTTCAAGGAAAATGACTATTTTTCTTTTTTTTAACAATATTTTTATGGAAAATGACTTATTCCTTAACGCAGTTTAATTTCCCATGAAAAAAACAGTGATTTTGATTTGCCATAAAACATATCAAGACATATTTTTATGTTTTACAAAGACCATAAGTAGATGTTGATAATAACTATATGATATAATAGTATAGATATTATTGATATAACTAACTTCAAGCACCTCTGTTCAGTCACACTGTCACCTTGATGACACGAGATAAAAAATGACCAAATGTCATTGAAAGCAGGGGAGGAGAGTCAGATCAGCTGTTTCAGTGATCCTCTAAACCGCTCACTTTGAGATATCCACAAGCCAAAATATCACCCACACATCTGGCAATCTAACCATACAATCTGCTGATTTAACTCAAGCCCCCCAAGGGGATAAACCCAATTAACGTTTGCCAACAATTGCAAGGCTCTAAAAAGAGCTTAATTGTCAGTTTCTTGTGCAACACTTTGATATTGAACGCTGCAGATTCCACTGCAGCCACATTGTTTCCTCTCAGCAGTCATGTCCAACCATCAGCTGAACACCACTGTTTGTTTCCTGCTGTCAGTAACACTGTGTGCAGAAAATGTAATGTCCTTCACCTTACTTTATACTGAAATCACAGTTCTTGTGATTTTTGATATAAGGATTTTTTAAAATATTTCTATTGTATATTATGTTTGTATTACTATCACTACTCCACTAACGAGCTTACTGAATGTATTTCCATTAAACTTGGATGGAGGATGTGTCTCAGCCCAGGACAGCCACCATCAACTTTTGGGTGGATCCGGATAAAGGGACAGATTCTTTAGATAGGTTTAACATTTTTGTTAATTTCTCAAGGCATAATGCTTACAAAGTATGCACAATGAGTACAAAAGGGGACTGCTGGAGCCTTGGCAGAGGTAAACACAGTTTTTTTATACTTTATATTTTTCTGGTTATGTCACCTATGGTAATGGTTTCCTCCCAGAGAATGTTACAGCGTAAAGGTGGTTGCTGGAGTGGTTAACATGAGCAACAATCCCTTTTTCAAGTGTGAAATAAAAAATTTAATTAGTTATACACACTTATCATTTAAGAAATATAGGCATGATTTGCTTTGCAAGACAGCTGGCTACTAACAGTTAAAGTTAGCTTCTGTGTAGGTGTGGCTACGGGTCACATGTACCGAGGCTAGTGGTGATGATGGATCTTTGAAGGAGGCTGAACAGTTTGGAAAATAGTTTACTACTGCTCAGTCTGAGCTTTGAGCTGACACCGCTGTGTGATGTCAGCAGTCTCATCTGTACTCATGCTGCTTCCTGTGTGTTGTATTTGAAAATACAGCTATTACCATATGTTGGCACATTCCTTTTAGCAGTGGCTTTGTTATCTAAGTTCTTTAAATTAATTATCATTGTGGATATTGTCTTTTTATGTGAATTTATGCCCCTTTAATTAATGGGCGGATGCAGACATGATTCAACTTTTGATCAAGAAAACTGAATCATTCAATAGACATTATATATCAAATTGTGTCATTTTTTTAATTTATTTTTTTCCTGGGATGGACCCCTATGCCCCCCCGCTCTTGTCGTGCCCCTTCAGAATTTTGGCTTGCATGACAAACCTGATTCTGATCCTGCTATTTCACACGTTCAATAGGTGGAACAGTGTAACTGTAATTTAAACACATTTTAAGGAAGAACATACCCTACATAATGGTACTACAGTTTTCCTGTGTAAATATGGTTGTTGTTGAGGATGTTCGCGAGCTTCATGGAAGCATACCTCCATCCAAAGCTAGTTTTGACCTCCACTCCACAGGAAGGAACTCTACATGCTCTGTGGTGCGATCAGAGAAATGCTTCTCCTCCATCTTCCTGGCAGCGTCTCTCATCCTGCACGCCAGCCGAGACAAAACAATTACTTCAAGAATGATCCTGATTCCTTTTCAATTATCTGAAAACGTATCGATATCTCACATGCTGGTGTTCCTGATGATGCGGCCCTGGTCCATCTTCTGGCCGATGCCGTGCACCACGAAGACGATGTGTGTGGTTTCAGGTGGGGTGTCCTCAGGTGCCGCCTCCTCCACGTATCCCCGATGGAGACGTGTGCCACTGCTGGAGGCTGAAGACATGAGAGGGAACATTAATACCTGAGGTGATGTGTTGCACAGCACTGTGCCTGTCTGTAGTCAGCTGTCTGACATTGCCAGCTAATGACTATTAAATAGATATAATGGTTTTCATGAATAGCTACAGCACGTCTAAGTCTGTTCTCTAACCTACAACTTGTCAGCACACTTGCGATAAAGTGCGATACAACAACAAGTGCAATATGTAAGAACTGGTCAAAGTAAATGCTCACTGCTGCCAACTGTAGCTGCTGTTATTGTTAGTTAGCTCAGTTAGCTGTGCAGCTAGCAGCCAGGACCAGGAGCTCAAAGCACCAGAGAAGTTTTAGTGTTTACACAGCTAGCACAGGACATTTG
Organism: Pagrus major; assembly: GCF_040436345.1. NCBI lineage: Eukaryota > Metazoa > Chordata > Actinopteri > Spariformes > Sparidae > Pagrus > Pagrus major. The sequence continues at coordinate 6,379,516 of NC_133236.1, forward strand.
GACCGGGACGGGACGGGACGGGGCTCTCTGGTTAGCATGTTTAACATGCTTTGCAACACCACAATACATAAATGTCACAATGTAAAACCTGTTGATAATTTTAGTTGAGTTTTGAATTTTTTCAACCAAAATTCTTACATGATGCACCTTTAATAAATCAGTGGGTCAGTTCACCCAAAGAAGGCACATTCCAGTGCACTGAATGACTTCAGGCCAGTTGTCCTGACATCACATTTGAAGACCATGGAACGGCTGCTGCTTCCTTTCCTGAGACCCCAGGTCCGCCACACACTCAACCCACTCCAGTTTGTTTACCAGGAGAAGGTGGGTGTGGATATTGCCATCCTCTATCTGCTACGCAGGGCTTACTCTCACCTGGACAAAAGGAACAGTACTGTAAGAATCATGTTTTTTTATTTTTCCAGTGCCTTCTACACCATCCAGCCCCTCCTACTGAGAGACAAGCAGACAGAGATAAGGGTGACCTGGATCATGGACTACCTCACAGGGAGACCACATATGTCAGACTTAGTGACTGCTCCTCTGACACTGTGGTCAGTAGCACCGGCGCACCGCAGGGAAATGTGCATTCTCCTGCTTTGTTCAACCTGTACACCTCTGACTTCCAGTACAAGTCTGAGTCAGGCCACATGCAGAAATTCATAGTCTTGAATGTTCATTCAGTTCACTGGGGAAGCAGCATTAAGAAGAGGGACACTAAGTGGCTGAACAGGCTGGTGAGGAGAGCTGGCTCTGTGGATGGAAAGGAGCTGGGTTCTCTTACATCACTGGCAGAAAGGAGGACCTTTAACAAACTGCTGTCACTTATGAACAATGCCCGCCACCATCTGCACAGCACACTGACCAGCCAGAGGAGTATGTCCAGTGGCAGACTGCTGTCTCAGTACTGTTCACCTTACAGTTATAACTACCTCAGTTTGAACATTATGATGACAGTTCTTTGTAGTAATTCTAGCGGTCTAATCTAGACTTCATTCCTGTGTTTTTATTCTCATTTTCTTGTTTTTACTGTTCTATTCCTCTTTTATATCCTGTGTGTATCTGGGGTTTTGTACATGTCATATAAGCTACTGAAAGCCTAAATTTCCCTCAGGATCAATAAAGCATCCGTCCATGTTATCTCTCCATGTGGATACTTTTGGTTTCATTTGTGCAGGTTTGGAAAAAAGCTGTCTCTGTGATTTCTGCCTTCACCCCAACACAGTAGCAATGAATGAAATTAGTTTGTGCTGCTCACAGCAATGAAAACTGAAAACTGTCAACATCCTGACTGGAAACATCGCAAACTGCCATGGTTCATCACGGCCCAGGACAGGCAGGCTCTACAGCAGGTGATTTAAACCACCTGAACATCACTGGTACCATCTACAGAGCATCAGTGACATCAGTGAAGTGAGATGTCTGCACAGAGCCCAAAGATACTAAAAGACAACACCCACCCAGCCACAGTCTGTTCACCCTGCTGCCATCTGACAACAGATACACAAGTATCTGCTGCTGTACCACCAGACTACAGAGCAGCTTCGTTCCTCAGGCTGTGAGACTCCTGAACTCATCATCAACACTTCATCAAAATAAGAAACAACTATTTTTTCTTGTGTACCATAAAGGGACAACAATATGTATTGGTTGTACAACGTTGTGTTGGAGAAGCAGTGTCCCAGTTACTTGGGATTCACACTGATACAACTACAATACAACTCTGAAAAGTAGTGGTGACAATCAATTTATTCTCCATGTAGGAGCAAGGGATGTATTGAGCTGCACACCAACTGTGTGTGTGTGTGTATGTGTGTGTGTGTGTGTGTGTGTGTGTGTGTGTGTGTGTGTGTGTGTGTGCTGGTGTGAAGGCGCTTGCATTTATGTGATTGGCCAACACAGTGCTGCATCAACATAGTGGCACAATTGCAGGGGGATGTGCTGCTGTGAGCACCGCAAATAATCTTTGTTAATTTGGGTGAACTGAGCCTTTAGTGTTGTTCTTCAGCACAGAAAGCCACTACATCTGTGGCCAAAGTAGTTTCAACAACCATTCGGCTTGTAGTGGTGAAATGGCTGTACAATGTAAAAAGAAAACAGCAGCAGACAATGGAAAGCCCAACACGCCATTATTCACTTTGATTTTCTCTCAATATACATTCAAATGCAATTTTTCACGATTTTACTTTTGGCCATCTAGTGAGGTACAATAAAACACTGTGTTTTATGCCATCATAACACAGTTTTTTATAGCATTTTCCAGTCAGTGAAGACTAAAGTCAGAAGAAAGCAATGCATCGACGTAAGGTAAGTGCCATTGTTAGGCTGTAGATCTGTGGTGTCTTTGTGAACATTGTACAGTATTCCAGATTCAGAGGCTACCATCAGATACCTATTGTAAGAGAAATTTGGTACTCGTCAATTGCAAATACCACAGAAATACACATTCCACACAGAAATGATTAATACAGGTAAGTTTAAAAGACAAGGTGATCATATTCCCAGGCAAATCACAATTGATCCTCCGTAACCTGTACAATTCACAATCATCTTACAAAATTAATAAAGACGATACGCTGGCAATAACCATGCCCACCTCTTTCTGTGACGGACAACAAAATTACTGCTATATTTACACTGCAGAATACTGTACAGTTCACAAACACATCACAGAGCTACAGCCTGTAGCAGGCAGGTACTTTTTCATCGATGCATTGCTTTGGTCTGGCTTTACTCTGCACTGACTGTTTCCAGGAAGTGTTATCTTACTGGCTTTACTAAACAGAGGGAGGGGCTCATTCCACTATGTGTTGTTGATGACATACAGTACATTAGCAGTCTTTTATTATCACTCACTACAGTGGCATAAAACCTTGATTTTACGCCTTTATTACAACGTAAAAGATGGAGTTTTATTGTGTTTACGGATAAAATGGTGTTTTAAAGTAAGTTACCTGAAAAGACAGGGCATTATGGCACTTCTGGCTTTCGGGAGTCAATCAATATCCATGCATATGTAAAATACTTTCTGGTATATTCTGGAAAAGTGTAATTTGTTACACTCTCCATTGTTTGATGGGTTGTAAGCAGAAGGCAATGTGTTATTGTTTAACAGGGGGGAAGGATCTGGTTCATTTAATTGACCCTCAGTTAGCAAACCTTCTCTTCTTTAGGTTCTTTTGGTTTCTAAGCAATGGTCGAGGTGATGGATCATAACTTGCACAAAACTCAAATCATTATAAACTCAACTAAACAGCCCCTCTGTCCCTGCACACTCCATCAGATCTCTCCTCTTGTGTACTTCTTGTGATGTTTCCTTTACCTTTAGAGAAGCCGAGTTTCTGAGTGACGGTGCGTGCGATCTTGGAGGTGGTGGCATCGCTGTACAGGTACACCTCGTCCACACTGTGCCAGTCCACATGGCTCCTGCTCAGCTTCAGACTGTGGATAGCTGAGAGACAGTCGCACAGTGATTAACAGCAAGTGACACACTTCATCCAGCATAATTAATTTACCATTCCCCATGAGGTTGTGTAGAGTGTGTGTGTGTGTGAAAGTCATGACACAGACTGTACACACACTCTGTGCCTCCTTCTTTCTCAGGTGAGCTACCTACTGGTTCAGCTGGAGTCAGCTAAAATATCATCACCTGATTTGTTTTGTGGCCTCTTCTGAATGGAAGAGTTAACCCCCTCCCCCCCAACACACACACACTAACACAAACATGCACACACACAAGCACACACACACACACAGTTACCCCTTTCACAGCATTTGCAGCCTCTGTACACTCTATATACACCACTCCTCTCCACACACACCTTTATCTTCTTTGTCTGTCACCCACACTCAGTCTTGTATCCCTTACAATCCTTGCTGTCCACGGTGGTGGTCACCACATCCATCTCATAGGTGTCCCTCATCTGTTGACCCCGGAAACGGGCGAGGTGCTCAATCTCGATGAGGTCACTCTCGTCCTCCTCCAGGGGAAGCCACGATCCATCAATGAACCACTGACCCCTCATCACAGGAATACGGTCTTGCTCTGGAGGACACCATGTTTATCACACTATGTGAAAGGTTGTGTTGCCTATGCTTGCTTTATTTAATGCCCTATCTTGGAAAAAGTACAGGAAACACATACACAAAGATAGAAAGTGGGGCCAAACTCATAAGACATAAAATGAAAAACAGTGATAATAAGTTAGTTTGGCAATGAGAAGATATAAATTGTAAGTGTCACATTTTTAATGTAGTGATTTCATATATTAAGTAACTCTAATTTCAGCAGGAAGTGGTGCCAGTAAAGTAGTAATTAGTATTTGGCCTGTGTTTAATAGTGGCATTAATAAAAGGGGTAATACAAAGTGGCAGCAATGTTACTTCTTCTTGTTAGTCAAAGGACTCTTAGTACAGCAGCAGTAGCAGGATGGTGGTGCTAACAGTACTAATGTAAAAGAATGCTAATTAAAGGAGCACTATGTAGTTTTAGAGAAGAAATTCAAAGTCAGAGTTGTAATATTTACAATATTAATGAGGTAATAATACAAATAGTTTGAATAAACAAGCTGCTCTCAGAGGAAAACAAGGTCCCAGAACACTGTTTGAAGCTAGAAAGGTGGCAGGGTCCGCCACATATAAACAAAGTAAAACAGTATAAACTGTGTTGTCCTTTAAGGTCAGCTTGTTTATTCAGTTTATTCAGTCATGAAAACAAAGAGAGTTTGTTTATTTAGTTTGTTTAGACAGAAAAAAATCAGCCAATGAAGATCTTTCTCTGCTCATTAACATCTCTTCACCAACACTACAGAGTGCTCCTTTAAAGTGTAAGCTACATGGTAACAGCTGTATCATTGTGCAGGTAAACCACTGGCATGCTCACGGTTCCAGTAAACAGGGTAGCACTCCTTCTCCCTGATATCCACTTCATACAGCCCCCCTCTGACACACACTGCCTCCACGCTGATGCGGATGTCGTCCGGGTCCCTCATCTCCTCGGACACGGAGCGCCGCTGCCCTCCGCCCCGCTGCACCGCCGACTCAACCGGGACACTTGCACTGTCCACCGCCCCGCTCTCTGGCTGGATCTCGCCGGACCTGGCTGCATCCTTGCCCTCGGCCTCGGCGGGATTGACCGGGTGTTTGACCTTGTCCGGGTTCTGCTCGCAGAATCTCCGATAGACGATCTCGATTTTTAAGGAATCGTGTCCGACGAATGGCTTCCACGTTCGCTTATCCTCTTTGTAAAACCACCTGACCTCCTCCGGTCCCAGCTCCGTGACGACCTCGCCGCGGTGCCGGGAGCTGTTGGACCGTATGCGCTTCTTGGTTGTGACATTCCCGTCACTTTCGGTGTAGTTTGGATCGATGGACAGATAGGATGAGCCCGAATATTCCTCCCCAGCAAGGCCCAGCATCATGCCATCCGGGGATAACGAGTCCCCCCGTAACAGCGGCAGGTGTCTGTCCAAGCCGTGGTGCGCCGGGTCCCTGTCCCCCGCAGCAGCACTATCTCCCATCGGATTGTCGTCGTAGCCGGACACAAACACATCATTTGCCATATCCCATTCACTACTGCTGACAGAGTTATTCTCCGAGCTCTGTTGGCGGATGGTCGGTGTCTCCTTCATATTGCTCATGATTCGGCCGCAAATGATTCGACTCAATAAATGAAAATAATACAAGAAATCACAATGATGCCGTCAGACTGTTAGAACAGATTAACGGTTTCTTTCTTCCCAGCTGGTAACATCTGTATGCCGAGCTGTTCTGACCCCCAACAACATCATAGCTACAGATTTAAAAAGCAATTATCCGGACTGTTTAAACGACATTTAACACTGTACCCCCCGCTCTCCTGTCTGTACACACTCCCGGTCATATTACCGCTTTTTCGGATAAATACAGGAATAATCAATGCACGGTACTAGCTAGGATGGTAATCTCCGATGCTCCATAACGTCAAGTAAACGCAACGACGACAAATTTAACTTCCTGTTCAAACATTCAAAATAAAATCCATGAATAAGCGATTTATACATGTTAACCTATTAATACCTATTTAAGGATATTTATTAAATAAAAATTCAAAAATGTGTGTGTAAGTATTACTGTTGTATACAGTATAATTTTCAAAACGTAGCTAGCAGTCAGCTCTTCCAAGCATATCTTTATATATGCGCTTTTAATTTGAAAGCAATTTCACCGTGTACATAGCTTTGTTTTAGCTTTCTCTGCCTCGCTTCACTCGTCGTCGGATCATTTAAACACGGGAACCTGAAATGCGATTAAGTAAAATTAGCGAACATTTTAAATAAACGTAACCTCTGAAGTGTCAGTAGACCTGATTCTCGGTTAAACAAATAATTGTTTTTATAACTTTTATACCTTCTCGGCCACCGTAGTTGTTGCTGAGCAGTTTCTGTCATGGCCGCCATGGAAAGTCTGTACCAGAGGGTTTATTTAAAAACTCGGCTTATTCTATGACATACATGAAATGAAATGGCAGCGGTTTTCCTGGTGACCTTGTATGAGTACTCCCCACTGTTTTATATTAGTGTGGTTTCTTTGTGTTTCGTTGTTACCGCCGCCATGGTGCTCGGCTGGTAAGTGATATGTAGCCACATTAGCAAAGCCACTGTCCTGTCTTGGCAACAACATACAGTATGACACATTATTCTCAGTACAGGTGCGTAGGATAGTTCGAGTAAGGCTAACGGTACTTTTGTTTGTCGCTAATCTTAATGACTTGGCATCTGGACAACATCATCACTTTGAAAATGACCATTTGATAAGACAACACCATACACCAGATGTATTGACATGTCAGCTGTTGTCTGATATGACAAAATTGAGTACAACTTAAAAATGAAAAATACACAATAAAACAGCTCCAGTTTTACAGTAATATCTGAAAAAAAATACTAATTCATAATCGGATTTGTTAGCCAAATACTGTACACTTAATATGAACTGTTTGTAAGCTGCTCTCTGGTGTTCTTATACACATACACCAGTTCAGAGCAGGATATAAATAGATATTCAGCTAGAAACAAGCACAATGTATCTGTAATTAAACAGAACTTTATTATGTGTTTACCACAAGATGAAACAAATTGGTGCATATGTATAAATGTATAAAAAGCAACAACATCAATGTCTACAAACATAGTCAAGTGTTCATGTTGATTGTAAACAAATACAAATAGTGCAAAGGATTAAATATTGCATAGGTTATATAATAGATTACTTTATATACAATGTGGGTGTTTATGTGATGAGTAAGTAAGATGAGTAAAGCCAGCTGAGTCAGTCAGTACAAAAGATAGCAGGTTTTTCTTGTGTATACGCTGCTCAGCTTTGGATTCCACTGTTAGAAGATTACGAGAGAAGAGACCAATGCAGACCATAATTACTTTGTGCTCCTTCACACTTTTCTCACTCTGCCTCCCGTCCTGCAGGTTTGGTTTTGATGTCCCAGTGATCCTTCGCAGCTCTGATGACACTGAGTCCATCCTACCAACCCCTGAGAAGCAAATGGTTCAGGTGACCAATCCTTTTGCCCTGGAGATGGCCTCTGGTCCGGCATCTGTCACTGGTGAGAGCAGTCGTTACATCAGTGTTGTTTATTTTTTTAAGTATCCTCATTAGCTACATCATTGCAGCATCTATTCGTCCCAGTGTCCACAACAAGCTTTACATTGTGACTGTGCATCATAATGACTTACATCATAACACATAACATTATGAAAAACACAGGACGAGACTCAAACATTAACACAGACAGCTCCTGACAATACAATTATTAAGATAAATTCAGTACACTGATTTCATTTAGTGAGTGGCATCCCAGTTTTCCCAGTGTTATCCTGCTGAGGACAGTAGAAAATGTGTTTAGGATGAACAGACTGTTGTGTTTTTGGATGCTTTCCAGCATTGGACACTTGACAAACACAGGCTACACCTTCACTCATGGACTGTCTGCTCCAGGATTTCAAACTGGACCATGATGGCTAGTTTGGAAACTCTCTCTTATATTCCCAAAATAGTTAACCAAAAATAGTTAATCCTGATTTGCAGCCTTGACCTCGACTATATCAAAATGAGGTGCAAGCAATGTGATGTACTCTCTCTCTCTCAAAAGGCAACACAGTGCTAGCAGAATGCATTGCACGGCTTATTACAGAGAAAATTGATGGTAGGTGTGAAGCTGAAGGATCCTGTGGGCATGTACCATTGCTATAGTCACTATCTCTGGCTGGCTACTCAGCGTGAGACCTATGAGAAATGTTCTGTGGTATCGATCCATCTATCCCCTCAGTCAAAAACAACTTGTTTGCAGGACCATGCAGATGTGTTGCAGTGGCTGATCCAAGGGGGCACTGCAAATCCATATTAAAATTGGCCGGCTAGTTAGCTGTTATTATTAGTAGTAGTTAGGTTTGTCAAGAACTATTGTGATATTTGATTTTTTTTTGCCAGTTCCACTATTTATGAAGTACTTTTGAGGATATATATATTGTGTATCACTATATAGCCTAAAACAGCTGCTATCAGTATCGATACTGTGGAAAATGAGTATTCAAACAGTTTCAAATATTCAAGTATCAACATTTATCGATATCTCGATATATTTGACACTAAAGAGTACTATACCGAAAGTTCTTTGGTAGAAATGAGGCTCAATATTAATAAATATATAGTGCCCTAATCTTTTGTGTCCCGGCCATGATAACATTAGTGGACGCTCTGTTGCAGATGGCGTGTCATTGAAGCCCTGCTGTCTGGAGCCCTGTGTCCTGAGCTGTTTCTGGGGCTGTGAGATTGGTGCTCTGCAGAGAGGACTGCAGGCCCACCAGCATGGCACGAGGCTCAGCACCCTCCAACATTTCCAGGAGGCCCTGCACCTCAGTTACCACCACTGCCAGAGCTTCCAGTATCCTTTACAGTACTGAGACTCTTAGGACACAAGATTATTTGATTATAATAATGTGGAAGTTAATATCTCTTGTTCTGGCTCGCCTCCCCAACCTAACCCCTCAACCACTTTTCTTTTCAATATATTCAATCTTAGATGTTTTATCTCAGATGTGTTCTTGTTCTCTTTTTATCTCAGGTGTCTTTGAGTACACAGAAAAGCTTAACGGTGATTCAGTATTACGGGATATTAAGGAATAACAGTAATCAGTCAACAGTCATTTTATCACAGTGATGATACTCATGATGACTGAGATATTTGTTTGGTCTTATCCTCCCTGTCTGAGCTTTTCTTGGTGTTAGCCTCTTTGACCCCACCCTCCCAGTATTGGCAGTCAAGATGGAAAGGAACATCGTACACAGGTTCCTGCTGATCACGGGATCACTGATTTTGGGCCGTTGCCAAGGGAACGCTACCCTCTTGTGGCTGTCCTGACACTTGCAGAGCCAGAAGCCAGAGACCTGTACAACATTGTGAGTCAGTGTTTGAGTCTGTTTGTCTTTGAGTCATATGAGAATCAAGAATCACATTAGTTTTCCAGTCATATGTCTGTATTTTTACTACAGAGATATTTACAGGACATTTAGCCAAGCTTAGCACAAAGACTGAAAACAGGGAAACTGCAGGACAGAGCATGTCAGGAGTTTTTGTTCAGCACCATCAGCAGCACTGTCAGTGGGCTTTCAGGCCCACAACATTAACTGTCCTGACAGGCTCACGCTTTCTTAAAAGAAAAAAAAAACACTCAGCATGGAGAAGTGATTCACAATTATATATTTAAAGAACCGATGCTGTCTTTCCTCTCTTAGGTGTCCAGTGTGACTGTCATTCATGTTCCTGACAACAAATACAGGCTCTCTGCACGGGTTCTCTTTCAGTATCTTCTCACCTCACAAGGGAACATGTACGAGTTGAAGGTATGTCAGATTTAGGTTACAACAAGTTTTGTTTTTCTCTCAAACTCACACAGCCAGTCTTTCCATGTTTTGTCTGCAATTTGTGGGTGGCTGCAAGAGAGTGTACTACTCAGCAAGGTAACCAGACCAGTGTTTGCAGAAGCTACGCTGGAAGCTAAGCTACACTAGAAGGATATATTCATGATGTTAAGTTTTAGAAAATTATGCAAATTGGGGGCCAAATCATTCTGGTCTCAACCGAAACAAGAGAAGCCTTGAACTTTACTGGCTAACAATAATTCATGTCATCTTAAAAATGCATTTGCAACAAACCTATCTGTCCTTTTCCAAATTTTTATAATGTTAACACAAAAATAAGTAGGAAGCAAACCGGGCTGATGTTGGTGATCTGACATAGGGTTCTCCTGATGTAAACTGAGAAAACTGTTTAACCTTAGCGGGCTAGTTAGGTAGCGTTTTGCTAACATTGGCTAACTTAAGATACAAATATATACAGTTTGATGTGTCCATGAAGATCATGGTATTAATATAATGTGACTTTACATTGTAATGACAAACGAGGGGTGTTTGGTGTTGATGTCCAGCTGACAGTGTGGTCTATCACACAGCCAAATCCACTCTTTAGAACAGAGGTACAAATGGCCAAGAGACATTTAACCAAATAATAGAATTATTGTATGTATATTTTTGATCCAGCAGATTTGGTCAGAAGACCTGTAATAAATTCATTATTGAACCAAACTTCATGAATGTTTTTGTGACAAAGTAGTAAGTGTTCCACTCATCCCACTCATGGCCAAGACTGTTTAAGTTCGCAGGAAACAGAAAAGTTAACCGAGGTTCGTCCGGGTGCCAAGCTTGCTCAGCTGTTATTGGAGCACAGAGTAAAATAGGCGGGACTTAGGAAGGGTCAGTTAGTGGTGGTGTCTGCATTTCATTTCGGGACCTGGCTCACTATGGAGCAGAAATGGAATGGAGCCATCGTAAAGGTAGCATTTTCTTTGCTATTACAAATCAAAAAACCATGTCAACTGTCTCCTGCAGCCTCTTTTCATGTCAGCTGACAGTGCGGGAGCATCTGGGCCTCCTGACTCAGAGCAAAGTACCCAACACAGTGAACCCAACAACAGGGCCAGCAGAGTGGAGCAGAGTTCAGTGCTGGAGGAGGAGGAGGAGGAGGAGGAGGAGGAGGAGAAGAACGAGGAGGAGGAGGAGAAGGAGGATGAGGAGGAGAAGAAGGAAGAGGAGGAGGAGGAGGACTGGTCAGAGGGGAGGGGCAGAGACTGTGTGGTCTGTCAGAATGCAGCGGTGAACAGAGTACTGCTGCCCTGCAGACACGCCTGTGTGTGTGACAGCTGTGTGTCACACTTCCAGCACTGCCCCATCTGCAGGGCCTTCGTCCTGGAGTCCTTCACCCTGACACAGGGACCTGCTGCAGAACAATGACTCCAAACTGGATGGACGAATGAACTGTCAAGATTTATTTAATCATCATTATACAATACAAGATTGTATAATGAACTTTCTTTTTGTTATCCCCTAAGTATCATTCACACAAAACAAAAAAACAGACTCCAGACTAATTAATAAATAACATGTCATATTAGTAAACTTTTCATGGTGGAGTGTTGATGAATAGTCTCACAGCCTGAAGAAAGAAGCAGCTCTGTAGTCTGGTGGTACAGCAGCAGGTACTTGTGTATCTGTTGTCAGATGGCAGCAGGGTGAACAGACTGTGGCTGGGTGGCTGTTGTCTTTTAGTATCTTTGGCCTCTGTGCAGACATCTCACTTAACTGATATCATTGATGTTCTGTAGATGGGTATTTTACTTTAATGCGACTGTTAGGCTGTCTGACACGATCTATGCTCACATGAGTTATATGCTGTTTCCCAAATCAATTCTACAGACTAACTGTGTACAGTATACACAATATACAGTATGTACTATCTACCAACAGATTGACTATGTACAGTTTGTACACCGGGATTCCAAAAAAGTTGGGACACTGGTAAATGTAAATGATAACAATGCATACTTTTCGACTTACACAGTTGAATACAGTGCAAGGTACTTAAAGGGCACTGTAGTTTTGGAGAAGAAAAAAACTCAGAATTTTAATATTAACAGTATTAATAAGGCAATAATACAAACTTTTCCCATAAGTGAATAAACAAGCTGTTGTCAGAGGAAAACAAGGTCCCAGAACACTGTTTGAAGCTAGAAAGGTGGCAGGGTCCGCCACATATACACAGAGTAAAACAGTATAAATTGTGTTGTCCTTTAAGGTCAGTTTGTTTATTCAGTTTATTCAGTCATGAAAACAAAGAGAGTTTGTTTATTTAGTTTGTTAGACGGAAAAAAATCAGCCAATGAAGATCTTTCTCTCCTCATTAACATTTCTTCCCCAACACTACAGAGTGCTCCTTTAATGTTCAAACTGATAAACTTTATTGTTTTTCGAAACATACAGTCATTCTGAATTTGATCCCTGTAACATGTTCCATAAAAGTTTGGACAACGCATGTTTACCAGTGTTACATCACCGTTTCTTTTAAAAAGACAACTGAACTGAGGACTTGTTGTAGTTTGTTTTGTGTTTTTACTTTATTTATAGATTTTACATGAGCTACAAAATTGTGTACAGAAACGTTGCATCAACAGACTGAATGAAAATAAATATGTACCTCATACTAATCTTAGTGGTCATAATATAAGCAAACTACATAAAGTACACACATTGGACAATGAAGAAAATAAGTTAATAAATGTGGAATGGATTCCTGTGGTATTTGTGTAATTATTGTGCATAAAGTCACAGATTTGTGGTGGGTAGTAACAACTTCCATTTTCTCCGTTACATGTACTTGGATAACTTTTTTTACTCCGTTATATTTGCATACAATGGTGCTATTTTTATTTTATGCTTCCATGCACTATGTTATCTAGCCATTAACATTGGAAGTGATGCCAACACTTTTTATTGATGTGGGCACAGACTGCATCTTTTTAATTGTCAAAATAATGAAGATGCTTTGTAAATTTAAATGTGACTTTCTAGTTTTGGTCAGGCTCATTATTAGTTCAGTCTAACCAGCAGCCTACTGCTGTGTTGTATAATGGTGCTCCTCTGCCCATCTACAGCACCCCTCCCACAAAATAGTTCCACCGTCCCTGCTGACTTCTGCCTACAGATAATGAACAATAATAATTAGGGATCCTACAACTTCAAAAAGCAATTACATTATAATTTATTTTTTTTGTCAATAAAGACATCTGGTGAGCCAAATAAAACTTATGGTAGGACAACTTTGGGCCATGGGCCCCACTTTTAGCAGCCCTGATCTAAAACATCATATCGTGATAGATAGATAGATAGATAGATAGATAGATAGATAGATAGATAGATAGATAGATAGATAGATGCAGGTGCAAGAGGATAAGATTCAGTTTTCTTTACAATAATAATAAATTAACTACAGTAATAATATTTTAAGATTATTTGTGTGTTTTGGAGTGAGCGTTGTAAGTCTGATGGCACCAGGTAGGAATGATTTCCTGTGCCGTTCCTTTAGGCAGCGGGGTTGAATGAGTCTGTTGCTGAAGCTGCTCTTAAGCTTGTCCAGAGTTTTGTGGAGGGGGTGAGAGGCATTGTCCATGATAGCCAGCAGTTTTGCCGGCATCCTGTCCTCCACCACCTCCTCCAGGGTGACAAACTTAGAGCCAACAACAGAGTCTGCCTTTTTGATAAGTTTATACAATCTGTTGGCGTCCTTTACTTTGATGCCCGCACCCCAGGACACCACAGCGAAGAAGATGGTGCTCACAACAACAGACTGGTAGAACGTCTGGAGCATCCGGTTGCAGACATTAAAGGACCTGAGCCTCCTCAGGAAGTAAAGCCGGCTCAGGCCCTTCTTGTAGGCTGCCTCCGTGTTTGTAGACCACTCCAGTTTATTGTCCAGCACCACACCCAGGTATTTGTATGATTTCACAATGTCAACAATTGTCCCACCAATGCAGACTGGAGAGGGCGGGGGGAAAAAAGGCAGCTTCAGTGATCCGTTTTCCTACAGAACATGGGGAAAGTAGTTCTGTTTCTGCATAAATAACCCATTTTTTGTTTAAGCTCGCTAACAAGTGTGTTAATATGAAATTTAAATGTGAGTTTCTGATCCTGATTTCACATAAACAGCCACACCGCCCCCTCTTCCAACTCTGTCCATTCTGTACAGGTTATAGTTATGCAAAGAAACCTCTGAATCATGAATGCTCTGCTTGAGCCATGTTTCTGTCAGAACCAAGATATCGGGATGAGTCTGTGATGTGAGAATTTTCAATTCATCTAATTTAGATTGATTACACAGACTTCTGATATTTAAATGTATCAAACCTAAGCCCTTTCTGCATTTAAATGCATGTGAGGGGAAAATGTTTTGCTCTGAGTCACCATAGGGCTTACTGGCAAAATGCAACTTAGAGCAATGGATGGTAGGTTGTTATGTCAGTTAACATATATCAGTTATATGTTAAGATGGTTGTTAACGCCTTTTGTTTATTTCACTGTGGGCACATCAAGTGTGAACTGCATTGAATCAGCTGAGCTTCAGTCTGCCTGCTGGTGTGCAGGCTGAGATGAAACGGAAGGAAGAAAGTATTGCAAGGTAATGCAAAAGTAGTCCTAAAAAATTCCTGCCATGACCAGCAGGGTGCCTTTGGTTGAGGATTAGTGGCAGGTAGTTCTGTCCGAGGGCGCCCCACCCACTCACCACTGCTGATAACAGCGAAAAACACTGAATATTTAAACGTGTTATTAATTATGTTCAGCCAGTGGCATGTGGCATTCCGTCTGCCCCCTTCCTTTGTATTCAGGTCACAACACCGCTGTTGTTGCACTATCTGCATATTTCATTGACGAGTGGAGTGAGACTCAGACACAGACTCAGTCATGTTAAGTGATAAATCTGTCATGGTAGAATTAGCTATATATTTGTGTTACTTTTCTCAGTTGTGTTTCAAGATTCAAGCAACATTATTTATGGCAGTCTCTGGATATGCCATCTAGCTTTATGTAACGTTAAGCTTGTCAGGGTTAAGCAGTTGTGTAGTGAAGGGTATAAGCACTCTTGCTTTACGCCAACCATACAACCATAGCTATTTATTTTTCAGTCTGCATTGTGTATACCCTTTTCTAAATCCCCATCTGGAGCACTTCTTCGTTATACATTGAGGAAACTAACATTAGGTCACTGAATG